>NC_137454.1:181201889-181583588 GCF_964235325.1 Thermobia domestica | reverse complement strand
CGTCTATTTTTGTGCCACTTCTAAGAATAGTATAATTAATATTTGGCTCAATTGTGATCGTTTTACTAAAACTTCTGAACGATACACAAGGTTTCTCGGCGTTTCGGCACCATATAATATAACAACTTACTTTTATTATTTTTCGTTTTATAAATGTTTTAGTCCTGATTCTAACATTATACTATCTTATTGAGCCACATTGAGTAAACTAAATTGACATAATGCAAAATTTCGTTTATTGTATATCTTCTTTTTATACACTTTGTGATCCTTAAAAGGTAGTTGACATTATGTCTAACATTGCTTCTGTTACCATAGTAATATATAAATATGTCGTCTTGGTGATAACAACAAAATTTACATTGATTTATAATATATATTTTCTTCTTCTTCCTCTTAACTTAGCTGGCTAGTGCATATTTTACAGACAAGATCACACATTTTGAACAAAGAATACAATTAAAAACATTTAAAAATACAACATATCGTTGTACTTTTGAGCGACGAAAGAAGAGAGGAAAGTATAGTGATCGTGGAAAAAAGAAAAGAAATCGAATTTAAAATTTCAACGGACTTACACGTTTCTACACACATAGTTATAGTTATTTTAATGAACTATGCAAGAGTCTTATTTAAAAAATATCATCACAATATTTATCAAGTGGGATTGAGTAAAACTCTCAGTCAAGATCGCTAGGCGAGAGATTCAACCTTCCAATTACGAAGCGAAAACACTAACCGTTCGCTCATACAAGTTTCGTTACAAATATATATATATATATATATATATATATATATATATATATATATATATATATATATATATATATATATAGTCCGTTATTTATAGTCAAGTGGTTATTTTCATATATGAACAACATTTTTATATAAGTCGTGTGAACACGTTATCGCTACTTCTCCATTTTAAGCATTCGAAGAAAAACCACATGGGACATACGACAAAAAAATCATGTATTGTATCGTATAATTCAATATTGATGACAAGAACAATAGATAATTAATTTGGGATGCGGGAAACGCTTTTGATATACGTAATACACATACCTTGATCGACATTTCCAAAGCAGATAATCAAATGACAGTCACACAGCATTCAATGTGTCAACGTGAATATGGAACACGTTCGAGAGTACGTGATCAACATATGTCCCTCCGCATTGTGTGAGATAAAATCCCACGAGCATGTAATCCTGGCTACTTCATTCATGCACATACTTTCTCCTACATTTAATAATTAGCTAACAACGATTTAATGAAAGGGGAAACACAAATTTCACACTCACTATAGGCCTCATGTGAGCTCTGCAGTCAGAGATCAGTAAAATTAATTATAAATACACTTTACAATGGAAACTTGGAAGTAAATTAGTTAGTTTTATGGTTGGTGTGAAACTGGCCGACCAACTGTTTATTCAGCCAAATTACATACTAGTACGTGTTCCCGTTCCATAATGGATGAGGTAGCAATATCCCTAAAAATACGAGGGTAGTTAAAAATGCCCGGAATGCTGTTGTTGGTTTAGTGTTTTTGATGCAATCGCAACGAATCTTGTAGAGTACAGTCCTTGGGCTGTCTATTTATAAATTTGATAAGAGTAAGCAGGTCATAACAGGCAATGTACGAATACCGTAGCTGAATGGAGGAGTGTGTGGTCATGAGTTGATGCTACTTAACAGATCAAGCAACGCCCAAATATCAAGATCATGCGTAAATTTTGGAAAAAATCTGTTTCAGATACTTTGATAGCCTTAAAAACAGTTTAGTATCATCGGATGTGTGGCTCTTCCCAAAGATAAAAATTTGACTTTCCTGTTTCGGCACCATAGAAGAAATGAAACCTAACACGATGTCTAAACTTCGGAAGGTACCTAAAGAAGACTTTTGTCGGTGTTTCCAGCAATTCCAGGATTGCTGAAAAAAGTGTGTGTGTGTGTTTCGAAGGTGCCTACTTTGTAGACGATTTAGTAAATGTGTACTTATGTTGTGGTAATAGTTTACAACAAAATTCCGAGAACCTTTTGACTGGCCTTTGTATATTATCAGCGCTTAAATTTACTTAACTAAAATGTATACTTTAGACTTCCAAACTATGATATGCAAAATATAGTGGAGAACGTCACTTTCAGACTGTACGTCTCTTGACACGTATTTGAGAAAAAAAAAAACGATAAGAGTTAATGATTTATTTTATATACATTAGGATCGAATTCTAATCCTTTTATTGAAACCTTCCGATTTCAACATTGGATGATTAGAACAAAACCGGAAGGCGATAGCGATAAATAGCTTTTGGATTTGGATTATGCGCCTCCCAACTGTACATTACGTCTTCCCTTAGTCCTTCACCGACATCCAGAAGTGACAGATCCGGAAGACATATGAGTTGAAATCTATCATTCTTCATTTCAAAATAGGGATAAATACAGAGACGGAACCTAATTTTGAGACGCTGAATGTACAGACAAGAACCATTTCTCTCTATGTCTTACTGGTTTTGGTCTAAGGGGATGCAATATTTGGCTACTATGAATGTGTATTAGCAGGGCTTAGGCTGTTTAAAATAGTTTCCTAGTTTCCTCTTGTTACATCTAGATGGTTATATGACCATCCATTTCTTATATTAGTTGTTTGACTTCTCTTCCGCCTAACTTAACGAAAGTTATATCACGATGTTAATTTTTGATACGTTTGTCGATTTCGGATTTGGGCCTTGACCAATTTCAGCCAAATTTGGGAGACCACCCACATATACGCCTTTGATTATCGCTGTGTCAATTGTGAATCATATTCATCAATCCTTCATTAGAAAGGAAAATAGTGATGGCTCGTGAGGGAAGTCACATCACAAAGAAATTACAATTTTACCGCTACAAACTAAGAGAAGTACTTAGCGAATATCCTAATTTTTGTTTACATTGTATAATAGGACATTGGATAAGTTCCCTTCTCGTAACTCGTAACGATAAAAGAGTATTTTTTTTACTGATGTGATCAAGAGATGCCATTGAATGAAATTTCACGGAAGGAAGACAATGATGAAATTGCGTCATGATATTTAAATATTTTGTTGTATCATTTGGCAATTATCAGTGTTACACAAGGTAAAAAATAACAGTATATCATAATATTAGAAACAGCTCTTTCAATTCAACAAATGCTTGATAGTTGTTAATTATAATAATTGCTAACAATACCTCTAATACTATACTGTAATATCCCATGTGAAGTTGTTTACAAACAAATCCACGCATCAAGTGTTTATAAACACCACCTCGTGCTTCATCAAGAGGAACTTCCACCAGGGGGACCTGCAATCACCTACAGACGACGTTTAGCCCCTCCCACGGAGCAGAAGACGAAATTGAAGCAGCAGCGCCACCACCACCCAAGGGACGCTATAAATTGGACAGAAGAATCCACCCTTGAGAAGAGCCCCGGTCCCAATATATATGACGTACGACATCTGCTGAGTTACAAGGTAGAAGTCGAGCCATATAAGGGAAGGGAAATCTTACAGTGTCACCGCTGCCAGAGACTCGGACATTCGCAGCAAACCTGTAGAGCAGGTGCACGATGTGTTAAGTGCGGGGGACCTCACCTAACTCAAGACTGCCAGAGGAAGACGAGGGACACACCACCTGTCTGCGTCAACTGCCAGGGGCCACATCCGGCGAATTACCAAGGGTGCCCCTACATCCAGGCGGAGAAGAAGAAGAGGAAGGGACAGAAGCAGGACATTCCACCGTCCACCAATGATAAGAGCAAGCAAGAGCCAACAAAGAAGCAAACGCCACCAGCGGACAAGAAGAAGGAGGGCACCAGGACCAGGTCCAACACTCAAGAAACCGCGCCCACCACACAACCCCAACCGGAGGAGACCATCACACAGCCAATCACACAAGACAGCCAGACCACCACTACAAGCAACGCACCAACCACACCACCACCTCCCACCGCTGGGACAGCAGCAGCCATCACAGCAGAGTCAACAGCGCCGCCCGACCTCAACACCGCAACAGTGGACAACTCCCTGGTCAGCACCCTGAAAGAGATAATGAATCTCCTGACGGGATTGAACGTGAGGAAGTTCCTTGACACCCTCAAGACCGGCCTACACAAAATCAACGAAGCCAAAGACCAAGTCACCAAAATGACCGCCATCGTGGAAGTTGTCGCCGCACTGATCGATGATGGATCCCAGTAAAACCAGAATCAACCGGGACATCAGATTGATCTGTTGGAATGCAGATGGCATCAAAACTCAACAGGATGAGTTCACGGACTTCCTGACCAGGGAGAGTGTCGACGTCGCGCTCGTCAGCGAGACCTGGCTCAAGCCTCACGACATCTTCCGCATCAGGAATTACGTTGTCTACAGGACAGATCGACAAGGCATCAAAGGTGGCACGGCAGTCATCGTCAAGAGACAGATACCACACGATCCACTCCCACTACCAGCCATGCAGTCAATAGAAGCTACAGGCCTAACCCTACACTCACCGGAGGGACCGATGCACCTGATCTCGGCGTACAAGTCTCCAGCGCAGCCACTTCACGCCCCGGACCTCCAGCTGCTAAGAAGACTGGGTCACCGCATCTTCATCGGTGGTGACCTAAACTGTAAGCATCCGGATTGGAATTCCCGTGTGTCCAACGTTAATGGAAGAGCACTCCAACGAGCGCTGAGAGAGGAATAGACCTCACACCAGCAGCACCCACGGAGCCCACCTTCTATCCGAAGAACGGGAACCTGCCTGATATACTGGATATGACTCTGACAGCCAACGTAGCAATCCTGGAGGGACCAGATGTCATCCATGCGCTACAGTCGGATCATATTCCAGTGATAACAACCGTAGCCATCAGGCACTACACACCTGCAAACCAACTACCGCAGGAGAAGACCACCGACTGGAACCTGTACACACGACTACTGGCCGAAATGGTGGACACACAGCTTCCAATGGGAACACCGACGGAGATAGATGCAGCGACCCAATCTCTGACATCAACAATGCAGTCTGCGCTACGGCTGGCAACAACTCGGGCGGCGAAACACCAAGGGCAGCAGGCAGACCAGGAAGAACTTCGCACCACCGCACTGGTCCACATGAAAAGATGGGCGCGGAAGAAGTGGCAAACTTCGAGGCAGCTGCAATACAAACAACTGTGGAACGCTCTCACTGCCAGGGTGAAGAAGAGACTGAGGAGACTCAAAATCCAGAGATGGGACAAGACGCTGCAAGAACTAGACGCACCAACGCCGGACTTCTGGAGGTTCCTGCGCTCCATCACGAAACCCCAAGGACCGACTCGTACGCAGCCGATTCGAGGCCCTCAAGGTATGGCATATTCTGCTCCAGATCAAGCTGAACTCTTCGCGGCTCATTGGGAAGGCACGTTCGAGGAACATCAGATCCAACCGGATCCAGCCACCTTAGAAGCAGTAGAGGAAAGCCTCCAGCTCATCCAACGACCAACCCAATGCCCAGCAGACCAACTGACCACGCCAAGAGAGGTTCAGCAACTGATCAGAAGAATCCACCCCAAGCGAGCAGCCGGAGCAGACAAGATACCTCCTCTAGCAATCAAGCATGCCCCACGGAAAGTGATAGTCCTCCTATGTAGAATTATCAACGGTATCCTTCAAACAGGCCATTACCCTTCCTGCTGGAAGGAAGCCAGGCTGATCATGATACCGAAAGGAAAAGGATCAAGATCAGAAATCAAGAACCACAGGCCAATAAGCCTCCTGTCACATATCAGCAAGGTGGCCGAAAGGGTCATCCAGCGCAGACTTCTTCAGCAGACAGAAGAATTGAACATTGTGCCGCAGCACCAGTTTGGATTCAGATCTGGCCATAGCACGACCCTGCAGCTGGTCAGAGTAACAGAAAATATCACGCACCAGTTCAACGCCGGAGGCCACACTCTGGGAATTTTCCTCGACATCGAGAAAGCCTTCGACAGAGTGTGGCACTCCGGACTCATCCACAAACTCCGGATAGCAGGAATTTCGCCATATCTAGTCAAAGTGATCCACAGCTACCTCCAACATCGCACCTTTAAGGTGCACCATGCTGGGGCAACTGCAGCAGCAAGACAGATTAGAGCAGGGGTCCCTCAAGGATCATGCATATCCCCCCTGCTCTACAGTATATACACAGCCGACCTCCCAACGACTGTGCGCACAATGACGGCCACCTTTGCTGATGACACTGCGATCTTCGCGAGTAACCACAACCGGAGGTATGCAGAAGTGGCACTCCAGAGGCACCTGAACTACATAGAGGACTGGACCAAGAAGTGGAAAATCAAAATCAACCCAGTGAAGACAGCGCTCGTCGACTTCGGGAAGCACCGCAAGAGGAGGGACTACCACCTGACGCTGCACGGTACCCATCTCGATCAGCAACCACAGGCCAAATACCTAGGAGTCATCCTAGACAGCAAGTTGACGTTTGCCCAACACATCAACGAAACGACAGCAGCTGCCACAAGAAGATTCAAAGCACTCCTTCCGATTCTCCTCAGTCCCCAACTATCCCATGAAGCACGAAGAAATGTGTACATGATGTGCATTCGTCCCCTTCTGCTGTACGCGCACCCAGCCTGGCAGCATGCAGCGCAATCCCACCTTCGGCGCCTCCAGACACTACAAAACCGAGCAGCAAGAGCGATAACTGGCCATTCCCTGGACACATCAATAGGGCAAATACATGAAGACTTGGAACTGCCTCTCCTCAGCGAGGTAAGGCAAACGCTTTCGACAAGATTCTGGGACAACGTCCGCACACAAACAAATCCAGCAGTCGCCCAGATTGGAAACAGACCACCACCGCCAAGACGAACTTATCCAATGCCAGGCCCGCGTTAGGCTAGAAAGAAGAGAACCCAAAGGACTCGCGACAGTTGCAGTCCTTCAGAACACTTACGTCTGCATCCAGCTGCCAAGTCAATAACACACATGGAAGGCAGGAGCTTCGGCTCGAAACTTCACGCAGGAAACCGTCAAGAAATCTCAATAGCTCAATAGCTCAGTACCAGTTTTCTGGTGACCCTCCTTTAGTCTTCTGCGGGACTCTTGGAGTAACCTAACCCCAGGCCTCTAGTCTGCTACGGGACTACGCCTATCCTATCTCCTGGCTTAACCTGCTACGGAGCTCTGTCTGGGAATCCTAACCTCAGCCGCTTAGCCTGCTACGGGGCTCTGTTGGCCACTTAACCCGCCTTTGCTTACTACGGAGCATTGGTTCCTTAAATCCACTCCTCTTAGCCTGCTACGGGGCTCTGTTGGAGATCCTGTCTGCGACCTTACGGTCAAAGACCACCTATACTCACCCTGACTGTAGAGAAATCAATTTGTATAGTATTTTGTAAAAATACTTTTATAGAGGAACTTTTTATAATAAAAAATACTGCTAGTGGGAGTCGATTTCCGGACGCTCTTTTTAGTAACAGCTCTACCTCTTCCTTATATATGAGACGAAACTACACAAAGTTTTACAATACGTATAGATTACAATTTGCGTAAACGCAGTTTTATAGTTGTATTTCTCTAGTTGGAATACCATTATAAAGGAAGCGACATGCCAAAAAACAGTTCGGATTACGCTCGAAAATTATAACTAGATGTTGCGTCTAAGCATGAAATTTCACCTCATTTAAACTCATTTTTTTCATAAAAAGCTTCGAATATAAGGTGCAGAAATAATGTACAAATACATTCCTATTTCCATAAGCATTTTCTTACCAGTAAAACGAAATGTTTATTGTTTGTGAGCGATTACCATCTTTGTGCAGTCTGTCATTGTTGTAATACAACCAATTCTAAGCAAATTAGTTGTAACTACCAGTATTAAAGACTGCAATAGATTCTATGTTGTAACTTACGTGCCATGAATATGTACGTATATTGCAGTACACTCATCGAATCTAAGACGCCATCGAATCTAAGCTGCACCCGAATTTTGGACGTCTGAAAGCTGACAAAAAGGTGCGCCTTATATTCGAAGAAATCGACACAATATACACAAAGGAGGTGACGGGAAAGGAGGGAAAATTCAAACTTTTTGTGAAGAATAGTGTATCTCTAAATTCCTGCTGTTGAATTAGGAAGATAAAACTCAACATGATATAAACTTCTCATTGTATTAATGTAGAAATATACAAATATTAATGCTCAAATCTAAACACAGTTACAACAGCCGTTGTTCTATGTTGAAAGAATTAACTTGAAGCAATACAGTTATTTAGTTGCAATAAATCGACACAATAATTTTCAATCGCATGTCCCCAAATAGTTTGCATGCTAGAGACATCTATTGGCATCAGAAACTCAGAACAACTATTAGATTTATTGTGTACTAATATTGAATGAAGTTAGGATAGTTCAACACAATTCAACAAACTTGCATAAAATGGCCAATATTAGGGCAATATTGTTAAGAATGACGCATATGCTTGGGTACCTTTTGTTAATCAAACCTACAATTGTTGTTGAAGATGATTGTGCTCTAAATGCTGGTCATTTTTCCTGATACCTTCTACAGCAGGTAGGGAAGATCGCGCACATGAGTAGGTGAGAAAGCACAACATAGCGATACTAAAGAAACAAACTGACGTGGTGAAGAAAACATAAGACATGTTTTAGAAACACGACAAAACTGACAATGAGCATTTGTATGCTATTCTACCATACATTACTTCATATCGGTACTATGAAAACACCATCATAACAAAAAGTATGCTACTTAAAAAAGAAACAAGAGATAAAACTATATTAAAACAAATATTTACCTAAGGCCGCGTAGACAAGGAGAGCTCATAAAATTTTGGGGGGAGGTCTGATTTGAGTTCGCACCTCATGCATAGACGCTATATTCCAACAAAGAACTGAATGTTTTAGGGGACTGAAGGTAGGGGGACAGCCCCGATGGCCAGCCCTAGCTACATGCCTGATGTACCTCAGCAAACAATTGTAGTTAGTGCATATTTTCTCATTACTACCTCTATATGACGTTCCGAACAATTTTTCTGTTTATCTTACATGGTTGATCTTTCCTAATATTGCATTCAATGAATCTCTGCGCGATCACTTGTTCTTCATGATTGTGCGAACTATCCTGTTTGCATAGAGGATAACGAATCCTCATATCTTGGATGGAACTTCCCAGACTGAACTAAGTACAATGCTAATTTCGACAATGAACTAACTCAAATTTGCATCACTTTTCGATTATTTGACACTTAACCTTTCTACGAATTTATACCCAGCGTTTGGGAAAACGTATACAGTTCCTTCACAGTATTCAAGTAACATGTGGGAAATATTTCCCAGCAAACAGCTTTATCGACACATGAATTGACTAGACGATTCTACGTGCAAAGTTGCCAATTCTCCGTTTGTTACATTACCCCCCTGTCCTCCCCATCTGGCTCCCGCGTGAACTCTCCTGCCACGCGATCTCTCTTAAATTTACCCTAAATAGAATTTCAAACGGTTCAGACATTTTCCCGTAATAATGAGACAGAAATCGTCAATTTGAATATTAAGATAAAGTCAAAATTGCTCTCTTTCTCCCTCTTTAAGATTGGAATTTTGAACGCCGAGCTACGTGTCTACTTATTTTTAATGGAAAATTTTTAGTTCGAGTTTCATCTTTCTAACTTGAGACTCATAGTTATTCTATTTTTGGCAGAAATTTCGAGGTCCATTTCCAACATTACAATAGGCATTTTAATTAATTTGACATAATAAAATCTCAGTTCGAGATAGACACTAACTATATTTAAAAAAAATCAAATTCTGAGGCGATTACAATCAAAATGACTTTAATTTTAGATCATGAATATATTTTGCTCCAGCTACTCTTTACTTAAACTGGCTAGTTTTCCGTGCAGCACCTAATACTACTCGTATGTATAATTTTACAATAAAGAAAGCCATGGAAATATGGAAAGCATTTTATTCATGAAATACTGTATTAGAAGCCACCCTTCAAAGCACGTTTTCTAATGGAGCCTGAAGATTCTTGTCCACATAACACGGTCACGAGACATCACACAGGTATTGCACCCGTCTCCTGGACATTCACAATCGCAATAACAACTGTAAAAAATAATGCAAATATTCATGGATTTCATTGGATTTCAATGAGATGTGTCTGTCGCTGTACAATATTTGAATGCTTATGTGTCGTTCTGCAATTACCCGGCAAAGAATCCAGAAATGTTCCAAGAAATCCACTGAAAATTCTGTTTCCGAAACATAAGCAGACATCTAAACATCCATAGACTACTTCCATTAGTAAGAATGAGACGTCTCGTGGACATTACAGGACTAACGTTCCTAGAAGGAACGCCTTTGTACTTTGTAGATAGAGGTTCTTTCGATTCGAGGGATGTAAAGGAAGAATTTTGTGGTGCCAATATTTGATTTCCGTATTTTCAAAAGGGAATATTTCCATCTGAAGGTTTTTTTGATTTATTGACATTTAACCGTTTCTGAATACTAGATCTATGAAATGACCCCTGTCGAATTACTTGATAGGATTTATGCAAATAGGTAGGATTTGGTTACAAATCACAGTGTAAAGTTCGAAAAATTCTTATAAGAAAGAAATGTATCCACATTGGTCATTCAGTTCCTTTCTATGGATGGAAATTTTCCTTTTTGAAAATAATGTGGCCATTATAGTAAGATCAAGAAAACAAAAATCTTTTTTATCTTTTTTATTTTATAGATTTAGGTATAAAAGTAATGTATACACAATTTGAAACACTAAAATGTTATGATGATAGTATGTATATGCTATTACTGACTATAAAAAAAAAACACTATCCCGGTACTCAGCTCTCTTTGCAGGGAAGAGAATTCTCTTATCAATTCTTTCAAAACAAATAGCACTAACTATTTGGAACGGTCTACTTTCGAATATTGGTCTTATATTTTACAGCAGGATCAAAATGATAGAATCTTTCCTCCTTCTC
This sequence comes from Thermobia domestica, assembly GCF_964235325.1. Classification (NCBI taxonomy): domain Eukaryota; kingdom Metazoa; phylum Arthropoda; class Insecta; order Zygentoma; family Lepismatidae; genus Thermobia; species Thermobia domestica. Next base: position 181,572,574 of record NC_137454.1, on the reverse strand, counting down.
TGTCCCTCTCCTTCTTTTCCAGGAATGGAATATAGGGCAAGGGGAAACATAGCTTAAAAATAATAAAAATAAAAGATACATAAGTTGCTATGGGCAAAATGTTTTTTTCTTCTTTACTCCGTGTCGTACAGTACAAAACTTTGCCGTTAGGGGTACTGATTGAAGGCGTCGTTTCTCCATTTTCCCAAGCAAATATAGTTGTTGAGAACAACATCATTTCGTCGGCTGAGATAGATAGAGAGAGTATATATGTGTATTTGTAGCTATATACCTGCGGAAAGGGCCTATGCAGTCAGTGGAAAAGGGATATGAAACACTCGTGTTCTTTCTTGCTCCGATTTCAACAAGAAATTTCTGAAAGTGGTAGAGAAAGGAGCCTACAGGGATGGTAGTTTTCAAACAGTTTCCCCAAAACTTCACGAAATGGAGTTTTTTGTACCCAATAAAAAGGAAGAAAGAAATGCAGCTTTCAAGGGTTATGTACAGCTCTCAGTAAAAGACATACCTTCACTTACACGTTTTGTAGACAATATCTTTGGAAAATAGAATCAACAACTTCGGTGTACTTTTCCAAGATGTAAAGAGGATTAATTCTTTATAGGGAAGATGGGGCAAGATGGTATAGTTGTTGTTTTTCATCACGTGGTGAAAGCGCTATTCATCCCAAATCGTAGCTTTTTATACCGACAGAAAGATTGGTATTTCTAGTAAAAACCAACAAAGTATTATTGGTGTTCCCTCAGTGGTTACAGAGGAATATTTGTTTTTAATGACTAGGTTAAAAATATCATCTTACCCCACATACCGGGGCAAGATGATATTAATACTGGAGCAAATTGATACAATATTAATGCATTTCTTACGTATAAATAATATATAATTTTTGTATTCCTAAAGTACAAAGAAACCTATATCGAACGTTTTAAATGTACCTAGGTATATTAGTGATAAACACAAATGTTACACACTGAGAGATCTCAACAATGCAGATAAAAGAAAATCTAGGTCAATAATGCATTTGTAATTTGTAAATAGAAACCTGAAAGGATTAGTCTACTTATAGTCTATATTCAGATTATTCTTTTAAACTTATGACTTTAAAATATGACTGTTATTATTCATTCTTCGTTGGCTAATAATAATTGTAGTGAAAAGCGTACTGACTACGTAGTTCGAGTAATAATAATAAAACTAAAATAAAAAATAAGGAGAGGTGAAACTTGAGGTGTGCCGAATTCCTATCACTAATCATTCACCACTTACAGATATCACTCACCACTACAGATAAAAGGACTAACACTTTTTAATTTGTACAGTTCTTATGAAAACTCTATTTGCAGTCACAACACACAATCCAATCAGTTTATGGTGGATCGACATATTTTCCTGAACATATTGGGCAGTAATATTCACGTTTGGATGTTGATGACTTCTTGATATCTTCCCCCCAGAATTCGTTTCCCTTCTTTCCTTTGATGCAAGTTCTTTCTCGATCAGTTTTACTAGCTATTAAATGAATCGCGTACAGGGTTGCAAGCCCTCAAGGAGAAAAGCATAGATTTCGAACTTTAGATACGCTCTCCTGAATAATTAACAACTTCCTGAACAATGTGACTTAACGTATTTCTTTCCTGTACCGTTCATATAAATAACAATCGGGCAAGATGATACATGTACTATTTTGCCCCATTACTTTCTGTATCAACTTGCCTCGAAGTACACTTGCAAATATTTTTCGTTATTTTCCAACACTGCTTGCGGCTATGGCGCCATGAGGCCTATATGTTTCGTTTACAACACTCACCGGATCTCGTCGTAATGATTAGAATCTTCGCATACACACACTACATTTATGAAATACTTTAATACTCATCAACTGGACTTTACAGTCACACTATTACTTTTCTTTTAAATTAGTTAAACATACCTGTTTTTAAAGCAAATTCGCCGGTATTTATGCAGTACCTCCGCCTTGATTACTTCTCCTTCCTCAACTTCTGAGATTGTTTACTGCTTACAAATGTAGCCACTAGAGGAAAAATACCATCTTGTTCCCTTTTTCGTATACTAATGGAGAATTCTTCTTGGAATATGAAATAATCAACCCTTTCAGTAAACTTTAGGGGGTTTGGCTACGGGCATATAATTTGAAGTACTCACCAACACCAACTACCTCTATAAAATTTGTCGCGGAAGTACCGCACGATGCCGAAAAATGGATATTTAGATAGGGGACATACTAGGTCCTAAGAAAAGTCTTGGTAGGTCCTATTGTTTTGGAGTTATGAACCTTTAAGGCTCTTTTTTTTATTAATATTTTTTTTCATATTTTTAGTCGGCGGCCTGTAACTCGGAAAGGAAGCATTTGTGTACCCAGGTTGGTCTGTACTTTTTATCTTGGTGTCAGGAATCACCTCCCAAACGTTGTCGGTGTTGTTTTGAAACTCTCTCTCTCTCTCTCTCTCTCTCTCTCTCTCTCTCTCTCTCTCTCTCTATATATATATATATATATATATATATATATATATATATATATATATATATATATATATGTATGGTATAATCAACAAGCTTCTTGAACATATGCTAAAAATTGTCTTAATTACTGAGTAAATAAGATTCATAACTATAGAAAATAGTAGCGATGAAAAATATTTCACGTACCTGACACGTATTGTCAACTTTAAAAGTGTACTGTACCTTCAGTTTCTTTTCTACCGGAACAAAATCTTCTCACTCTTCCTCCCGCGCCATCTGTTCGCCTCCACCGTATGTTCGGAAAAAAGTTTTTGAAAACATCTCTCTTCACGCGATAAAGTGTAAATTTATATAACTTAGGTCTGTAGGATGAAGTTCTATTTGGAAAGAGGAGCCTAACAGGGAATTGCAGTCCCTGAATACTTTCCCAATATTAAACAGAGAAGGATTGTAATGGTTTGGGGTTGTGTGGAGTAATCTGGTTTAGGTAACCTGGTTGTCATTAAAGGCATATGCAACATTAAAGATATATCGGAAGATCATCTTTAAGAAAGATAACTAACTAGACTGCGTTTTCAGAAAACATTCACCTTCCAACAAGTCAATAATAGGAAGTACCCGTACTGGCTTTGGAAAATGAAGATGGCTGTTACGAAAATACAGTCAATTAGAATCTGCCTTGAGTTATACATTATTTTTGCTGTACTTAGAAACTATTTAAAGTTATATTTAGAAACCCTGCTATACTGAGACACATAATTTTCTGTTTTGTTTATCATCCATTGGCACTACGTGTACAAATCATACTCTATGAATAGTAGTTGTGATCCCTGTATATGAAAGAGTCTGAGTTAAGACATCCATGGAAATGTATCTCGTATATGTGCACTGAGTGACTTTATCTATACTAACAGTGACACAGCTGAAAGTGATTGATGCACTTCGTTCTTTGAAAGAAACATTACTTCTCCTACTGAATTGAAAACGGTGGTCGTGAGGGAATTTTCTCGTCTCTACATATGCATTTTATCAACCCTTTCTGTTGTTCGTATTTACTTTTCTTGCAATTGTCCATTCATGTGTGAAAAATGTTGAAGAGGTATTTTCATATAGTTTGATTGATTTCCTTATATGTGCAATAAAATATATTAAATTTTATATTATTAGATTTAGTTTTTCATGTGTGCAATAATATATATTGAATTTCATTCTTCAAAGAGTCTTCTTTTCAATTTACATCAGATTCCTTTTAGCATAATAGTTTTTACGAGTGTCTGAAAAAAATTCTACTTTGTATCGCCATGCTGTGTTGCTAAGGAAGCAGTCAATGCTTATTTTAAAATATACTGTGAACAATGGATGAGACTCTTCTATTAGCATCGCATAAGAGATAAAGGCACTTTCATCTGATGCACGGCTATGCGGAAAAGTTATATGTGCTTGTTGGGAATTCAATATTCAAATAATATTAAAACACAAACTCAACTCTTTGAAAAGCACTGTATTTCTATCATAGATAGAATTAAATCATCAATGTTGTCAGGTTCAAGGTAAATCTCATAGCGTTACATTTTTTCTCGTGAAGAGATATTGAGGGAAGATTTTAGTCAATGAAATGAAAATATTTTCTGATTATAGTGCACTTGAAGTACTACGCAATTGACGCTATGAGTCGTAAAATTCTTTACACTAGCTCTTGGTTACCGAGCAGATAGTTTGAATTAATTTTGCTAGTCGTAAAAATAAACACACTGCTGAACAAGACTGCACTTATTTAATATAAAAACACATTTACACGCGACGTTTTGATCTTCTAGCCAAAATCCTCATCAGACGTACACTCTGATGTCTGGAGTGTACGTCTGATGAGGATCTTGGCTAGAAGATCAAAACGTCACGTGTAAATGTGTTTTTATATTAAATAAGTGCAGTCTTGTTCAGCAGTGTGTTTATTTTTCTGATTTTCTTTGCAAGACGTATGACTATGATTGTGTATTAGTTTGCTAGTCGTACACGGAGAAAAATCCGTTCTCCGGACAGCGGTATATTGTACAAATATACGGTATCCTCTTGCTTACTATAGAAATCAGTACGAGCATACGTTATCCGTATGCTACATAGGCACTGCCCTTAGATGTTACATCATGCTGTTGCAGGATGTCTGACATCTAACAGTTTTCCGTATATCACATGCATATACTTATGTTACCTTCGTCAACTATATGTTATATACGTCCATTTGTATGTGAGATCCTGACCGCCTACATTATTTCATACGGAAAGTACGTATAGATGGAACACTTATACAGAAAGTATTATAAAACATGCGTTTTCAGTTATACTTCTGCTGCACGTTAAGTCTAAAAACTACAGGAATTACGCATGTAAGCTATCTTTTTGAGTAAACCACCTACAATTTTTTTCTCAGTCATTATTCCCAAAGACTATTTACCTTTCTTTAACAACTTCCTTCAAGAAACAGTAGGATTTACCTTACTATTTTTATCCACCATTGTTACAATGACTCAAAATGAGAGAAGCACATTAATAAACAGATCGAATGTTGAAATCATATATTCTTCCCTCACGATTTCTCCAATAATAAAGACACATTACGTTATCGACCAAAAAAGCAGTATGTTAACGAAATTTAGCCTTGTTCAGGGTGTAGGTCATTATTTGACGACTCAATTCTACATTTTTTAAATAGTAACTTTACCTTACAGACTGGACCGGTTTTTAAAAGTCTGTTGATTCTCTAAGCCTTACCTTACCTTTCTTTATGTTCGGTCTTACTATGGCATAAAATTCACAAGCCACCGAATTAAAATAAAATGGAAACCAAAACTATTGAGATTTGTTTATCACGCAAAATTTGAAGTAAATCTACATTTAATATCAGTTGCTATTATTTGTCACCATATTGTGTTTTCATGTATATGGAGTGTTTATGTGCTTTAACATTGTAAGTTACTGATACAGAACTCTTAGATTAATAATTCACAACCTAAAGGATTGTAAGGGTAGGAAGTAGAGTCCAGGTGACCGAAAATACATGTCTTATAGGCTAAATGAAATGATAAGAAGTATTTATTTAACGCATCTCGACCTAGATTTGAACCCAAGGCCACGTGTACTAAATGCACGTACGTTACTTACTTGTTAGTAACAAAAAAGGACAGATAAAATATTAGATATTAAATTAGCTTTCCCACAGCAGTAGTGCCATATGGGGGGGGGGTGATCGAGGCAACTGCTCCGGACGCCGAAGTAAGGGGCTCAAAATTAGGGAGAGAAAAGAGGAAAAAATACAAGGGGCGCCGTCGTATACTCTCGCATCGGTCGCCCATTTTCCACAGCACGGCACTGCTCATTGTAATACCTATGTAGTTACAGACAGTTATTAGTGGGTTTGTGACAGTAACTTGTGAACGATTTGGAGATGCTTAGTAAACTCGTTCGGAGATTGATATTTGTGGTGTTTCCAGTTGAAGAATCATAAAGATAGAATGATGGGAACTACAGGTAAAATATATAGTTTATTATTATTTATAGATGTAAGATTGTTAGTTTTAATAGTTTACGGAATATAAACCTAAATTATATATTTTAGCTGTGAAATACGTTCAATTGTTGTGTGAGAATTAAGAAGTAGAGAATATAAATTAGAGTTGAGTTGAGTTGATTTTAGTTTAGCGTCCCTTTCAGCAGCAAGGCTATATGAGACGTGGACCTACTGATTAACGTGAATTCCGAACCACATGAAAATATAAATTAGAGAAGACAAGGTGTTATTTTATAGTAATTATAGTCATGGTAATTGTTGAGGATCCTATGTTATTACAAATGACGAGAAACAACTTCATAATATACATAAAATGAAACTACTTGTAGATTAATTACTTGAACTATGACATAGTTTATATTAGTGCCTTATTTTCGTCATGAAAGTTAAAATGAATGTCGCATTTTATTGGAAGTAATGTAATGAATTACGAAGTACAAGGATTATTGGTATAGAATCAGCCGAATGCCGTTCGTTCTAGCTTTGGAACTGCTTGGCCTTAATTACAACTACAATCTGACCGAAGAAAATAAGCTTTAATAAATAATAGTGATTTGCTTTAGTCAAATTCTACTTTTAACTAAGTATTAGTCGATGTTGGTGCTATAATCTTTATTTCTGATTTTTATATATTGAAACAATTAATATTTTAAGATTTGAGTGTATATGTAAACATGTTAGTTGCAATTCATTCATGTGAAATACAATATACAAAACAATAACTGACAAAAGAGCAGATAGCCACGTCAGACGATTGAGGTTAACAAGATTGTTGCACTTGATCCGTAGCTACGCCCGGGTATCTTTGAAGTTTGTTCACACTTTTCTTTGGAAATTGGCGAAATAAACGGAATTATGCAATATAGGTTTCTTTATCCTAATTTACTTAAACCATAGTAGGAAATGTTTATCTACTCATTATTCTTTCAGCAAAAGTAGGTGATATCGATTTTTTTCAGTTTGAATAGTCCTATTTGTTATATTGGATGTCAAGTTTACGAGCATGGTTTCCATTCTTTCCCTGCTTAATTATTTCTTATGATTCTAGTCCACCATATATTTTGAGAATCAAGGGTGACGTAAGATAAGAATAGAAAAACATCTTTTGTTGCTGAATCACACTACGTTGTGTTTCGTTGAGTTGTAAGTTGATGACACAGTTGAATGAAAAGACAACAAAGAGAAAGGAGCCTATTTGCATTTTACTAAGTGATTAACTATGTGGCTTATGGAACGAAAAATCAATGCCACATTCAGAAGAGCTCTTCTTTGACTTTTATCTTTAGTCAATTGAATCCAGTCTTCGCGTTCTTTACATTCCAATTTGTATGAAATCCATCTTAATATTCTCCTCTCATCTTCATAATGGTCTTTTTTTTTTTCGATTGGGTTTCCAGTTAAAATATCGAAAGCGTTTCTATTTTGTCTCTATTCTAGTTCCGTGATCTGCACTCCTGAGACTCCTAGAACTATATAACTTAAGCACATTTGGTAAGGAGTACACGTATATTGTTCTTCGTTATGAAAGTTTTCATCTTTGCTCATTCTTATCCCTTCTGGACTCGAAACATTCGGTTTAGAAATTCGTTTTAAACATTCTCAATTTGATTCTCAGAGTAAGAGATCATCATTTTTAATCATACAGCAGATCAATCATAATTATCGTCTTGTACATTTTCAGCTTTCAATCCTTTTTCGACAGAACTCGCAAAGACAAAAGAGTTCGAACTGAGAAATAACACAAATTCCCTTTCTTCACTCAACATTTAATTTCTGTTTTTAATTTGACGTAGAGTCTGATGCAAGCGGTGAAAGTTTCCATATTCTTAGGCAGGATGTCATAGATAAATTGTTCTAACCCATATTCAGACCATTAAAGGACGTGATTTTATTTTCATTTCTGGCTTTTCTGTTCTCCGTGAGTGCATTATTTTATTGATTCTAATTTTCCCAACGAGTAATTTATATTATTTGATTGAAAACAATTTTAATAGCAAATAATAGGAATAGACTATTATAAATGATCTGTGAATAATTTCAGAAATGTCGTCAATACACGTTCATAAACAGCTAACATACGTAAAAATTAAATTTAATGGTCTTAACAAGTTATTTTATTGGACAGTATCTCAAAACCGATGAAAAGTGACTCAGAGCCCTTTTGACAATAACATTTTCTGTTTATTTTTGCACGCTTCGTAATTTTTGAAGGGACGGTACGGAATAAGACCCCGGGACAATAGACATTTTAAATACTAGGAATGCAATGGATGTACCCGATTGCAATGAAATGAGCTGAGCGAGCTTAAACTACGTAATCATTCCTGGCCATTATGCAATAATAAATGCCATTTTTAATTGTTGACAAAAAAATCGCGTGAAAACTTTTTCCCCATGTTAAGTCTATGCAAGCGTTTTTCGGTGATTATTCCTCGATGGTACATCGCATTTTTGATTTCGACCTATGTTGTCACTCAACACGACATACTCTATCAGCGTGCTAAGTTTTCTTGAGATCGGCCAAACGGTCTAGGAGGAAGCGTTTTTCGGTCATTATTCCTCGATGGTACATCGGATTTTTGATTTCGACCTATGTTGTCACTCAGCACGACATACTCTATCAGCGTGCTAAGTTTGGTTGAGATCGACCAAACGGTCTAGGAGGAGTTCGCGGACAACCAAACGGCTAACCCGAGTATAAGAGCTTCGCTTCGCTCAGCTGAATGATAGTTTCCAAGATATTCGACAAAATTCGTGCAACAGGTTGTGTGGCTGACAAGCCACGAAGTGGACTCCAAGAACAGCCACCGACGAGGAGACTGCAACAGCAATTGTGGCAACCATTGTGAAAAGTCCACATCGCAGTACGTGCCGGCTATAAGCAATATCCGGTGTCAGTCAGCGTTCAATCCTGCGTGTGTTGCACACACACACCAATGGTACCTGTATAAGTTACAGTTGCAACATCGTCTTTCGGAGAATGATCCTGATCATCGGTTATACTTTTCAGAATCTACTCTGGATCAGTGCGACAGTAACCCAAACTTCATAGGACAGGTGTTGTTCAGTGACGAAGCTAACTTTTATGTGCAAGGTGAGGTAAACAAACAAAATCACAGTTACTGGTTAGAGGCAAACCCCTTGTGGGTGGATCTCTGCAGAGGTGCTGGTAGTGGAAAAGTGATGGTTTGGTGTGGGGTCTGGGACACAAGAATCATTGGTCCTTTGTTTGTTGATGGAACTTTGAATGGGGAGAGGTATCTTAACATGCTCCGTGATTACGTGTTTCCAACGTTCTTGAATCCGCAGGGTGACTTCCCAACTTTCTTCCATCAGGATGCTACTGAGGTCAGACAGTTTCTGGATTAACAGTTTCCAGGCCACTGGATAAATAGGAGGGGTCTTATGGGTCCTATGAACGGTCCTCTGATCTCACATCTCTTGACTTTTATCCGTGGGATCATTTGAAATCAATTGTATATGAGGTAAGAAACAACAATGTAGCCCATCTCTGCCGGCGTATTGATTAGGCGTGTGCCTCTGTTGGCCCACAGACCCTACGACGTGTGCAGCAGGACTGGCAAGAGACTCCGATTGTGTATCCAACGCAATGGAGGTCATATTGATCATATGCTGTGTACCGACTCTAACAAGTGTCTCAAAATTTAACAGGTCATTACTCCTACACAAATAAAGATATCGCAAAATGGATTGCACAGGTGCATTTTTCAGAAAAGGGCAGTGTAAAATGATATTCGATATAACCACCTTCCTACTTGAGAAAGTAACACAAATCCAAGATGACGAATTTCAAGAGAACCTCCGCTGTGCCCATAGCTCCTATAAGTTGCACCCCCACCTATAGACACCCCATACCAAACGATATTATGATTCCTGACACCGTTCAACTTTTATAGGAATGTATCCAGACTTTTGTCTCACCCTGCAGTATAAAAAGAAATGGAGATCACCAAAATTTAAGTTGTTATGTACCATAGGGTTAGGTTAAGGAAGAGAAAAATGTGAATTCGCTGAAATGAGAGGAAGGTGGTAATGTGAACTGAAACAGGCTTTATGTAGTACATTCTCGAACCAGGACACAAATGTTCAGATACCACTTATCCTTTTAAGAAGGCTGTGAATAAGTGGCAGACAAGCTTCGTGCGGGAAGACCTTCAACCTCATAAATGGATGACAGTGCGGAAAGAGTGAAGCCTATGATGACACCAGATCGTCGATTGACGGCAGGAATAATCAGTAATGAGTTAGATTTGAGCATGTTAACCGTCCATCTAATTTTAACATAGGATTTGTCATGAGAAAATTGTGCGCCAAAAACTCACGCCACACGGCAATCTCTATCAATGAATTTTTGGCATTCATGTGGGAGAAAGCATCCTCAGCCCCATATCCTGGGTCTGAGTTCCTGTGACTTCTTTAAAGGACACAATTTAAAAGGACTACATTTTGGAACTGAATAATATCCAGAAGAGCATAACCGATGAAATGAAAGGTATTGTATTCAAGCAAAAGCTTTGCAGCCCTGCTACGAAGGTAAACAACGCCCCCATCACTGTAGCTGTTCACGTGGACAATTTTGAAAGGGGATAACCTTGATTCGTAAAAGTATTGAAGTTCATCGTTAATAGAAAATCAGTTACATTACTTTAATAACATATCTTGTACTATTATCGTATTTTATCTAAGACAGCTTTCCTGAAACAAACAGCAGCGACGTAAATGTGTCTTCAACAATAAGGGGGCGGGTAAATTCCCGTTTCCATAAGTTTTTTTAATCGACGTTCAAAATATTTATGAAGTTGAAAAACACTGCTTTGGAGGTTCAGGAGAGCAGAGTTGTCTTCAACACTGGGAGGCGAGCAGATTAGAGGCTTGTTCTGGGATGGCATCAATTTCATTTCACTTTCCTTTGTGACAATCGGACGCAAATTATCACATTTCCTCCCCAAAAATACGTACATTTCAAATCTGATTATTGGGGAGGCAGTCCCCTCAGTTCCAAGATTGGAGGGAACATGTCCCCCTCGTCCCCCGGATTTGTGCCAGTGGCAAACAGCACGGAGAGGAACAAGGAGACAGCTGGAAACATTCGTAAAGAAGATTGAAGATGAAGAGAAAGGAATAAGACTGGAAATGGAATTGGAGAACAATATTGTAAACTTCTTGAACATGATTATAGAGAGAAAAGATGGATGATTGACAACAAGATGGTATAGGAAAGATTGTGCGACAGGGGTTTACTGTCACAAAAGGACTGATGTGGATTACAGCACCAAAAGAAACTTCATAAGGAATATGGAGAGTAGAATAGAAGAAATAGATAGTAAAAAAGAGGAAAAGAAGAAGGACATAAAGAGGTTCATAGCCTACTAGAACAGAACTGGTACAACAAAGAGAAGTTAAAGAAGAACAGAATAGAAGAAAAAGAAGGAAAGGAAGGAGAAAAGAGAGAAAGGAAGAGGAGGAAAGGAAATGGCACAGAATAGACACATTGGGACACATGGGGAGAAGACAGAAGTACTAAAGAACTTACTAAGAAGAGGTGGTGTAAAGACGTGCAGAAAAGGAGGACGATGAATTCTGGAAGTGATTAAGAAATCGAAAAGTAGAACGAAGGAAATATGTGAGTAAAGTCAAGGTGTAGTGTATAAAGTGAAGTGTAAGGATTATGATATGATATACATAGGGGAAACGGAATAAACTTAAGGAGAGTTGACTGTGAGTTTAACGTCCCGTTCAGCAGCGAGGCTATATGAGACGTGGACCTACTGATTAACGTGGAATCCGAACCACATGAGCTCCCGCCGGGAATCGAACCCGGGCCTCCCACGCCAAAGGCGCGTACGCTAACCGCTTAGCCACGGAGGAGCTCTAAACTTAAGGAGAGAATAAAACAACATAGGGATGATGTGAGACTTAAGAGAGAAAATAATGCCATATATAAACATGTTAAAGAAACGGGGAATTTGTACATGGCTAGAAAGGGAGAAGAGACCAATAATAAGGAAATTGAAGGAAGCACAAAGAAAGAAGTGACAAACTAATAAACTGGATAAATGGACTATTTATACTTAAACTATGAGATAAATTAGAACAAATTGAAGAAAAAGAGCAAGAATAGACAGATTTTCATGTAATTTATGTCCAGAGATTTAATATTATATATAGTTTAATATTATATATAGTTATACTTCATGAATGGCTTATTGCAGAAAGGGACCTAAGAAAGGTATCGGAGTTAGTGGTATTTTTGACTTCCCCAGTTATAGACATATTGTTTAGTGCAGAAAGGACGTCAATCTCACGAGACTATAACCAAGAAAATTCACAGTGAAAATTATTCTTTAGTGCAGAAAGACACACTCATGTCCAAAATGATTGTTGCATATCTATAACTGTCTTTTTGTAAGAATATAATTTGACAATGATTTTGCAGGGTACTTTCCATACTGATACTATGTGTATAATCGGGAGATGTATATTTGTGGTAAATTCCATAGGAAAAGAATTATAAATACGAAAATTAGAATTAATAAAACAAAATGCTGCTAAATGGATAAGAAAACTTTATTTTTCTTTTATTGTTCTTATTTACTGCTCTTTTCACATGGAATTGCCACATACATGTCTTTGCCGATTATACATATACTAACACTATAAAAATACCGGGTGAATTCGTTATCAAATTATGTTCCTATAACAACATATTTATAGACATGCGACAATAATTTTGGACATGAATGTACCTAAGTCACTGACTCGAGAACCTTTCTACAATAAACTTGCCTTTTCTGTAGCGACGCAGATTGGTGATGCTACTTCAATATAAATCTAACCTCATCCTACTTGATAAGACTCTAGGTTATATTGCAGACTATGTGCCTCTTAGTGTAAGAGAATTGCATCTTTTCTCGGACAATTGTTCTGGACGAAATACAAACCACACATTGTGTCGCGTTCTACTAGCATTAACGGACACTGGGCGATTTCAGAAGATCGTGCATCATTTTCCACTCAGAGGTTATTTATATCCTCCATGCGACCGAAAGTTTAGTGTTATTCGACGTACGGTTGCAGCCGTATTTATACATTGTATGAACTGTACACGCCAATCTGTAATGCAGCTCGTGATGGTCAAAATAGTGTCAAACTTATCGACACCAGAACATTACCAGCGCACGAGACCAGATTTGTAGCTGTCTCGTCTCGAAAATATGATGTAAAAGTGGTCTCGACTCGAAAAATGTATATTTCGCTATTAGAAGAGCCGTGTCTCGACTCGAATTTTGTCAGGAAAATCTTGTCTCGACTCGTCTCGTGCGCATCCCTAATTACTGATTTCGCAACGTGGTGGCCTCATGAAAAAAAATAAAAAGAATCTATGGAAAATACCATGTGTTCTCACAAGAATAAGCAGAATTTTCAGATTTCTAAATATCAATACTTCGAATACTGTGTGAAACATAAGGGTATTGTCAAAGCGTTAGAATTCATTGAAGGTTAGACGTCTCACACCACCTGCCTGTCCAAAGGTGTAAGAATTGTACTTTCTTCGCCATGTACGTTCCCAGCTGCTTGCATGCCGATCAAGCTTGCTAAATTGAAGGATATACGAACTACCTTGTCGTATGTACCTGACGACGTCAAATGACTTTATAAAGAGGTTCTTCAGTGGCCCACTACAGGCGACAATGAAGCTGACTCAGATTATGAATAACACTTGCATGTATGAACTCGTACATTATTGTACTTAAAACACCGACAATGAAGTTCAGAAAATGCATTATACCATCATTCATTAACGAATCTATAATTTTCTGTGGAAAATATAACCTAACTCATGTGGTTAGATCACGACAACAGTCATTTGCAGGATATTACGTAAGTGTACAGTCATTCGTTGACAAATCTATAGTTTTCTGTCATAATTATGTAACCTAACTTACGGTAAATCCTCAACAACAAGCGTTTGTAGGACATTTCTCGTCTTATTTCCCATTGTTTTTACTTTTATTGCAGAAAGGTACCGGCATCACAATTTTTCTGGAGTTTCCACTGTTTCTAGCAGCGAAGTTCAAGGGAGCACACTGAGGGTTGAAAAATTACACTTTTACTATGATTTATCTTTGAGCCAACAATGACACATTTATTTGTTACAGTATCAATGTTATACGGCTTTTCCCGTTTTTCTCAGAATTATGAAGAAGTGAGTCATGCCCCTTTCTCCAATAAGCCATTTTATAGGGTTTTATATCCTGTTATATTATTATTTTTATTCTATATGTATTTTTATATTGTTATATCTATAATCAGTTGTATTTAGTATAGTTATGTTACTTTTAAATTATATCTAATAGGCATCAAGGGAAGATAAGAGAAAGTTTTTAAGGCAATTGGCCAATTATAAACAACAGGTGGACTACAGATGTTTAGAAAAGATAAATACAGGAGAAAGGGTAATTAAGTTGGATAGGTGCTGATTGCCACGCGTGCTGACTGCCACAGCCAATTATTGGTGCTGACTGCCACGACTGTCGCTGATTGCAAATATGAAGGTGCTGACTGCCACGACGGCGTGCTGACTGCCACGAGCCTGGGAGAAACTGTATTTGGAAAGAGAGGAATTAATCTCTCATACTAAATTTATGATTATTAATTAATTTAGTAGGGATTAATTTAGTAATCATTACAGGAAATCTATGTGGCATCCTATAAGTTACAAAGTTGCTCACTAAGTGGAACGACATACACTTGGATGTTTATAAAGGGATTGTCTTTTCTGTTATATGTACAATTTGCACATTTCATTGTTTATATTAATTGTTTTATTGTATTATTTAATGGATATGATGGTCTGAAGCCAGCTGACAAGAGCAGTTTGGGAGAAGCACTCGCCTGCAGAGAAATAAACATGTCATTTGAAGGACCAATTCATGCTGATTACAACAGGTAATAAAACTCCTGTACATTGAGAACTGTTCGAGATATTCGGCTTGGAAATTTATATGAGAAAATGAGTGGATGCACGTTTCAATGCGTTAAGTATTCTCACACATGGTGAAGCCTGATGGTTTGAACTTGCTATTGCTTGATCACTGGGGTCCATTCACAGACAAATTGTCCATTACAAGTTGCATGACGGATGGCAAAGACCTAATGGTTGAGAAGATACCAAAGAATTGCACACGATTTGTGCAACCATTTGATGTGTTTTGTTGATTCCGATCAATCAAAGAATATGGCAGGAGATTTGTACATAGTATGAATCTTCTTCATCTGGACGTTATAATGTACCAACGAAACAATCAAATAAAGTTCGTGTCCATACGAATCACTTCCGATCACCGCGATACATTGGATTGTTTCAGTTTACGTTCTGCAAGGCAGGTTACGAACAAATTATAAGCCTATAACTTTTGATTTTGATCACTGATCGAATTTGCTTTTTGCTTTGGTTCTGCGAACTGTTCTCTTGACGAATGCAACACAATTGCACATATAAAATGTTCATGGTGCAAGGAAGTATTTTGCCTGCGTCATTTCTTCATAAAACAGAACAACAGTGATCAATTTTCATCTCTAACCTATGATTATTGTGAACAATGTAATGACTAATTGTATCTAACAAACCCGTTAGTTATTGCGAAACACTTTTTTTTTTGTTACTTGCGATAGTTTTCAATTCGTATGTCAATATTCATTACTAATTATGTTGTACTTAACGCGTATAAATGCGTATATCCTCATTTTCTCATATAAACTTCCAAGTTGAATATCTCGAACCGTTCTCAACCGTACAGGAATTTATTAGATTGTTATGATCAGCATGAATTGGGACTTTAAATGCCATGCTTAGTTTCTCTGCAGGCGAGTGCTTTCTCCTAAACTTCCCTTGTGAGGTACAGCCAGCAGTGCTTTTTTGATGGAACTTTCAAGAGCTGTTCGAAACAATTTGCACAGCTGTACACAGTTCATGCTGGCATCGGGAGTTCAAGTGAGAATACATAAATCATACCAATATTGTACGCACCACACCCTGACAAAACTGAAAGTACACTCATGTCCAATATTATTGTCGCATATCTATAACTGTCTTCTTGTAAGAATATAATTTGGTAATTTTGCAGAGTACTTTTAATACTTGTATTATGTGTATAATCAGGAAATTTATATTTGTGATAAATTTCATAGGAAAAGAATTATAAATACGAAAATCATAATGAATAAAATAAAATGTAACTAAATGGGCAAGAAACTTTTATTTTCGTTTTATTGTTCTTATTTACTGCTCTTTTGACATGAAATTTATCACTACTTGTCTTTGCCGATTATACACATACTAACATTATAAGAAATACCGGGCGAATTCGTTATCATATTATATTACTAGAACAACATATTTATAATCATGTGACAATAATTTTGGACATGAAGGGGCCGCGGTAGCTCAGTGGTAGCCTATTGGGGGTTCGAGTCCCTCTGTAGTAGCAAGGGTGGAATTTTAACTGTCCTCGATGTTTCTGTGTTCGTGTCCCTGTCGTGTCTAGTAGTCCTGAAAAGTGGTTGCAGTAGAAAATAAGTCAGGAAGTTTAAAAAAAAAGTGGTAGAGCGTTCACCTCTGGTGCTTGGGGTCCCGGGTTCGATCCCGGCCCCCGCCAAGTGAACTTTGTGGTGGTCAAACACCGTGTGCGTGGGTTTTCTCGGGGTTCTCCCGTTTCCTCCCACTTTCTTCATTCCACTATTTCATTCATTACTCATCATCACCGTCTCCTTTAGCCTAACCGGCATAACCGTGGGACGTAAAACTCAAAGATTTCATTTCATTTCATTTAATTTTTTCAATTTTGGACATGAGTGTACATACAGAGACCTGTTTACCTCTCAGGTGTTGGTCTGAACAACACGATACTAAGGATCATCTAGTTTCTTTCATGCTTCTTGGCGTCTGGTAATGTTACGTCTAGCAACTTTCTCTCAGGCTCGTGGCAGTCAGCACGCCATCGTGGCAGTCAGCACCTTGATATTGGCAATCAGCGACAGTCGTGGCAATCAGTACTAATAATTGGCTGTGGCAGTCAGCACCCGTGGCAGTCAGCACCCCACCATTAAGTTAGGGCAGGTGGCCTACAGATGACGTCCGAGGAAGTACGACTCAGGTGGCTTTCCACACAAATAACATATCTTAGTACTTTACTTTTACTGTATATTTGTAAACTCTGAAGATATCTCTTTCAGTTAGTGTCTGATGAAGATAACTTTAAGTTGTCGAAACCGTTACATTATATTTTAGTTTTAATAAATAAGTGTATATACTCTGGTCAGAAGTGTTAATTATTCCTTTAGTGAGTTGCAGAGTCGTGATGGATAGAGTTGAAAATCATGGAGCATTTAATAACAATTAGTTCAAATCAATTTTGAGACAAAGTGTATCAGTCAAACGCTTCGAGCGGGAACAACAGTGCTTAGTACTACATAAAGGCATTGCGATATTGAAACTTGTAGGCTTACACTATTATAACTTTTATTATTAATATTAGTAAAAAATCAAACAAATGTGTTGTGAAATCATGAGCTTCCACTAAAGTGTATCGTCAGTCAAAAAAGGTTAGGAACCACTGGCTTAGTGCCATCATTCTAGCTGCGATAGAAGTGTTAGCAGGGGTAAAAGTGAGGGGAAAGGCGGAGGGACGCCGTTACCTCACTTCGAGAAAATATCTATGACGTACCTCTACTTCCTAAAGAATATTGCAATAGATAAAGATAGGCACGGGGGACGGTGTGTCGTTATGTGTCTCCTTATCTTTTCAGATCCACTTTTACCCGACGTAAATGTTATTGTATGATAGTGAGTAAGAATATTCACAAACAAAGGATAGTAACGATGCGAATAGAAATATTATAAATTGTTTCGTATTTGTTCTTTTGAACTTTGGTCGAATTGTATGTGGTGAGATAGAACATGAAGCTTCTCATATGAAATGATTTGTTGTTCAATATTTTTCAAAACAGTCTACAACACACACCGTGTAGGAACTTGTATACAATGTGGTGTACGTACTATGTTTGCGTGACTCCATTCGACGCCACTCACAAAAAAGAATCTTTTCTCTCTTTGTTGTTTCTTCCTCACACCATTGCACATTGCTGGTTCGATAGCTTTCCAACAATTGTCTCACTATCCCTATAATCCTTTTCACGACGTAAACCAGAAGCAAAAGAATAGGTAAAAAAAAAGTCACAAACTTAGAAGAAGTTTAATGCTTGAAACCCAGTCTTTTCTGTGAACGAGCTTTGCCACACTCTGATTACATTCTTTTTTCATCGTTCCCTCGATCGTTCTTCAAGGCGAATTCTTTAGCTTACGTGAAGTTTTCGTGATTTTGGAACGCTGGGTTCTCTTTTAAAGGATTTGCTCTCCACTCAGGGTTTGTTGGCGTGTCCACTGTTCAATGTTTTCCCACAAGTGTTGACGAAACTTTTCGTGTAGGCCTACCAAGCTACTTTGCGCTGCATCAGGAACGTTTTTAAGCATTTTTAAACATTCATTTTCAGCGTTGCCAACTAGTACCTTCAAAAAATAGCAAAATAAATGCCTAGAACCAAGTTACGTTAAGGGACAGCATTTACAGTATTTGAAGGCAATGTTCCGAGTAACAATTAAACTCTGTTAGTGAATGAGAGGGCTGCGGTGTTGCCACATCTTTGTACGCATTCATGCCAGTTCATGTGCGAAAGTAATGACTCGCCATTTCCTGCATCTTCTTTGCCATCACAGCCTTTGTTTCATTCGTCTAGTCGAGGGATGGGAAACCTCGGCCTTCGGAGTCATGAGGTAAGACCCTCTGTGCGCCTGTTGTGCAAAATACTAAATTGTATAAGAATAGTTTCAAATATTTCATTGTTCATTATTAATCTAACTAATAACTGTAAAATAACTACAAAAATTAGTCTATCCAAAACTATCGTATGCGGCCTTCTTGTGAAATAAGCATTCTATTGTCAGTGGCGGATCTAGAATGTAAAAACTGGGGAGAGAGCCAGAACCCAGATTGTAATAGGTATACATGTTTACGTAAATGATTTTAATTTGAAATCCATCTACGCACTTCGTTAACAGGAACTAGGAATATCTAATGCTTCAAAAAAGTTCTTCAATAAAGAATAAAAGGCAATGCTTACTATAAAGTTTCAAAAATACGTAAATAATACTTGAATTATTTTTGTGTTCAAAAATCTGGGGCAGGGTTAGATGCGTGACTTTGTATTAATATGTGATCGCGCACCTCGCCTCATCCATAATCCTAATCATTAAAGCATATAAAACGTATACGAGTACAATGACTATTATTTTATACCTACATGTATATATTAATTCTCCATTCCACTTTACTTTGCTCAGATTTATCGTTAATGTAGATAAATTAACCGCTTTATCACTCACACCCATCCCCATGTTAAGGTCCGCAAACGTTCTTAGGCCTTTGATATCTAACAAAGATTTAAGAAAGATCCACTCACAATCCATCACATCTGGTATTCCTACACTTCAGTTGCCTTATAGGCCGTAATTCAGGTTACGAGCTACATCATGCTCTTATATACAGGGTGAGGCATAAAGATGTTAACATTAAATTGGGGTTTACTCACGGGAAATTACAAGGCAAGAACTTGGATGCAGAGTTTCAATTTAGCATCCATCTTGCTCAGTGCATATATGGAGTCTGTAAACCAAGGATGTTATAAAATAGAGGATCTGCCCATACAACAAAATCGTGAAGCCATACGTCACAATTTCGCCACAACTACTCTGCCTGCTCCGCGCCACTAAGATCGCAATTTCTCGAGCCAACCATCATAGCGGAAACAAGAGCAGCCAATCAGACGTGTCAGCTCAGACGATGTTCGGTTGTTTTTTTGGCTTCATTGAGTTCATAGGATGAAGACACGTATGGGCAGATCCTCTATTTTATAACATCCTTGCTGTAAACTGTTGATTTTATAGCCCTCTGGGCCATTTGGGCAGAGATGACCTGAGTGATGCGGTGCCTCAGGTCGTCCAAGTTGCTACGTTTGCTAGCATACGGCTTGAGCATGTCCACACAACCAAAAGTCACATGAAATTAGGTCGAGGGAATGTGGTGGCCTTGGGAGAGGACCACCTCTACCAATTCAACGATTACCGAACGTGTCGTTCAGGTAATCCCGAATCATCTGACTGTAATGGCAGAGGAGCCGTCTTGCTGAGAGTACCCTCGGTGGAGAATGGCAAGTGGCGCGTTCTCCTCAGTGAACGTGCTGAGTATGGCAAGAGATTCAGTTTGGACGCCTCTCTTTCTACCACTGTTTCCCTTGCAATCGTCTTGAACGGATCCCGTGCTTACAACCTTCTCGTAGATAGTATCAATTGTAAGGCGCGAACTGCTTCCCATCCGGTCCAGGCCGTGAATGTTTCTTCTACGATGCTAGGGGACTAAAAATATCATCCAGGCAGCTATATTTCTTTGTTCCTCAATGAAATATCGGCACACCATGTTTTTTTCTGCAAAACAAAAACAAATTATCTGAATATCTGTTTGTCTCACCCTAAATAAACCAACCATAAATTACAATTTGCTTTCATAGTGATATTACGTGAGAGAAGTAAAAATAGTTGAAAGATCGATTTTATTGCAAAATAATCTGCGCTCTACGCTGAAACATTTTAATATGATAATTCAACTCTGAAAACATGATTATAGAACTAGTTCTTGCAAATCAGCTATGCGCGCTGTAACCTAAATAACCCACTTCTTGATTTGGATGAAAATATTGTCCCTTATGTTGGAACAGTGTCAAAAGTGGAAATTGAAATATCATATTCTGAAGCTTTAAAACAGATTTTCCAACTTAAAATACCAAACAAAAAAGAATATACGATACACAACGTAGGAGACCTCTGTTGATACATTTCCTACTCATACATCAGTAATCAATTATTATTTACAGTAACAGAGCTATTGAAATGACGTTAAATTTTCTTAAGGTTTTCCAAGTTCACAATGTAGAATAAGCGACAATCAGTGGCGTATTTAGAGGTGGCTATCGGGCTCAAGCTCTCTCCCCGAAATAGATTTGGTATGTGCACAACTTAATTACAATTTGTCAGCACACAAAAGGAAAAATATAAGTGCTTATTCACGTGTTGTGCATAAACTCACCCGAAACAAAATTCTAAATACGCCACTGGCGACAATGAAACGTGGCCTCGAATAAATACTTTATCTTTGTTAGAACTGGTAGATAGTCTATTCTATTTCCTACATCCACGAATGTGCCATTTTTGTTCTGCTGATTGGTTTGTTTTGAATTTAATGTAACTTTCCATTGCTAATGTTATATGAGACATGAACCTACAGCGAAATTAAAGTGCAGCTAATTTCAGAGTTTTTCTGTAATATCTTCAAAACAAATAAAAATATTCTAAAAGTAGAAACGTAGTGAACTAGACAATACGATTTTTCATGTGATATCGTTATCCCAACTCATCTATCTACTTTCGATCGGATTCTGTAAATAGTGGCATACCAAAAGCAGATAGGTGAATTGTGGTAAAGATATCACATGCACAATCGTATTGTTTAGTTCACTACGTTTCTGCTTTTTGAATATTTTTATTTGTTTTGAAGATATTACAGGAAAACTCTAAAATTAGCGCTAGTTCAATTTCGCTGTAATGAAGACCCTTAAAGTGGTACCATTTCTCATAGAGTTTTGCCTATTTAGTTAAAAAAGTTTTTGTTTAACAATAACGATATATCTAATACTCCTGTCAAAAAAGAAGCTGCAAACAAATGTTTTATAAACATGGTCATTGTGTATGATGATGGTACAAATATGACGGATCCAAGCAGGGGTAAAAGTGGTGGAGAACACGAGAGGACGCCGCGCCGTACAGTGGTCGAAATGACGAGAAAACGCGGGGAAACTATTTGCGGACGTGTTGAAAGAGTGTGTTTAGTCGATATGGTATTTTTTGAAGGGACATTTGGACATTTTCGATTGTTCTGTTGTAATTTGAAAAGTAATTTAAAATTTATGGTCAGTGATGCGGGTTGCCTATGTAGGTAGCGAAAAAATCGACATTTTCAAAATCATGTTTACAATACCGTCTTGGGTCGTTATGAAAAAATTAATTTAGAACTTGTGGTAGTGTTATTCTTATTAAAATTGTAAAGTAAAGATTTCATTATAAACAAAATAAATATGTTTTTGGATAATAATGAAAAAACTACATATAAACATGAACAATGAAGCTAACCAAAAGTCAATCCGTGTAAGGAATGTTTACAGAAACGAAAGTACCTCACAACACGCATATTTGAAAACAAAATAGTGGAAGTTGTCCAATCAAGTACAATAAAAATCACAAAATTCAATTTTGAAATTAATCACTTTCAAAAGTCTCTGGTGCCCAAACATGAGATTGGCGATGGCTATTTAAAAGTTGTAATATTTCGTTCGGCATATTGTTATGGTTTCGGGCATACTGCGTCTGAGCGATGAAATTATCAGGTCAGAGAATGACAAATATGTGTAACAAATTTAGGTTTGTATCTTTCCTAGAGTTGTTCCGCCATTATTTCTCACGATACCTGGAAGTCTTTTTCGAGACTTCTGAGCTTCCTTACTCAGCATCTCTATTGGAAGAAGCACTATGACTATAATAAATCCTGAAGCGATTTACCTCGTGCCCGAAAACTTGTGTAGGTAGCAAGACGACACGACACGACGGAACTTGCAGTCAGTCCTTGTGAGCATTGAGTGCGCGCACAGACTCATTGAAGCTCGCTTCGTTTGCCATGGAGGAGGTACGAGCAGCTAATTCTAAGAAAAATCATTAACTGAAAGACCAAAGAAAATATTAAAATGAAATTGAAACCTTGGACTTGCTAGGAAAAGATTAAAAATCTACAAATATGTAGCAAAGCATTGACTTTGAGTACAATGTTGTAAAAATGCCTCCAGTGCGTATACGAAGTGCCTCAGGGACTTGCTATTGTCTTAAAGGATTGCTATTGTTCTGATCAACAATACCAATATTTAACATTTCATAACTATCAACATACTTAAGAGTAACAGTTCCGTCATACCACAACATACGAAAAGCATTTTTACAAAGGCGGCCAATTATCCACTTTCGACAGTTTTTTTTTTCTTTCTTCATGAACGAGTGAGGCCAGGATGAAAACAGATCTGTTCTATATAGAATGTATATTGTCCTGCTAAAAGACTGTAGACGTTCGTTCCAATGATAGAAAAAAATGAAATGAAATCTTTAAGTTTTACGTCCCACAGTTATGCCGGTTAGGCTAAAGGAGACGGTGATGATGAGAAATGAATGAAATGGTGGAATGAAGAAAGTGGGAGTAAACGGGAGAACCCAGAGAAAATCCACGAGCACGGTGTTTGTCCACCACAAAGTCCACACGGAGCGAGCTGGGATCGGACCAGGGACCCCAAGCACAGGAGGGTTCCAATGATAGAGTTCATTTTTGGGGTTTTGTCCAGATTGTTTGCTATTTCGACCACTGTGCACCGTTACCTTACTTCAAAAAAATATCTATGATGTTCCCCCAATTCCTAAAAAAATACAATGTTCAAAGATAGGCAGGGGGACGGTGTGACGTCACGCGTCTTCCTACGTTGTCAAATCCATTTTTACTCCTGGATACAAGGGCATGCCCCAGCTTTCCTGAAATTCTTTCTTTCAAATCAATCGTTACAAAGTAAGATCTGTAAAAACTGTTTTCGCATCTTGCCTGTAGAATGTATATAGAAGAATGCTATGGTCAGCTTTCGAAAGAATTATATTTACTAATGGAAGAACAAAGCCTAATGTACAACTTAAAAAGTGAATAATATTACATAAATGTTTTACATCTTGGAAGAGAAACCTTCTCATTGGTAATATATGATAATCATAAATATATATACAATTTAAGTAATATATAGCGTATGTGTAGGGATTTACAATGGGGTGGGTCAAAAAAGTGAATTTTCGAATATCGAATTCTAATAATACAGAAAGATTGCCTGTTCGGATGCTAAAGAAGAGAAAAATATTGAAAAAATATTTTATTTTATCTTCAGCTCGTGGGAGTTTCTTAGACTTTTAATAGCATAAAATTACTTTAACTGTTTGATAATGGTAAACATATTTTGAAAATTACAGTAGTGCATTTAGAGTGTGCGCATATGGCCTAAAGTTAGTGATTTATGGTGAAAAAATGATATTTTGACAGTATTACGATCAGACACACTTTTGTATTAAATATATATACCAGATCATTTTTTTTTGCTTCTTTATTCCAGAAAGTTAATTTGTATATTCAAAATGGAGATAAAAAAACATTAGCTTTCAGTGCTTTGCCCATTTAGCAAAATTTATTTTCGCTAAAATGGCACAGATATTAATTACCACGTGGAGGTGGCTGCAAATCGAGCTCTAATCCCATTTTACCCAACCATGCAACTATTCAGGGCGTATTATATTATATTGTTTCACCATTATCAGACAAGGGTGTCATTTTTTAATCGGATTTCCGGTCTAATTAAGGCATTAAAATTGCAATGTTGCTCTAATATAGCCATCTCTGTTATCTTCTCCTCACAGTTTCCTGACGGACGCTTGTAACAGATTTATTACACGTTCGCACTATTTGAGTTGAAAGGAGTAGTTTCAATATTCAGTAGAGTTTTATTTTGCAAAAATGATTTTTAAAAAAGTCTGTTGTCAAGCTTCGTATCATTAGAGAGGATGACAGCTTACATTTTGTTTAATCAATCACCTCAAATTAGTCCTTGTCATAAAAATGTTCGTATTAAAAAATTTCATACATGTTCTAACGTATTTCCCCTTTGTCTATTCCTTCATACGTACCTTGCAGCATTTTCTTAAACCCCAACTCTCATATGTGTTGTTTCTCAGCCACTATCATTGCCAACAACATGTTCTCAGGGTGGCGGGAAAACGTGTTTCTCTTACTGGACTGGGAAGTAGGAAACAGTAGCTCAGTGGTAGAACGCTTACTTCCTTCACGTGAGGTTCCTGGTACCATTCCCGTCTAAGTAAGTAAGTTCATGGGGCAACATCGTGTTCGTGTGCTTTGTCGGGATACTCCCGTTTCCTTCCACATTCTCATTCCATCAATTCTTCCATCGTCATTCACTTGCCTTAATCATTCGTCTCCCTTAGTTTAAAGGTCATAATTGTCGAACGATAAATTCAAATATTTCATTTTCTTACTGGACTGATGGGTGCAGTCATTCGCAACAGTTGACATGTGTACCGATGTACACTCATGTCCAAAATTATTGTCGCATGTCTATAAATATGATGTTGTAAGAATATAATTTAAAAACAAATTCGCCCGGTGTTTCTTACAATGTTAGTATGTGTATAATCGGCAAAGACATGTGTGTGGCAAGTTTCACGTCAAAAGAGCAGTAAATAAGAACAATAAAACGAAAATAAAACTTTCTTGTTCTTTTAGTAACATTTTGTTCTACTCAGTCTAATTTTCGTATTTTAAACTTTTTTTCCTATGAAATTTGCCACAAACATACATTTCCCAATTATACCAATAGTATCAGTATTAAAGTACCCTGCAAAATCATTATCAAATTATATTCTTACAGGAAGACAGTTATAGATATGCGACAATCATTTTGGACATGAGTGTACATGTGTCATGAATACATGTGTGTCTTACGATTGTTTGACTGTCAAATGGGTCATAAGAATGAACTGAAGATACTCGCGACCTACTTAGAGAAAAAGTATTCTGCTGAGTGGTTGGATATTTGCACATCAAGCAGGAGCCCGAGTACTTATTCACCACTTATATGCATATACCCTATGGAAAATTGCCATTGCTCTGCCAACATGAATTTTTCTTTATAGCTCCTTTAAAATACATCTTTAGAGTTCTATGGGCAGGTTTTCATTGCAATATAGTCAATAGTATAGAGAAGTATTACGTGAGTGTGAGATTTACGGTACATGTCAGTTTGAAGGGTTAAGAGAACCACTCAGTGAAATCAGTGATGCCAACCTGAAATGTTACAAAATTCCATCTTAATTCAGGCAGTTCCCTAATTGCCTCTTGATGTTGGGATAGACTGAAGTCATGCACGCTAATAATTCAGTTAAGAAGGAACTAAATAATAATAATAATAATTCAAGCTTTAGTCTTTTTATTTTATTTTATTTTATTTATTTATTTACTTTTTTTTTTTTTTTTTTTTTTGTAAGCAACATACCTGAATTTACTAGAGTACAATGAAAGTAGGCTTGAAGTTCAAAACTTAACGCAGAAGCATGCCAACCGGCTGAGGTGTTCTGTCAGATGAAGAACGTTTATGGAGATGCATGTGTATCGAATACAAGCGATTTTGGATAGGGCGATTTTGGACGGACGATCGCACACGTCGAACAACTAGCAATCTTCCCCGTCCCAGCTGGGTGCATGTGTACGCCACTTTCAACCTCTCAACATTTAATTTTATTTATATTTATTTCATCGCTTCTCACCTCCTTCATTTGATTTTCCTTTTTTAAAAAAATAAATTATAATGATACTCTAGTATAAGATACATGATATCGTGCACGTACAGCGGAACTCATCTGATTTTCGTAGCAGAGCTTTCACCTCTAGTCCATTGAGTCCCGGGTTCAAACCCTGCTCCCGCCAAGTAAACTTTGTGGTGGACAAACACCGTGTGCGTGGTTTCCTCGGGGTTCTCCCGTTTCCTCTCACTTTCTTCATTCCACCATTTCATTCATTTCTCATCACCACCGTCTCCTTTAGCGTAGCCGGTATAATCGTGGGACGTAAAGCTCAAAGCTTTCATTTAATTTTTCATCTGATTTTCACCAAACTTAGCATGTTAGTAGTGTTTGAGCACTTTAGTAAGTGTTTGAATTATTGCAATGTATAGACCTTTGGTTCCCGCGTTATAAGCCAACAAAATTTGATTTAGGCTTAGTTGAATTTTCGCGAAGAAAAGAAGAAAACTGTCATTCAGAAAATGAAATGAAACCGTTAAGAAATCAAGGTCTACGGCGATACCCTTATGGGTTAAAGGAGACGGATGATTAATGAAAAGCAATGATTATGAAAAAAATGGTGGAATACTAATGTGGGAGGAAATGAGAGAACCAAAACAAAAACCTACGGACACCTTACGTGCTATGGGATCGAGCCGGGGCGGCGCAATATAAATGAACGCTTTATCAGTGTCCCTTGCCATTTAGAACAGAAATACTTGGAACAAACATGTTATACTGAACGTTAATTAGAGGCATAAAAGAAAGTAAATAATAAGATTAGCTATGTTGGAAATGAAGTACGTATATATCCCTTATTAAAAAAAAGCTAAAGAATTAATAAAAGAAAATCTTCTATCCTCAATTGAAAAACTTACTAGTTTTGAGAATGTAAATCAGGGGCGGATCCAGGACCAACTTCTGGGGGGGGGGCGGTGGGTTGTAATACTGCTACTTTTAAGGGCTCCAAACTTCGGAATGGGTTTTATTTATATATATATATATATATATATATATATATATATATATATATATATATATATAATAAAAAAGTTTCCTCTTCTGGGGGGGCGATCGCCCCGATCGCCCCCCTCTGGATCCGCCCCTGATGTAAATTAAATATATCTGTATTCCTGTTAAATGTTTACCATTCGCATTGTAACAGTACAGATAGTATAGGGCCACAGCGGCTCAGTGGTAGATAGCTCATATTTGTTGCATTGGAATCCTGGTTCGATCCCAGTCCGCCCCAAGTGAACTTTGAGATGGACAAATACTGTGTACGTTACGTATGATTCACCTATTTCCTCCCCTTTCTTCATGCCACCGTTTTCACCCATCTCATCATCACCGTCTGTCTACCTGAGCCTCGGTGTATAATCATGGGACTTTAAATTAAAATAAAAGATACTTAAACTACATGCGTTGGATAAAAAAGTCATACCTTGTCATGTGAGATGGCATTACAAGATTTATGTAGCTTATAAGGGAATGTGAGCGAATGAAGTGCGCCGAGTGGTAAAGACTATGAATTATTTAGTCAAAAGCAGGAGCAGCATAAACCAAAGGAGAAAAACAGATGTGCCATAACAATGTTTCGAAAAGACGAACAACGTACTGTACATTGAAGTGGCACTTGCGCTCACTGTACAAGAATATTTTCAAGGACTTCCTGACATTCTTTTAGCCAAAATTAAGGACTCATTTCGCTTGAAGCAGTATGATACAAGAGATCTTCCGTACCTTATTGTAACATGACGAGAATTGAAGGGTTGGATGCAAGAACCAGATAAGTCCACTTTTAGATTTTTTTCCGCAGCTGCTTGTTTCCGCACGTGTTGCTCAAACTTCACGATAAACACTGTATGTAGGTACCTCCTTTACATTATAACACTGAATATAATCACTGGATCCACGTCATTCTTGCACACAATGTAGACTGATTTTTTTCCTACTACAACGTGTGAAAATATCAAATTCGCTAAAAAAAATTTGTCTGATTGGTTCTTGCATACAACCCTTCAATTCTTTTGTGAAAGGAAAAAAATACTTAATTAATCATGATCATATCACTTTATAAATTATTCATATTCTAAATTCAAAAATAAAATTAAATTTTCAAACTGTTGCTGTAGGTCATTCACATACCTTCGGAATAATTAAGGAAATCATGTAGTAACACAAAGCTCTGTGTCGATAGAACATTCCTTATAATAAGGAACAATATTCATGTTATGTTGCAATGTGTTGATCTAAAACATTAACGCTTCCTACTTTAGGCAACCAAGAAAATTCTTGCAGTTGTTGAAGGTAAGCAGAATAATCAGGCCACCGAGAGCTTCGAAGAGAAGTTAGGTGGATTAAAATGATAGAGAACTTGGAGAGCGTGCGCAAGTATATAAAAAAGAGACAACATTGACTCCATTATCCTCGTTGAACGAATTCTGGTGAGTACAGTGCTGGCCCATGACTTGATAAAACGCATTGCTATATTCGAATTTAACTACAAAATCTTTACTATCGTCAAAATCTTGCTTCTTAATTGAGTATGTTAAGATATTGCCTAATGATAGCTTAATAGGCCTCAACATCGGTTTTGGATTATTAATTTAATTTGGTGTCTCTAGTTTCACTTAATGAGTTAAGACATTACCTACTTGATGCATTACCTGCAATTATCCGACGTGAATATACTCTATTAGCCCCGTGACTAAAGTATGCTCATTATTTCTAAGTTAAAAAATGGGTATATGCATGGTGATTCCTATTAATGACATATGACAATATGTCGCACTTTACGGGACATCGACAAAGATTTTTTTTTTAAGTACGTAAATCTTTATTCGAGTGAAATTTATTATATACATTATACTTATTTTTTTTTAAAGATGAGCTTAATGTAATTAAGTTAATTTTCTAACTGTACATGTTAAACATCTTGTACACGTGTACTATTCTGAGCTTCTCATGTATAATTCTTGACAATTCTCAATCAAACTTACAATACGGTAATTTTTTTATTTCAAAATATTTTAGAATTTATTTTAAATAAAAAATTTCATCCATTTTGTGTGTGAATGTTAATGAATTTAAAACACTTATTGCGTTGCCTCTTTGAATGTCAAGGCTTACCTGTTGGAACAGGAAATGTTTGCTTCTAGGATTCCCTGATTTATTAATTAAAGCTGACCCCAAATTTGTCAAAAATTTACTTGTTTCTTTACTAAAACCACCCATGGTTTAAGTAGCAAAAGCAATGAAAAGATTATCTTCTTTTAATTTTGAATATTTCGAATGCTTTCGTTTACTAGCTGCCTCGGCTGCACTTCCTGCTTCCTCGCTGGTTAATGTTATGTATGAGGGTGCGAAAGTGTCTACGCATGTAACATCCCACACTAGACTTTGGCCTCTTTTCCAGGGAATTAAAGTAATTCCGTCTGGTCTTTTGTCATCATCCCGTAACTTTCCTGTTATTTCCAAAATGCTAGGAATGTCTATGCTGGCGAGAGTTCGCTTTACTATTTGGTTTAATTCTCCGTGGCGTGAAAATCTCCCACTGCTTCTAATGCAACTCAATGCATGAAGACCTTTAGCATCCATTTGATTCTGACATACACACGTGAATTCATGACAAATATTTATGCCAAGGCGTAAGGCTACACTTATTTGAAAGATATTATTTTCCATAAATGTTCCTATGTTTTTTGAGGGTGTAGCTTGCAACCATGTTCCGGACTCTTTCTTGTGAAGCGCTTTAAGACGGGCAGTATCAATAGGATTTTCTGAAACTATTTCCCTTTCTCTTATCTGATTTAATAATATGTCATCCCATTTCCTTTGTACTCCTTTTGTCTCTGGGATTTCGCTATAAGTGTCTTTCCATATCTCTAGCGCCTCGGTCAAATGGGCGATTTTCACTTCATCAACTGTGTTATGTAAAATGTTGGAGACGAGTGAAACTGCTCCATGGCACGAAGACAAAAAAGCAGGAAAGCTCAAATCAGATACTTTTCGTATGCTTAAACCACCTAATCGTATGGGTAAACTTGCTTGCCTCCACTGACTTTCGTTTAATGTATAATTAATAATTGATTCTAAACCCCTTTTCAGTAAGTTGTCTAGCTGAAGGACAACATATGGCCTGGTCCACTTTGGAGTGGTACGTAGAAAATATGTCAGTTTTGGAATGCCTAAACAGTTTTTTAGAAGAAAATAAGCTATATGTGCAGGCAACTGTTTCAATTTGTCCATTATTATTTTCATACTATTTAAATGTTCTTCAAATTTATGAACATAGCCATCCTCGTGGAGTGGCGTCCCTAGTAATGACAACTCATGGGTTTGTATTGTCCGTATTCCAGGCAACAATGTCTGAAACTGGCTTCAGTGACAGGATCAACTTTTCCCGATATGAAGAATAATTCACACTTGCATGGATTTACTTGCAAACCTATTTTTTCAGATTCATTGATTAAAGTATTTAGGTCCTGTATTACCGTTTCTGGTGAACCTCCCAAAGTTCCATCATCTAGGTAAAACAAGTTTAATTCTGAAGAAAAACTGCGCACTATTGGATGGATGGCCAAACTAAAAATCTTCGGACCTGTAGGATCACCCTGTTGACATCCTACCTGCGACGTAATTGTTTTGTCTCCATAAAATAATAGGGATAAAATTCGGGTACAACCAGCTTCACTTCTTTCAATATAGAATCCCTTTCGACCGAGTTAAAAGCGTTTTTGTAATCGATTTTTAAGATCACCTTGTTTGTACTTTCGTTGGTTTTGATATATGTCCTAGTAGCATGTATGATTGCCTCATTTCCTTTTTTGGTTGCGAAGCTGAGCTGATGAGGTTGTAAATGAATATTGCATTTGCTATAAACTAATGATACAGCTAACTTAGAAGACAGTCTTCTGAGAACACATCCTACTGCAATGGGCCTAATTCCATCATCTTTTTTTTTTTTTTTTTTTTTTTTTTTTTTTTTTTTTTTTTTAGTGCACACAAAGTTGCTCCAAAAAGAAATTTGCATACATCCTGATCCACTTTTCCATTTAAAATTAGATTTACCAGTTTCGAGATTGAATTAAGTAAAATATATGATGAATCACCAGCGGATTTAGAAGTTAAGTCCTTTAGATGTTGTGGTGTCAGTCCATCTATTCCTGACGCAGAACCACTGGGGAAACTACGAATTGCCTTTAAAACCATGTCAGAATTAACTTTTATGCATGAGTCTATTTCTTCAGGAGGGTCTGGCATTTCAAGCATCCTGGATGGAGTGGAATGTTTTGTTTCGAGAATGCTGTACGTTTCTTCGTTTATAGGAGCTAAACTATCGTCTGAAGCTAACAATCTTAGCGCCCCTCTTGTATCGAACTCAAATATTTTGATTATTATTCTAATCCAATTGACAAAGATTGACATATTGACCATGTTCAACGCCTTACAGATGTATGGCAGAAGGTGATAGAGAATGGAAGGCGATTATATTGAAACAATTAAACATTTCTTGTGCATAAAAGCAAGTATGAATTATAACAATGTTGCCTTTACCTTTTTATCCAGCCCTGGAAATTTTAAATTAGGTAAAGATTTGATATCAATATTTATTTTTTCAGTTAAGAAGAAGCATTATATTTGTATTTAACTGTGATACACCAAATATCTACCTCTGCTATGATACTCTAATGTGTCTACACAGAAGGATCCTGAAGTCGCCACTTTAATATTGAACTTACACGTTCAGTTCATTAAACGAAATGAATATTCGAAACTTGTCTGCTACCCTTTTCCCGTCCTGCCAACAGTGCTTCATTATGGTAGTTTTCGAAGCTTGATCAGGAACTTGGAAAGCGTCATGAATACAAACAGCTTGCAAATAATCTGTGCTGTTCTACAGTCATTGCCACGTTCAGATCAATGTTAAAGAGCAGTGGATTTGTCAAGGTTGTTTAGAGACAAATTATAGCATGGATAATTTTATTACATTCTCATATAGATATAAATAAAAGTCGATCTTTCTAACATTTATAGAACAGGAAAGCTAGATCATTGTAACATTTACAAAATATTAAGAAACAAATAGTAAAAATTGACTTAATATTCTGAATTTCGTCCACAATTTGTGATTAATACCAGATTGAGATCTTAAACTTACCGGATAAATACTTTCTACTACCACACGGTATATTGTGAGCAAATTACGGATATTCGTTTAAACTTAAAAAAAATATGATATCATGTTTCCATTTTTTGTGATTATTTCCTCCCATACTGATGCCAAATTGGACTAAGTACATTGTAGAAATATAGAACACTGTTATGTGTCCAAATTACACTTAAGTTATGTTCATCTAATTAGTAGGTCCGAAGGAAAATTAAAATAAATAAATAAAAACGAGGCTACCGAACTAAACTTCCTTGCTCCTACATCTTAAATTAAATTATGCCTCAGTGGCTCAGTGGTAGAGCGTTCACCTCTGTTGCATGGGGTAGTTGGTTTGACCCCAGCTCACGCCAAGTGAACTATATTGTGGACAAACACCGTGTGTGGGTTTTTTCGAGGTTCTCCCGTTTCGTCTCACTTTCTTCATTCCACCATTTTATTAATTTCTCATCATCACCGTCTTCTTTAGTCTAGCCGGCATAATCGTGGGACGTAAAATTTAAAGATTTCATTTCACTTCATCTTAAATTAAATTATGTCGTGGTGTTATTACTGAAACCTTAATTTATGAAATACAGACTGGCCAAGATAAAATTGTCGCCTGTGAAATTTGCACCTTCTGAGTGATGTTATTTCTTAACATTAATGCGGCGCTCGAGCCAGGTCACGCGATGTTACGTGATGTCGAGTGGCTGTTAGTGACCATAATAATAATTTACTTTACTGTAATCTGTATTTACAATAAACATGTTATAAGACATGGGACCTCTTCTATCTTGGCCACTCTGTATAAGCTAAATTATAATAGGAATTTTCAGAACCCTTTTTTAAAAAAGAAAATTCATCCTATCGGTGTAATGCCCTGCCTGTTTCCTTAATTTTTATTTTAAAAAGAAATGATTTACTTCTGATATATTCAAAGTTTAGTAACTGAAAATTTACAGATGTTATATCATCAGCGTTTGAAGAGAAAATAATTCAAACGTGAGACATACCAATTAATAGATCTTACTGATCTAAACAAAACGATTCGTGTGAGTGTAAAAAAACCCATGCTCAGTTTTCGAGAAAATGGAGAAAAATGAATTTCTTTGGAAACCTAAAATATTGATGCCGTACGAGAGCCCCATGCTACTAGTTGAGATAAAACTAATACTAAAATATAACTTCATTATGTTCATTATATTAGTAGCAAGACGGAAGTACATAGTATAGTTAATGA
The DNA here is from genome assembly GCF_964235325.1 of Thermobia domestica. NCBI lineage: Eukaryota > Metazoa > Arthropoda > Insecta > Zygentoma > Lepismatidae > Thermobia > Thermobia domestica. Next base: position 181,538,529 of record NC_137454.1, on the reverse strand, counting down.
GATAGTTAATGGGATATATGGAATAGTATAGTTAATGGAATATAGCCTAAAATTACCATTAAGTTTTGAAATTTTAATTTCTGCTCAGTCTAAATCTTGGTCAAATATAAGACATAGATTAGTCGGTAATTATATTGAGCTCTACAAAATTACTTTACATGAGTTGGTTGTAAATTCTCCTGCATAGTCGTCCAGAAAACTGGGAAAAACTAATTTTTATGGCACTAAAACATGTAGTTCTTTGTTAATAATATCATAATTGGTAATTTTTATTTTGTTAGAACATATTATTTATTTATTTATCTATTGTACATGTATTTATTTATCTAAAATGGAAAGTTAAGTAGTATATTCTATCTATTGTTATAGTCTTCTCCTAACATAAATACACAAAACTCCCAACACAGACACATCCAAACATTCGAAATACAGATACACATACAGCTATAGTGATCCACACACTCCCACCAGAGATACGCATACTGCTTTAGTGATCCACACACTCGAAATACAGATACACATACAGCTATAGTGATCAACACACTCCCAACACAGGTACGAATACTGCTTTAGTGATCCACATACTCGAAATACAGATACACATTCTGTTATATTGATCCACACATTCCCAATACAGACACACATAGTGCTATAGTGATGCACATACTCCTAACACAGACACACATACTGATTTAGTAATCCATATACTTCCAACACAGACATACACAGTGCTATAGTGATCCACACATACCCAACAGAGACACACATACTGATTTAGTGATTCACATACTTCCAACACAGACACAAATACAGTTATAGTGATCCACACATCTTCCCAACATAGACACGTATGTTGCTATAGTGATTCACACGCACTCGTAACACAGACACACATACTGATTTAGTGATCACACACTTCCAACACAAACACACGTACTGCTATAGTGATCCACACACACTCCCAACAAGAGACACATATATTGCTATAGTGATCCACACACACTCGTAACACAGACACACATACTGCAATAATGATCAACACACACTCCCAACAAGAGACACATTTATTGCTATAGTGGTCTACACTATCCACACTCTCCTAAGAGTGACATACATAATTCTAGCAGTGACGCACATACACTGTATGTAATTTTCACAAAATATCAAGAAAATTATTAGAAGTATTTTCAAGAAAGTACTCGAAATAAAATACACACTAACTTTTCTACAATTTTATGAAATAAAATAAATTATGTAATGTTTTTAATGAAACATTTTATTTATGAGATAGTGTAGTAATTCTAGCCCCAGTCGTTCTCGAGAATATTGTGAATTGTGATTATCATTCTCCAGTATCCTATCCTTGTCATTTGATATAAAAGATAAATTAGAAACTTTTCCTTGGATAATCTTATTGAAAAGTTTTAAAATTGGCTACTATACTCCTGTGACTGCTTTAATGATCCACACACACGGAAAGAAAAGACGAAAACCACTTCGAAGATATGAATACGCGTCAAATTATTTGAAATACCAGTTTATGTTTTTCATGGTCGTGTGACTTCGCTACTGTTGTTTGACGGAAATCAACCCTTTCCGGTTTCATTCCATTTCTTTCCATAGTGGCTCAGTAGTAGAGCGCCCACTCCTGCTGAATGGGGTCAGTGGTTCAATACCCCCCCTCACGGAGTGGGCTTTGTGGTAGAAAAACATCGTTAGTTTAGTTAGTTTCCGCATTTTTCTCCAGTTTCTTCTGACTTTCTTCATTCTACTACTCGTATTTTCATCTCGTCATCACCACCTTCCTTAGCCTCGAAGTATAATTATGAGACGTTAAACTTAACAAAAAAAAATCCCTTTTTTTACCAATTCGACCATTATATCTATTATTTACTTGTATCTATCATTTGTTCCCTCAGACAAGGTTTCATTTAACATAAGCCCACATCGGTATTCCCAATTTGTCTAGTGACTGTGATACGTAGCTTTGATACACGAGGTTCTGAGTTCGACTCTCTGTAGGAAACTAATCAACGAGTGACAGTTTATAATAAACTAGGAGTCAAAACAAAATAAGAATGATAATTGGTGTTGTCACCTCTCCTGAATTAAGCGGGACGTTTCGAATGTTAAGAACATTTTCATTGTCCCAAATTACATCTGAGAGGGACCCTAAATTGCGGGACGCTATACAAGGTGGCTCAAAAGTAGGCATACAGTCCCGTACTGATCGGCTCAAGGTATTTTATATCATTTACTTATTATTATCCATACATATATTAACTTGGTTTCTTCATTGTTTGTTCTCAATTTCCTTTTCTCTTATAACTTAAGCTCGGAACAGACCAAAACAAATAAATTCATTATCTTAATAAATTAAAATGTCATACTTCATCGATGCTGGCATGTATATCTACTTTTGGGCCACTCTGTATTGAGGGACGCTAAATTATCCGAAGGCCTTACAAAATATGCGAATGACATTCATAAATATCGACTCAGTATGAGTACCTGTAACATTTTAAGTATTGATACCGATAAAGTTCAATTGTTAATCTTTTCTTTTTGTTGGCAGCAATGAAGCCTCCATCAATGATTTTATTCTTTACTTTTACCGGTTCAATGGTTCGTAACTTCTATTCAACCAACTGGCAACACGCTGACGTTACGAGTTTTCTGTTTGGCGTGCTTTTAAGGTTTTATTGCAATTTTCCTTCAAGAATGCATTTCTTTGTGTTACTCTTAACAAATTGTTCCATCTACTTATTTTGTAATGAGTAATCACCGATCTAGACATGTTCGACAAGTTTGTCCCGGCTTAGGCTTATCAAAAAGGTGGCAAGGATACCATAGACTATTTGAAGGCCATTTTTCTCTATCCATCCATTACCCCTTCTAAGGCAACAGTTCGCTGGATGTGTACAAGTAGAGGTCATACATTTGTTTGAATGTTCGTTCTATTTTGCGCATTCTGCTTTTTGTTGTATATGTTTAACAACTCGTTTAGGATATTTGGAATATTTGGAAATAACTCTATGAAATCTGCATTTTCCTAAGGATCAGTCTGATGTCATTCAGAATGGGCTTGATTAAATAAAATACTTTCATAGTTAAAGTCAGATTTTGATTCAGATATATACGTATTATGGTGGCCAACTTAATTTTTCTGTTCGTACGAAGTTAAAAAAAGGGGAAAAACATACACATTTTTCATTTTTATTCGCGGGTAGGATGAAACATACTCGTCGGCCGGATCTGGCCGCGGGCCGCAATTTAACCGTCACTAACACTGACGATTGAAAGAGCAAGAGCTTTAGACATGTTTGTGTTAAAATGTACTAATTTATTTATTTATTTATTTATTTCTAAAAGACATACAGGATTATAATCCTATAATTGCCATATTATCACAATATTTTTAATACAGCATCATTACTCTGTACGAAAATAGGCAAGAAAGGTAAATAAGCAAGCTTCAAAGATAGAACGAGAAAGAGAAAAGATGAAATATACAAAATACGACATACGATAATGTAAAAATACAACAGTTAAAAAATTAAATCTAAATATAACACTTTCCTCTAACTTGTACGTACATATATTATAAATTCATTACAAATATTAATTTTGACTCATTATTTTACAATGTCAAAAATATTCTCAACACGTATTGTATATAAAAAGGACATGGCAACAGTGTTTTAATTAGTGTTATTATCCTTTGCAATGTACACATTAAAATCAGAATTCAAAACCCATTTCAAAACATTAACTCAGAGAGCTCCAAATCCATACATAATTGCTTAATTTTTGCACGAAAATGTGGTTCAGTATCAAAAAATAAATCACAATATTTCGCCACAAAATTATATAGTTTTGAAGTTCTAACAATGGATGAACTTTTTGTGTTGAATGGTCCTTGAAAATGAAACATAAAAGAGATCATATCTAGGCCTAAGGCCTGGTATATATAAAGAAACATGAGAGAGTGAAGAAGGAGAATCTATTCTATTGTTCAATAGTTTTTTTTTTTCAGAGAAATCAAAGACGATACTGATCGGCGAATTATGAGTCGACTAATTATGTATTTCATTTCTTGTTTTATGTCAGATTGTTCGATTTTCTTCTTTAGGTGTATCGAGACTGAACTGAAAATGGTGTTCATGACCATAGGCCTATACACAAAAATCAAGCGTTCAAACTATGGGAAGACCTATGCGTACTATATGATTCAATGTACTGTTTTCTTAAATACCGATATGAATATGGAAATTTATTTGTTAAAATTAACCATTCGAAGTCATTAGTAATAAGAACAATGTCCACTTCAAACTTGAACACATTAAAAGACTCGTTAATTTTTTCTAGGTCCCATGTCTGAAAAATAGATAAAACGAATTGACACACTTCATTAAATCCCATCCTGTATATCACAGAGAAAGCAGAACGAAAATAAGTTGTGAAACACGGAAGTCATATATCCCAGAAAATACCAGAAATAAATTTAATGAAATAAAATAAAAAGTGGTTTGACGAAATTATAAAAGAATCTTGTGGTTAGCCTGTCAAGGGAACGTATTAATAGTTGAAAGACTTCAACAAGGGTATAAAAGGGACAAGACTCAAACAAAGTAGGTTAAATCAGATAATTTCATTTTCCGATACATAAGAGAAAGAGGAAAACCAGATGCGTTCTGATCTTCTATGATATGAAATGAAGTCATACTGACTCTATACACTTGTTTGAGTCACAAAGATGAAAGCAGTCGCTCCACAAAATAAAATGAAATAAAGTGTTTTCTTTTTTTTTCTTTTTTTGAAATACTGGGAATTGGGAAAATGCATTTTCAACTAGAATAGAAGGAAGAAGAGGATTTGGGACCCTCGCCTCTTTGCTGTGAATGTCTCTGCATGCATTCAGAGACAACCTCTATTCAAATTTAGAGTGAATAGATATGAATGTAAATTTTAGATGAGAACAAGAATTACGGAAAGAAAGAAATTTGAATAAAAGAAACGCTGGTTCTTCAAAACGATAACTGCATTTTTCATTGGAACGAAGTTGTCTGTAGGCGACTGAGATCACAAAGGGATTGTAAGCACTTTTCACCCTTCATCTGTCATTCTGTGCAATAGATGTCGCTGTCGTATCCAACGGAAACTCAAAATTAGTTTTCTATTAAAATATTTTGTCAAGTCTGTAGCAATCATAGTATTCCTTGTTTAGAACAACATCAGTAATATCTTGGAGATTATAGTGTAGGCTATGATGTTTGCATCAAGCAGTGGGCTATATTATATTCGAAAATGAAATGAAATGTTTCAGTTTTAAGCCCAACGAGTATGCTTTGTAGGTTAAAAGAAACGAGTGATTGATTAAAGTGAAAGTCTTTGAAAGAATTTGTGGAATGAGAATGTTGGATGAAAGGGAGAACGTTAGAAAACCCATGGACACAATGTTATTCACTACAAATTCAACTGCTGTGGGATCGAACCATGTACACCCTACACCAGAGGTTAACGACTTAGAGTACGCGGCATAGAAAATGTTACAAAATGTTTAAGTCCAAATTACTAACAAACTCTTGCGCCGTGTGCTTATGCATTCAGAAACATGTCTCGATCGACTAAGTGCTTCTGGTATCCAATTACTGCTCTTCCTCCACATCTCCTTATCTAAAGCAGTCTATGTGACGTAATATACTCTTTTCATTCAGATCGAGAGAAACAGGAACCAGTTTACAAGGTTTATAACTCTAAAACCGTCTCTTACATTCGTTTGTTCTGAAATACCTTTGTGGAGCCTTTTAAAAAACATGTCACAAAATGTTCCCATAGCTTCATAAAAGTCTTTATTTGCACTATTTCCCTTCTTCAAAGACTGCAAGCTAGGAAGATGCTCCTTGTGAAATCTATGGAAATTGTCAATCACGGTAGTAGTAGGTTTTGTACTTCCCAAATTTTGTAATGCGGGCGCAAAACTAGAAAAACTTTTGACAGAAATGAGTGTAATTCAACGATTAATTTAATTTTGTTTTCCAGTAATTGCAACTAAATATTCCAGGAGCCTCATTTAGTCAGGATAAGAGGGTGTAATTTTCCCTCCCTTGAGTTCTACAAGCACACATTGTTTGATCAAATCTATAGTATAACACTGATATAAAAAGTCAAACTCTTATGTTGACGGAGAATATCCCCCCCACCCCCGAACAAAATCTGAAATGACACTGGTTTTTGCAAGAATCACATAGTTACGATTGCACATTTATAGAGCGCTTACATTTGATTTCGAGAGTTCAAGGTTCGATCCCAGGCCATGTGCGTTCATAGTGGACGACATTATGAAATTGAGAGAGAGAGAGAGAGAGAGAGAGAAATTCAAATATGGAGACATAGAGGGATGATTTACATATGCAAGTTTAGAATTGGAGAAAAAATGATCAGACGGCATCCATGTTATGACGAAATTTGTGATTTTTGTGAAACATAATGAGATTTTCCATAATGTGTCTGATGAAGGCAAGGATACTTTGCCGAAGCTTGTACTGGTATTATTTATTAGATAATATATGCTTTGATAATGCTTTGATCAGAATTTGTCTTATATTTGATACAAGAAGTTTCAAAGCTAGAATGAATGACATTCAGTCAAAAATCTCTAGTTAATTTATTTTAATCAACTATTTATTCTTTTAACACAACTTAATTTGTTTATTAATCTCTTGAATTTAGTATTAATTAAAATTAATCCAACTATGTTCTACTTAAGCTACTTCTATCATTGTTCATACCAATTTACTTGATCCAACTTATTCGGAAGACATTCAAGTTAATACATCTTTATTCTGATTAATCCGTCAAAATCCTTTTTTAATCTTTATTAGATTAATTAAAACCTTCGGACCAATTAAACTTTCAAAGAAATAAGTTATATCAACTCGTTCTATTTATACTTTACTTAATATTACGAGACAAGGCGAAGGCTTCATTTAATCCCCGTTATTCGGAAGCGACCCAAATTAATATATCTTTCCCCTGTTTAATTTATAGCAATATTCCTTAGTTCCTCTTAATTTATTTAAAAACCTTAAAAACCTTTAAGCTTTCATAAACCCATCAATCCATTGTACTTCTAGTAACGTTACAATACAGGCAAAAGCTGCATTAAAATCGTTTCAATAGATTGTAACAAAAGCAAATATATACCTGGATACATATGTAGGGACGACGAAAAATGATCTAACATTTACCGAAAACTAACCAAATTGTGTATGGTATATGTGCTTGTTCATTCGATATGAAAATACAATGTTTCTTATGGCCGGGAAATAATGTAACTCACTATAGTACTTTAACAACAGCCTCAAAATGAACGGTGGTTCTAATTGATTGTTTCTTCATTACCTCAACTATTCTGTTTGGGAGAGGATTGTGGATTCTGTTGCTTTTGAATTCCATAGCGCTGGCAAGGTCTATTGTATATATGTAAAGAAAGATAGTTGAGGGGAAACTAAAATAACTTTATTTTCTTGTTTCGTTCCACATATAAATAACACTAGTAATTGTATTTTTGTTTGTATTATTTCTATTGAAATAAGATTGAGGAAATGAATCTATACCTCTGAAATGTGGTGCTTATAACGACGACAATATATATGATTCTGATGGAAAGTATATTAAGTACATGAAATGCGTAACAATTAGTAAGAGAATTTACCTCAATGGAAAAGGACAAAAAAGTTTATTGTCATCGTGTACCGTACGTGCATGTGCTTTTCAGTGGAGTCTGCTGGAATAGAACATTGAAACATAAATTGTACTTATTATCTGAATGGAGCGGAAAGTTAAAACAGGAGAGTATGTGCAAGAACTCCAATGAAACAATATAAACGAATATTTCCCTCTGTGGTGCTATTTTCCAAATAATAATAGGGTCTTCCATATATAAATAACAGGGATAAGCTACAGAATAGAAATAAAAGCATAATCAATTCTTGTTCTGCAACCGAAAGCAAAAACAAACGAGCTACATTGGAATTTTGTTGTTAGTATCGTAGTTATTACTATAAAGAGAAATAATATGCAAATACTACCATGCATAGTAGTAACAAAAGAGTAGCAAAAATAATTCAAGATCAGTAAAGTGTATTTTCATCAAAAATAATTCCAGCTCATATACTTTTATACCAATATCCATGAATTTTAAATAAAATGAAATGAAATCTTTGAGTTTTACGTCCCACGGTTATGCCGGTTAGGCTAAAGGAGACGGTGATGATGAGTGATGAATGAAACGGTGGAATGAAGAAAGCGGGAGGAAACGGGAGAACCCACGTACACGGTGTTTGTCCACCACAAAGTTCACTTGGCGGGGGCTGGGATGGAACCCGGGACCCCAAGCACCAGAGGTGAACGCTCTACCACTGAGCCACCGTGGCCCCTTGAATTTTAAATAATAATTTGTAGGTGCACCAATACGCTTTGAATTTTAATTGAGAGTTTTTGAAGTATATTATATTTTATATTTATTATAAGTAAATATAAGACAGGTCCAAAATGTACTCATTGTTTGTAACTAAATAATTTCTAAACAAAAAGACTTACACTCTCTAATACAATACTTAGTGTGGTGTAAGGTATTACATTTGCCGTGGGCGGATAGTTGACGGTAAAGCGAGCCAGTCATATTAGCCAATACAGCAGGGGACAGTCGAGTAACAATAATGACTGAGGTTTGCTCATCATTTGTTGAACGCAAGGTTCTACTGAAATGGTACAGGAAATACGAGAACATTCACGAGGTACAACGGTATTGGCAGAGAGATTTTGGAACACCGCCATCATGTCAAACAACTGCAAGTATTCACGATAAATTTGAAGCCGATAGAATAGTTAAGATGTGAACAAGGAAATATCCGACCGACCACGAATAGCTACAAGTCCGGCATCCAGTGCTGCCGTGTTACACATTTCACCCGATCGCCGCAAAAATCAGTGAACACGAGAGCGCGCGGTAAACCGATGAAGTGTGAGACGTATTCTGAAGAGGGCAAAGTAGAAAGCGCACATTCCAAGACTGCTACACACATAAATCAGGACGACCCAAATAGAAGGATGTAGTACTGTTAGCAAATGGTTTTAGCAAATGGTTGGCGAGGGTGCGGAATTTGCAGGGAAGTTTGTATAAACTGACGAGGCGCAATTCAAACTTTACGGAACCGCCACAATTGTGTCTACTGAGGTCCTGAAAAATCCTCACGCTCATGTGGACAGAGCAGTGAATCTGCCGGGTTTTCTTGTGTGGTGTGGTCTATCAATGCTTGGTGTAGTTGGCCCTTCATGCTCGAGGGTGCCGTAACTGAAGAAACGTATCTTGATATGCTTCAGGCAAGATTTTGCCTGCCATCCAAAACATGTACGGTATTGAACTCTTTTACATGCAACAAGACGGAGCCCAACCTCAGTACCATCGAGATATCAAGTTGTACCTCGATCAAACTCTATCCGGTCGGTGGGTTTGTCGAAGAGATCCTGTTGAGTGTCCATCTCGGTCTCCAGATTTAACACCTCTGAACTTTTACCTCTGGGGAACCGTCAAGAATGACATGTGTCGACCAAAACTAGCAACAATCGACGAGCTACGAGAAAAAAATGTCTGTGCTTAATTCTTTGCTTATTTTGTGGCTGATATCTATTTAGTTCTTTGTTTACCTGTAAGATGATGTTAAAACTATGTTATATGTATAATAAATAACCTGTGATAGATTAACACTGCATTTCTAATAAAGCATAACATTCTGTCCCTTTTTATAAATTTTGCTACGTGTTTGTCGTTTACCAAATAAACTTGGTGATGAAAGTTTCAGACTTCTTTTCCAATTATAACTTTATTTTTGAATTTTTAATTGAAATATTCTTTATTTTCGAAATGTGGTTTCTTCAGCACATTTCTAAGCAGTGAAGTTTCTCTCTTGTAAGAAAGAGAATTATTTTTATTTGTGTAATTTCTAGACATGCGACAAAATTTTTGGATATGAAGGTGCATACCTAATGTATTCAATGTATTCATTGGAATACTTAATATTAGTATCAATGAAGGTAGTATATTTTTAAATATATATATATATATATATATATATATATATATATATATATATATATATATATATATATATATATACATATATATATATATATATATATATATATATATATATATATATATATATATATATATATATATATATATATATATCTTAAAATTTCTCATCTCCACTATCTTCTGCGAGAAATAAGACAATGATAATGGAACGGTATTGACTAGAGGAGCTCACTCGGACTCGCACAGGCTCAGGCTCATCTTTCTTATGGGCTCGTGTATACTATTTTAATTAGGACTAGCGTATTTTCAGACTTTCTTGTCTCGCTATCGACTTATAGCAGTAAGCCTTGCACACGTGCTCGATGTCAATTATTGAGCTCATGGCCATTTTAACCCTAGAGTCTGGACATTTCCGTATCAGTACATTACCATTTGCAAGTTTATTTGCTCTTGGGAGTGAGTTTTCTTCGGAGTATGTTCTAACATACAATACTGAATAGCTGTGATAACTTTATAGTTATTTATATTCAAACTTAAATGTTCTATGTCAGTAAAATGCATATTCTTGATTATGTTAAAATGACCAGTGGTACACGAATTCCTTACATTATTCACTATATAATTAAAAAAAAAACATTTTTTAAGTTTGTCCCAACTACATAATCCGAACATTACAGGGACTCGAATGTAGAAATATCGACAACAGTTGAAAAGCACGACTATGTTCTTGAGAAGGATTACAATCCCCAGTGCATTGCGTCTCATGATCTGAAGCCAAAGGCACGAGAGCACTCGGTTATTGCAACTGGCCATTAGATCAGGAGGGCATGGCTGGCTCCGTTTTTTTTTAAATATTCTATTGGCAATGTATTTTCCATAGGTTTGAATCTGGTATCGAATAGTATGTCGTCTTTTTACTTTTATCTTCTTTTCTGTCGTATTCTACGGTTGTTTTGTACATGCCAGTTGAATATTTATTTGAATACAATATTCAGATGTTCTATTTCAAAACGCACATTGCTGTACAGAATGGAGGGAAAATTGATTTCTCTTGTAAGTAAATCCTACGGACGTAAGGATCTGGGTTCAACTTTTAGGACTTAGTCTCTGGAAGGTAGTCTCGGTTTTCGTGGCCAGAAGTACCTATACAAAGAAACTGGCGTGCAATTTGCTTTTCTTTTAGGAAATATTACTATTACTATATGTTGCTGAATGTAGTGTTCTTGCACAATTAAAGTGATATTGTATCTTGTCCTAAGCATATTTTATGCATCGAAGGTGAACAGTGTAGCCATGAAGTTACGGAGAAGATAGTGGAGTAATGATAACAAAATCATTTACCGAGAAAGAAAATTATCGTATATCCACTTTTGGTCAAATTGGACTTCTGAACGGGAACAAATTTTTAACGTTTTAATAAACCAGTTTCCACACAAAAGTAACCAAAATTACGATGCCCTGCATTCAAATTCAACACATGATTTTTTTTTGGGTGCAAAAGGACAGAAGTGTAGGACTACGGTTGTTGTTCTTCTCAATATGGAACGGTAGAGTATACTGTGGGCGCAGCAGTTGGTTCAACTGCACACTATTCAACTGTGCTTTTGTTGATATGATCAACTTCGTTATTTCAAGTAGTTTACAACGTGGGTTGTTGCAGTGGAGGCGAGTTTGTTTTGTTTTGTATCAAAGAAGAGATAAAAATTGTGATTAAAAGAGCTATAATTCATAGTTAGCCTCATGTTAATTACAGTGGTAAGATGATTCCATAAAAGGAAGTGGGAGCAGATTCAGAGGGAGAAAGGACTTCTTTAAGGATTTACGAACATAGCAGAAGAAGACAGAACACATTATTTGCGAAAGTTTTGAGTAGCTATCGAAAGCAAAACTCAACGAGACCAGTTCCCAGAAGGGTTGATAACAGCAAGTAATGTAAAGAGGCATCGTTCAAGATGCAAGGAGGGATCTCCCGGGATACAGCTTACGCCTACTCCGTATTAAATACAGAGAAGAAGATTGAGGTATGTAAAATTGCCTTCTTGAGTATATATTCTGTAAATGATGAAAGGGTTAAGTGAGAGGGCAAACTGCTACTTGCGGTAGTTCATGTAGGTGGTAGTAGCTGTTGTTTTTAGGTTGTCACGTCTTTTCATGCTTAATTTCTCCCACTTATGTACCTAGAAGGGTAAAACCGAAAAGTATGAATTTCATATCTGCGGAGGAAACAATAAAATTAATTCACTTTTCATCACTCCCAATCAAAGAGAGTTATTATAGTAACTCTACTACAATAGAATTACCGTACTGTATTATATATTTTAATAATTCTTCTGTTCTAAAATTGAATAAAAGAGAACAGGTCTACTTGTATTCTGCAAAACCACAGTAATATGTAATCTGACATTTCTTGTTCAGAAAGATGGCGAATCTTTGGGACCGTTATCTACGATGATTACATGTCTTGCTGAACCTAACATTACTCTATTTAGGAGCTAATTTCTCAACTGGAGTTAAAGATATACTGATAATTCTCTTGTTATTCTGCTAATCATAAATTTTTTACATATTTTGCTGAAACACAGAGACCGAGTTTATATTATGATTTTAAAGTTATACAAAACTTCCGTAATAATAATAATAATAATAATAATAATAATAATAATAATAATAATAATAATAATAATAATAATAATAATAATACATTATTGCTGGAATACGAATACCTTAAAACTCGAACAACTTGAAATATAGACGAAAAATTCGAGCAAATTTTGCCTCGAAATATGAGATGCTTTGGAATCCAAATGCCCAGCAAGTAATTTTGTTGTGTGCTTAGCGTACGTTTTGCCCGATCACTCATTCGCTTTGTCGTTAAATTCATTTCGGAAGCTGAATTGAAGACATCTCTTGTGCTTTTCGTTATTGCTAATATTATCCTTGTAGCTTTTTTGTGTTATTGTCTTGTAGCGTATTTGCCATATTCCTTAAAAAAAAAAAAATCAAGTTTTATTAATTATTCTCCTTAAAATCCAGCGATTGCTCGATTAAAATCATTCGAGATTGTGGGAGTCAGGAACGGCTTAATTGATTTTCTATTATCTTAAAAAGTGAAAATTTATCTTTGAGCTCGAACAGGGTTTTGGATCAGATTAATTTTATATTCCAAGATACCACTGTAATTGGATGCTGCATATATAAAATATATTATGAATGTGACTTTTTGCAGTTAATCATAGGACATTGTAACAAATTCCATTAAAGGTAACTAACTATTTTCAACCTATTACAGAAATCTGCATAATGATTAATTCCATAATGATTTTAAATGAAAATAATACGATTGCAACTTAACAATTAAAATGCTAATAAAGGTCTAATTGTATTGAATTCAATCTTGCTTTTTATATTCTACTGTCCGTTATAATTTAATGGTAATGTAATTTGTAGGCTATTTATGAAGCACTAATTAAATTTCTTTCTCATATTTTATATTGTTTACTAAATGACCAATCAGTTCCACTTTAATGAGGATCTGATTTAATTATAGTATAGCTATTTGTCCATTATAATATGGGTAAAAATATTGAATAACGTGAATCATTTTATGCAGGCGTTTAGGAATGTTGCTTTTCTAAAGCCAACACGCACTATACATACACGACTGTTAGCTTAAACGTATAGCGCAAGTTAATAAGAGTATTATAGAGGAGAACAGATCATTCGGAGGGCAATACTTTTCGAAGACAAGTGAAGGAATCTTTTAGAAAAAGAAAATTTAGTATTTTGAAATAGTTTTACTGTTTATTTTACAATCTTGAAATGAAATGAAATGAAGTTTTTGAGTTTTACGTCCCACGGTTATGCCGGTTAGGCTAAAGGAGACGGTGATTATGAGAAATGAATGAAATGGTGGAATGAAGAAAGTGGGAGAACCCCGAGAAAACCCACGCACACGGTGTTTGTCCACCACAAAGTTCACTTGGCGGGAGCAGGGTTTGAACCCGGAACCCCAAGCACCAGAGGTGAACGCTCTACCACTTTTTTCTAGCCGAATGCCTTAGTCCACTTTTTTTTTAAATACTTTATTGTACTCTTATTAGCCAATTACATCAGAAAAGATTAACAAACAAAATTGTACTGTGAGCATCCAATTATACCCAAAAAAAAGTGCAATAGACACATCAATAAATCAGCTAGAAAATTAGCAAACTTTTGTTTACGAATTGAAAGTGTTAGAGTTTGCATACGGAACAACAGTTGGTTGACATATAAAGTCATATTACTATTAAAATCATTACATAAAAGAGTATGGTCAGTTTGGGACGTGATCCATAAAATTGCGTTATGTTTAGTGCTGGGATAAAATTGATAATCCGGAAGCAGCATGAATGGCGTACAGTGAATATTGGAAGGTGTTGTTCTGCAGATACGGGCAATGATTTTTTGATAATGAAACCATATAGCTGTGTTTCGTGAGCAACTTTCGAGCCGGTGTTGGAGAGTATCGAGAACATAACAAGTACTACAGAAAGAAATATCACAGATACCCAATTCATAAAGTCTCCCGTTAGTAGGATATATATTATGAACAACACTGTACCAAAGAGATTGCATGGCAGGAGACAATACCGGAGTATGAATGTTTGCCCAGATTTTCTCCTAGTTTGTCATTGGGTAATGTTCTACAATACGGGGAACCGACATTGTGGTGGCATGATAACGATTATATAATTGTCTAACAGAAAGATCTTCAAGGTGACTCCGTGCGATAAGCGAGTAACTAATATCAAGAAATACGTCCTTGAGGTATGGCACAAGGGAAATCCAAGGTTGTATATGCAGGGGAGCTTGTAACTCAATATGACGGAGTGATACACATAACACCTTGCTGGAAAAGGACTCTGAGTAGGAGCATAATGTTTGGCAGACGCGATGTATCAGCAGCGAGTAGCTCTGAAGTTTAATGTCTTTAAGGCCAAGGCCACCATCACGTTTTGATAAACACGCAGTCTCGTGACTTACCCGTAGGCAGTGATTATGCCACAGCAGTTGCCCTGAGTGTTTTCGTATGATACTTAGGTATTTCTTCGGCAAGAACAAATAATTGAGTCAGAAACCAAAGACGACTAAAAATAAAAACATTTAAAAGGTACACTCTGCCTGCAAGACTTACCTGCCGGACTTTACTTTGGTGTATGAGTGCAACCAAAGTACAGGTTGTGGTATGAAAATTGTACTGTATAGTATTTGCTATGCGTCGTTGCCAAGTTACGCCTAAGATTTTGATGCGATCAGTAAAGGGGATCGTAGACATATACACGTGTTGGTCAGCCGTATTTATACACATCAGGCGTGACTTTTGTTTATTGAGAATAGCACCTGAAACGCACTCATAGTTCGATATGAGAATTTCAACACGTGACGGTTCCTGTGGACTGTTAATGAAACAATGTATATAGTCTATAAATGCTTGTAATTTTAAGGATGTTGCACCAATCTGTATACCTTAAATTTGTTGTTCCAGTGTTAAAAGAAAGGGAACAAGAACCAAGCTATATAGAATGGAAGACAGGGGGCAACCTTGTGCAATACCTCGACGTACATTGATAGGATATGTAAGTGCACCATTATCCTTTAATCTTACATATCGTTGAGTATAAAAAAATTAATCAAATTAAGAAAACTGTCTCCGAAACCATAGTTTTCAAGCACCTTAAACATGTAATCATGTGACAATCTGTCAAATGCCTTATGAAAATCAAGAGCCAATAAAGCGACCTGAGGAGAACTTGTTTTCTGACACCAATGAATACCTTCTCGTATATTACTTAATGGTAAAAACATAGGTTTTGTATGTTTTAAGCCATACTGATCATTGTGTAAGACTTGATTTAAAAACGGTTCTAAATGAGAGGCAAGACAACGAGATAAAATTTTCTGGTCAATATTAAGGAGGGCAATCGGTCTAAAATTATCAGTCATGCGCACCTGCATGTTTAGGTACAAGTACCATAATGCCAGCGGTAAAAGAAGAGATGCACGTGGGAGTGAGTCGGATTTCGTTATACATTTGTGTGAGAAAAGGCGTAAGAATGCTGTGAAATTGTCGGTAAAATTCTAGTGTAAGACCATCGGGTCCCGGATATTTGTTTAACTTCCCCGCTAAAATAGCGTGCCTGTAAAGGGCGCATTGAATAAGTTACGAGCCTCCGGGGTGAAAGTACCGGTCGGACGCTCGAAGCAAGGATCAGAAGATTGGGTTGGAGCGCGGGAATATAGGTTCTGGTATGCATCGTACAAAGCTGGGATTACCTGATCATGCTCGTGAACTACACCGTTAGGAAAGGAGACCTTGGAAATAAGGTTTTGTTTACCTCTGCGCCTTTCACAGATAACTGTATGTAAAGAGGGAACTTCATGCTGAAGCATCGTTGTTTTGCTTCTCGTGAAAAAACCTTGATTTTTTTACGATGTAAAGTGAGTAGGAGTGCCTTAATTTCCTTAATACGAAGGAGTACGTCTACTCCTTGAACAAGTTCTTTATAGTAGTCACATAATAAGTGATGGTAATAATTATATTGCTCTTTAAGAAGAGAGGATCTGTCTTTGCAGTGCTGTTTACAGGTAAATTGAAAGGACGGTTTAATGTGATGTAACCACCATGAAAACAATCTTTTCTTGTGAGATTTAAAGTGCATTAAATAGTTCCACCTATTGGTAATTAGCAACTGTAGATCCTCGTCAGTTAAAATGCTGTTATTGAGTGACCAAACAAAGGATGACTTTAAGTACTTACGGATAGGTAGATCAATGGTACAAACCACAGCACAGTGATCAGAAAAGCATACCGGTTGAACGTTTATGGAGCGCACAAAATTAATTAAAGTGGTACTGACATAGATCCTATCCAAACGTGAGGATCCATTTCGTCGAAAAAAAGTGTGCCCTGGGGCGTTACCTTTATAATGACGCCATACGTCAACTAACTTAAAGTCTTGAATCAATTTACGTAATGTAGGAGAAGTATTGTAACCAAAACTTGAGTCTATAGGATCTAACACTGCGTTGTAGTCTCCTACACAAATCAAATCTCTGGCACCAGAATGTAACCCCTTTGGAACGTCGCTGAGATAGAAGGAGTTTCGCTCAGCACGTTTGTTATTCCCGGACGGCGAATATAAATTACAAAAATGTATGCATTCATAATTGGCTATGATAATACGACCTGACGGAAATTTTGAAAAGGCGGTTAATGAGATATCTTTGCGATATATAATAGCTGTTCCAGAACCAGTTTCGGAAGGCTTGACTTCCCACAAATGATTAAAAAGAAAGGAGAAATTGTCAATGTTGCATTCTTGAAGGAAAATTATATCCAGAGACGATGTGTTGATGTAATCGGCTTTTGCTTGGTGAGACTAGAAATTCCGTTGACATTAAGAGTGGCTATATGCGTGGCATACATATTTAATGGCCACAGAAAAATAAAAAGACACCAAAAAAGCACGACACAAGGAAATGACACAATACACTTGAAAAAACAAAGACGGGAGGCAACACTCGCACACATTCTCGTTCTATACTGGAAGATGATATGATCACTTGTCCGAAGAGGCAGCACTATCATTTGCCTTAATACTTGCTTCACTATGATGGGGATCTACTCGTGACCTCGTGAAACCAGACACACAATTGTTGTTTACAGGGGGAACACTCTTAGTTTTCTGAAGTTTATTGGCTCTACTGGATGCATCACGAGGGGAAGGCTGATATCGACCTTTGCGACGCCTCTTCTCGGGTAGAGAGGGAAACTGGGATGCTTCTGTAGATACTGAATCTCTATCGAAAGAATCACTCACTTCCTGGTGAGAGTCATCAATGCCCACTAACGGTGGAGTACTTACAGTGATTTCAGGGAGCGTATCCATCTCCGATGTGGAAGATGCTGAAGCAGTAATACTCTGTTGTGGAATATCCGAACTATTAGACGCTATGGTAGTGGAACTGAATGAGTCACTCTGCGCTGTATTGGAAGCGAGGGTCTGCTTGGAGGCAATATCAGGAGAACTGATGTGAGATGCAGCTGTTGAACTTGGGGGAACATCAAGCAGACAAGTGGATTCAGTTTCATTGAGTTCCTTAACAAAAGTATTTGCTGAAGTTGCAGTTGGAGGTGGAAGGTTCTCCTCTAAAGTTGGAGGACGTTTCTCACTTAACACAGGAAAAGTAGTAAACGAATGAACGTTTGGTACAGGATCCACTTTATTCAAATTGCCGGGCATGGGCGGGGCTCTTGATGGTGAGACACTGGATACTGAAGCTGGTACGGTTGGAGGAATACGGCGCTTTGTACATTCCATCAGAAAATGATTTGGGGAGTCACAAATGGCGCAGGTTTTAACTTGACCTCCATACGTTAATCACAAACGTAAACCACAGATAGTCACATAAGAAGGTATGGGGCGCTTAATGCTCATACGTATTATCTTTCTCGCAGTCCTTACTTCATAGATGTGTCCAGTAGAATACATTTCGTCTGCAATTGACTTAATTTCACCGTACTGAGAAAGCACACGAGAAATATGATGATCTTCCAACTCGGTGGGTACCACATGTAAACGCACAGTCATAATATTGGAACTGGCAGAATCGATTAAAATATTATAAGTACCAAGGTCATCTGAATAACTAACCTTTCCATTCGCTCGAAACAGAATTTGTTCACAAAGCACTTGCGAGATTAACTTAACATATAACTGCGACTATAATCAAACTCAATACTGACAACTTGATCAGGAAGCAGATGAAAAGTATTGCGGATCCATTCATGCAAGACTAATGTGTTAGGCTTGTTCACAACATCTTGAAATGACAAACGTAAAGTGTTCACTCGGATAACAGACATAATGCACTTAGTAGGTAAACCTGTACTTCACACTAGACAATATGATGAAAAGAGTAAATAGAACCCGAACTACTTGGTAGTAGAAAATACTCCACTTGACAATGGAGGTTGAGTTGAAGCAAGTTAACACACTCACTACTTCCACTCGAACACCTACCGGAACAATGAGGTGAACGGCACGGCGTCTGCCGAGCAACTGTGACCACTGAGCCACCGCGGCCCATTTGACAATCTTTTCAATAATATAACTTATTACTGACAAGTGTAGCTAAGATACAAATCATCGTGTTTCTTTCCCTATTCTCGTCCCTCGGAATTATTAAGGTATATTCACGGAGTCTTTAAGCACCGTGACCACGATAACTTACACACATTGCTAAGCAATACGACAACGGTCGTATTCAATCATTAGTTTAATTAGCTCGGGGCCAGGTGGCTTACCTATGCCACTGTCAGCTAGAAAGAAGATATAAAACGATGTCTTTAAAGACACAGTAAATCTGTACATATAGATGTGACGGTCCATACAAGGGGGAGTCAGAAAATAAAGTTCCCTCTTCAAGTGTTGATACAATAATACTTATATGCAAAAGAAAGATACAATCAATTTATCAAATCCCTGGCGATAGAAGATGGGATCCTGGGTCATCTTTTGACTACATGTTTGACGTCATCATATGATATGAATACTTCGCCGTATAAATGTTCTTTAATTTTGGGGAAAAGAAGGAAATCAGACGGGCTTCGATCTAGGCTATACGGTGAGTACTAAAGAATTTCCTAACCCCACCGCTGGATAAGATTCACTGTCACATGAGCTGTATGAGGTCTCGCCTTGCTCTGGAACAAGTATACCGCCTTGTCTAACAGTTCAAGAGCTTTGTGTTGAACAGATTTCTTCAGTTTTGCCGGCATAGCAGATGATTCGCATTCGTTTGTCTACAATCAATTTTAGCCTCTTCGTTTCACAGGAATGTTTCAATATGCATTTTATACATTAAGTAACCTTGATGATCAAATTAACTGTTTTGGAGGGCCGACGATGTACGCTTTTTGGAGGGCATTCAGTTTTGTGACATTTGTGGCGCTACATTTTATATTAGATGCTTATGCTGCACTACGAAATTCAGTTTTGACCTTCATGAATGCTGTCGTAATAATACTTGGTAAGAATATGCTATATATGGAGCTACGTTCATATTCAATATCGTCACCTGTTACCTGCTTCAAACAGTGAATTTGTCAACATTCCATGTACTATAAATTGTAAACCGTTCTACATACGAACAAATGAATTAATGTCGTACAATATTCGGAAAATTTGTTGTTTTGTGCCCTAAATGACTCCTTTGTCATTTGAAAAAGTTGACGTTGATTCAATATGTAGAATTTCAACATTGTGGCCAAGAACCGAAAGTGCCAGAAAACACTAACCTCGTAATATGATTTACATAGTTGACATCAGAACTATTGTACCCGTATCTGTTTTGAAGAAAATAGGTCTCGAAACTATTACATTATACTTACATCGCTTTCCCATAATCATGGTTCCATTTGCGCTTCCCTTATTTCTAGTGCTTATCAGCAGCTAAAATTTACATCAATATATAATAATATTATATTCATTCATACTATATGTTAATAGTTCTTTCATTTTGATAATCGAACAGTGAAGTAATGTTGCTTGCTTACACTTACAGTCAGTTGAAGTATCTATCTGTGGAAAGAATTAAATAACAGTGTAGAAACATAACAAGATTAATTCATTGGTACAAATTAAAGGCTTATTTTCACAATCGAGACTACATGAGTTGCTACTCGCTGCTTATTGCTGCTACTCGGATGCTCCTCTGGTTTTTACCCGAAGTTAATACTACCACCAAAGATGGAATTCAGAATAGGTTTGCAGATAGCACCCTTTTTAGCTACTTGTTAATGATGGGTTCAAAAAAAGAAAACTTAAGTGTATCGCTAAAATATTATTATAAAAAATGTATAGATCTTTTCAGACATAAAAGTGTGTTCATATTGTTTATTTCTATTTCACTTTGTAGAATTAGATATTACATAAAATAGGCCTATAACATTTTTTTATAAGTGTATAAGATTCGACAATCAAAAGGAACGTCTTTGATAACACCAAATCTTGTCATATTTTTGGAAAAATGGAAGAAGAAAGTATCATCTTCGAGGTCATTGTTGTCTGTAATAAAGTTACGAAATAGTTTTCCAATGTTTGCCTACAGGAAATAAGGTCAGAAGGCCATTTCTCTGGAAGACCTATACAGAATCCTCTTCGCTTTGTAAACGTGTAAGAAGAAAACTATAGACAGAGGTAACTGCTTTCAATATTCTGCTGCGTATATATTGTTAGTAAAGCAGCACATGAAAACAAATATAAACTTGTATGTTCATGATTCTAGAAGAAATAGAATGCAAGCCATAACGCTTTAATATATATAAACTTCCATACGTTCATATGCTTGTTTATTTTTTTCTTTCAAATTTATGTTTGGTTTGTTTTTATTTTTTTTTTAAAAAAAGTTTCCTCAATGCAGATATATCATCTGCATACAATTGAATTTCGATAATAGTGCAATATCCAAATGCAATTTCCCACACTTTGTATTTTTGAGATACGTGGAGAAGTATGAAGGCAAGAACTTCTAGTTTTATCTTGATTTTATATTGTTTTTTTTTTTCGTTTCGAGAAAACTTGGATTGGAACACAGCAAATGTTGCTTATGGAAAATTATGAAAATGACAGGTAATAATAACACCACCACTACTATTATTCTACTCGTCTCCCTTAGCCTGAAAGGTCATAATCGTGTGAAGTTAAATTGAAATGTTTCATTTCATAATAATTTCCTTATTTACCCTGTCTGTCTGTGTATCCAGGATATAAGAGTATATCCTGGATATATATCAGGATAGGATATATTTGATATAAGAGTAGGATATAAGATATAAGAGTAACTCTAACAATGAGTTACAGGCATAAGTCTTTCTCTAGATCAGTACTTTCCATCCTTGTTTACATGGTGTCCCCTTCAGAATTCTGTGTAGTTTTTGTTCATTATCCTTCCTATGATAAAGACAAAATGTCAATTGTCAGTGAAGTTTGCAAAATGGACAATACACATGGCGCTTTATTCATAATTTCAAAGTTTATTTTTGTCAGTAGCTTCCAACTCTCGTTAACTCTTCACGCCCTCAGTTGGAAACCACTGCTCTAGATCGTGGAATTGATAACCAATATTTCGAAACAAAATGCTTCGGGGAAGAACATTTGCAAAACTACGCAATAACTTGTAACTAAACAGCGTATTTAAAAGGAAATATATTATATATGATACATAAAGTGTAAACTCTACAATTGTCTACCTTATTCAAACAGATTTGTTGCAGTAAATCTATAATTTAAAGCTAATAGAACATATGCAAGGATAATGATAATAGTATTATGACATTAAGTTAATTTCTTCCATTTCCAAGGCATTGCAAATTGTTTTAAAACAAAAATGTATTTTATTCTCAACTTAATACCGCTTTGACTACCAACTTCCAACGAAGAATCATGTGATTAAATTCTCCTTCAATGCATTATGTATAACCAGAGAAGGAAAGCTATGTAATGTATGACCCTGGAGATCAAATTACATCTTAATGAAAATATAGGTACAACAATAAAAGCTATACGTAATACTACACTAAAGAGACACTGCACCTTTCAAATTACGTCATTAGCGTATGACGTAGACAGTCATTCTTTTTCAATTCTCATGGGATATGTGGCATAACCTAAAATAATAGCGAGGCTTTTAAGTACAGCAGAAAGAGTAATGTCTTTGTGAATACCTAAAGAAAGAAAACACTCGTGTCTCTTTCGGGACTTTTACGACCGGAATCTGAAAAATACGTCCCAGCCCTTAATCACAATGGTATTATGCGTTGCACGAAACTGCGTGAATTTCCTTTTTATTGGCCTATAAAATGTGGAGAATAGGACACGCTGATTAAATAATAGCGGCCGCTTATTTTCTTCTATCTTTGTTATATATATATATATATATATATATATATATATATATATATATATATATATATATGTGTGTGTGTGTGTGTGTGTGTGTAAATTATGATATAAACGTTGTGGACAAAGTCAGTTTTATGCACACATCATCCGAACAAGTGACTAGATTTTGTAAAATATAAAATTGCAACTGTTGAAAAAAAAAGGACAATGTGCCATGAATTGTTTGTTGAGCGCAGAATTTTTAATTGAGATGTTTGTTAAGATAGTAAAATACAAATTTCACACATTAAATTTAAGCAACAACGACAAAACAAAACAAAAGGCATAAAAATATAAATTTGGCTGTATTTTTTATGGACATGTCAGATGTTGAGGATAAAGTGTTACCGTAAAATTTAGAACTATATCAGTGGTAAAGTAATAGGAGAAAGCCACTGATACCGATTTACACAAAATAAAGTGGCTAGATGAAAACTGTATTTGGAAGTGTGTCCAGTAGTCAAGTTTATAGAAATCATGTTGGATGAGAAGACAGACTCGTAATCAATTCTGGAACAGCCGAAGTGATACTGTGATATGAAAAGCAAAGCAAAATTATTGCACTAATTTGTTTGCTTTTTATTGCAAACAGAAGACGCAACCTACAATCTTTGTCAGGAAAGTTCCAGGACAAAAGTCGTAAAAAAAAAAAAAAAAAAAAAAAAAAAATCTAACATGCATTTACTAAGTAATAATCCTAGC
Organism: Thermobia domestica; assembly: GCF_964235325.1. Taxonomy (NCBI): domain Eukaryota; kingdom Metazoa; phylum Arthropoda; class Insecta; order Zygentoma; family Lepismatidae; genus Thermobia; species Thermobia domestica. The sequence goes on along the minus strand of NC_137454.1, from coordinate 181,514,742 downwards.
TCCTATCAAAGTAGTCCCTTGGCTATCTATGTACAATTGCCAACGTTTCTATAGGTCTTGGAAGCAAGCAGGGAAATTATCAACTGCGATAAGCTCATTTGTCACAGTCTGTTGGATGTCTGCGATATCTTGATGAAGCTTTCCTTTCCGTCGCCTTTTCACTCGCGGAAACAAGAAAAATATCAAGAGGAAGAGGGTCTTGCGAATATGGCGTGACAATAACATTATATCTGGCCAAATGCTCGTTAACAAATAAAGCAGTATGGGATCTTGCACTGTTATGCAGGAAGAAGTGTCCTAAGAATGCCACAAATCAGGGCGGTGACGTCGAATTGCTTAGAGTTTGTTTCACTGTTTGACCTGTAGGAACATACTGATGGTGAATAATCCTTTTCTATCAAAGAATGTGACCAACATTGTCTTTGTTCTCGAAGATTGTCGTTTGACTTTCATTTTGAGGCTGATGATTCAAGACTCCACCATTCAGAACGTTGACGCTTCCTGTGAGGGTCAACTGGTAGAACCACCTTTCATCCACTGCAATAATGTTTGACACAAATGTGGGATCACGTCTGCCTCTATCCAATAGTTCAGCAGATATTCGTTATCTTTTCTTTTTCTGTTCGTCTGTTACTGAGTGAGGGGTGATTTTTGAACTAAGTTTCCGTTTCGCTAAATCTTCGCGTAAAATCCACGACACATCACGATTCAAATTCAGTTCTTCTGATATAGTACGAACAGTTACACAACGGTCTTCTTGCAATAACTGCCTTACACGCTCAACGTTTGCATCGGTATGCACTGTAGACAGGCGATCAGTTCTGTGATCGTCTTGCACTAAATGTCTGCCTTTACGAAACCTTTTGTGATACCCAAAAACACGAATTCTTAAAAGTGCTTCGCCAGCATATGCTTGCTTAATCTTGTCCCACGTTTCATTTGGGTTTACCCGAGCTTAACGCATAACTTAATGTTCACTCTTTGCTCACAATCAGCATCCATTCTGTCACCTTAACTAATGCAAGAACAATCCGAACAATGTATTACTAAGCACAGCAACGCCACCTAGTGAGTTTGCGCAGAAACATGGCCAATGCTATGTTAAGTAAGAACTCATACTAGGTAACCAAAACATTTGTTCATTTTTAGTATTGCAAACTCAGAAATAAGAAAAAATGTCCTGGAACATTTCTGACAAATGTGCATACAGTCAAAATATAAGTGTATACTTTCCTTAATTAAAATTATTGCACCTATTGTGTTTATAGTGTATCTATGTGTTTACAGTGTGTTTTATTTTAGCAAATAATTCAGTGTTCTTTGTTTAGTAAGGTGAGACATTGACTACACCTTGACATTATAACGTATCCATATTGTGAGAAAAGGCTTTTTTAAACACTGTTGTGCTGTATATGTTACAATCATTTTTCACCATATCACTGAACAAAATACAAATATTCTGGAGGTGAAACATTCCGCTACTTTTTATGTATGGAGACTGGATACGGTTGTTTAAGAGCACTTGTGTTAGAGAGTAAAATAATATCAAAACAAGTGAAATGAAAAGGGCAAACAATATACAGGGTGTCCGAGAAGTCCTTCCCTGATTACAGAAATTGATAACTCAGGCTAGAAATAAGATAGAAATATGAAACTGGTGTTGAATTGTTTACAAGCTATAAAAGTTTTTGTCTGTGTTAGGTCTACCGAACACGTGTACCAGATCTTGAAACCCTGCAGCAACGAATAACCACAGTCGTTGCATCGATCCCTCCAGTGATGTTGGCTAATGTGTGGATGGAAATTGAATATCGCCTAGATGTGCTACGTGCTACCAAGGGTGCTCATGTGGAAGTGTACTGATGTGACCAAAACTTTCATAGTTTGTAAACAATTCAACACCAGTTTCATATTTCTATCTTATTTCTAGCCTGAGTTATCAATTTCTGTAATCAGGGAAGGACTTCTCGGACACCCTGTACAAAAATTAACAGATCTACGTTAGATATTACAAAGTAGGAAATAAGAAAATTTAAAGGGAAAAATTACAATAGTTTCGTAGATTGATAGAAAAGTTGTGAAGCGATATATATATAACGGTCTATTGAATAATAGTAAGGGAGTTGTAGCTTGATAGTGAGGAATTAAGAGACTATAAATACAACGATCTGTTCAAGCAGTTGTACGGAATTCGAAGCTTGATGCTGGGAAATTACGAAGGGAAAATATAATGATATATTGAGGATGAAGCTATAAATATAAGGGGACATTCATATAAGGTTAAGGGACTCATAGATTGATAGTGAAAAAATTACAAAATAACAATTATAATTATATTCAGAAAATGGTACGGGATTAGTAGCTTGATGGTAAGAAATTACGAAGAGATAAATACTGTGTCATGGTCTTATTTAAGTATCGATAAGGAATTTGAAGATTGATAGTGAAAATCATGAAACGATAAATATAATAGTCTATTCAAGGAATGGTAGGAGGTTTATAGGTTGATAGAGAATAACTACGAAGCGATAAATATAATGGTCTATTCAAGACAAAACGATAAATATATTATAGTCTATCTAAATAATGGTAAAGGTCCCATAGGTTGATAGTAAGAAATTACGAAACTATAAACATAATGGATTATTCAATGAATGATAGGGGACTGATAGTAAGAAAAGAGGAAGCGATGAATAAAATAGTCTATTTAATAATAAGTGATAAATATATTTCTAATGGGGTATTCAAGTAATGATAAGTAATTTGTAGATTGCTGGTGAGAAACTAAGATGCAATAAACATAATGGACTATGTAAGACTTGGTAAAAGATTTGTTGATTCATATTGAGAGCGTAAGAAACGATAAATATTATGGCCAATTTAAGACAAAGTTACAAATATAATGGACAAAGTGATAAATATAATACTTCATTCAAGGAGTGGTATGCATTCGTAGGCTCATACTAAGAAAGTACGAAGCGAAACACATAATGATCTATTCAAGACGCAGAAGTAAATTAATACTTTATTTAAGTAATGATAAAGGACTTGAAGATCGATAGTGAGAAATAGTGATCTGAGGTGGAAAAGTTTATCTAAATAAATATCAATGAACAAGTAACAACCAGTAAGTTGATTGAATTCATGTAGGTTATAGGAAAGTTAAAAAGTGAAAGATCGTTTAAAGAATCTGAAAATTTTCATGACTCAGAAAATTTCTAGTACTTAGGAACAAGTGAAAATTTTTTTCATGAATCGAAAAATTTTCTGTCACGTGGAATAATTGAAAAACTTTTTATGAGTAGGAAAATTTTCATCATATTTGAAGCAAAAAAGTAAAACAACTTTTTATGAATTGGAAAGTTTTATTGCTCTGTAGAAACAAGGCAAAGGAATTTTCATGGATCGGAAAACTTTAATTACAATGTAGAAATACGTGGAAAGACTTTTCATAAGCCGGACAATTTTGAATATTATGTATAGTGATATTAGGTAGAAAATTTTCCACTATATTTGAGAGCACATTCAGCTATAAAATTCAATTCCTGTAGAGGAAAATTAGACAGCAACAAATTATAATTTTTCAATTAGTTTTGGGGAACCGGAAAATTTTCTAATATTTCAAGTTAGAAAGTAAAAATAGAGAAACGTCATTTTTCTCTCTCTTTCTCTCTGTATGTATGTATGTATGTATGTATGTATGTATGTATGTATGTATGTATGTATGTGTATGTGTGTGTTTGTGTGAAGTGCAAGGAACATAAATCGAGTTCGTAGAGTACAAATATCATATCCCGTTGTTCAAAATGTAACAAAAAAGCGAAAAGAAACCATTGTGAATTTATCAATTATTTCAAAACAGAAAATTCCGGTATTTATTCACATATAGGCCTGCCTATATAATGAAATAACTACATAAAAGTTCCTTATGAAGATTAATTTTGTAACAGAAAATAAGAATAAATGCTTTGATTTTATTGTGTTTAACACCCATAAATTATTAGTTACATTTTACTTTCTCTTCTGAATGAATATGTGAATAATTAAATGTTTATTTTCAGAAAATGTTCAATATTTGCTTTCATGCGTTACTTAAACTAGAATTTTGGGTATCCAAAAATTTACATTAGACACTTTATATTATCTCTACTTATTTATATATGTTGCAAGTACCGGTATGTAAATCCAGAAAAGGAGTAAGACTATGGGAAAACTTCGTTTTACGCGTCTTAAACTGGCGAAATATGATTTTGTGAGATCAAATGTGAAATCTGAGAGAAGAATACATTGAAGCTTTCTAAAGATTTTTGCAGAAACGAAGAATCGTTAGATTTTCACTGCATGAAACTTTTTTTTTTTTTTTTTTTAGATAATATTTATTACAAATAAATTTTTCAGCTGAACAGTGATGTAGGTATAAGTGAAGTATGTTTTTATGAATCGGAATTTTTTCTGGAAAATTTTCCGTTTCAAAGTTTTCCGGAAAATTTTCGTCAGCACTGCTACTATTCATTAGGAAGCTATAAATATAATGGTCTATTCAAACCGAAGTGATAGATATAATGATATATTAAATGGGAGCTAAGGTACTTGTAAATGTATAGTATATAATTATCAAGCAAAAGGACTACAGCGTTAACTATAGTTTTCATCATAACTAACTAATTAAAAATATACACAGTAGGTCCTGCGGAATCCTGGGATCTCATGTGTTTGGGATTCCACGTTAAGGTGTAGGTCCACGTCTCATATAATCTTGGTGCTAAACGAAACGCTAAACTCGAAATCAACCAACCAGATTCCGAAATCTGAAGGTCACAGAACTTTGAATCTAGCAAATTTTGCTCTGGAATCCGAACGCTGCTTTGCAATCCAAATGAATAGTACCAAAACCACAGATTCATCGGATAATTGATAAACACATCCTTGTATTGTGTTCCAGAGTTAACAGTTGTGAACTGTTCCTACATTTGTGTGCATTGCAGAAAATCCTGCTTCACTAAGTAGGATGTAGAAAAGAGAATGAGAACTTTCACAGCTTTTGTAGAAATAACTAGATATTCTCTCTGTGAGTGATAGAGATTCAAACCTTCATCATTTCTCACATCGACCAATTCGCTTTCTTTCTGGATATTTAATTCTGTTGACTATATGACAGAAGGCGGAAAAGGGACCCTCACACAGTCAAATGAAGTCAAGCATAGGAAAATACTAATCAACATTGGTGTGTATGAGGATCCGGCAAATAAAATTCTGTTTCCGACATATTATTTGCTACACAGTAATGTATTTACAATAATATTACAATTACAGTATTTTTCATTGTGGAAGTTCATAGTATTGTGAAATACAAATATATATTTTTTTCTTATGTCTTGCAATTTGGTTTGCTATAGAATTAATATTTTTGTTTTGATTTCCTCGCGGCACACCAGCGGCTATTTCACGGCACACCGGTTGGGAAACGCTGCACTAGACCATGGTGTCCTCCCTAAATAAGTAGTGCGGGAGACCCGGGTTCGATTCCCGGCGGGAACTCATGTGGTTCGGATTCCACATTCATCAGTACGTCCCGTCTCATATAGCCTCGCTGCTGAAAGGGACGTTAAACTCAAAATCAACTCAACTCAACTAAATGAGTAGTACGTTTTTCATGAATGTTTTGCGTATGTTTCCTCAGTACATACAACATATTTACACCCTGTCTTTCAGTTCGTGGTTAGAAGCTGTAATGACGGTATTTCGTGTGATTTTCACTGTTCCTTATTGTAATTTATGCTGCTAATTTTATGTTTTTGTGGCTAGTTTATCTTATTTTATCTCACATTTGATACCTGAAATAATTTTGTCTTTAATAGCTTACTTTAAAACCCAGTGTACTTAACTATTAAAATCATTTTGAATATTCAAGTTCGTGGGATCCAGAAATGGAATTAATGAAATTTTTATTTTTTTTTAAAGGAAGAAAAGTTCTCTTGGAACTAGAATCGTGTTCTGGATCGGATTAAGTTCGGATTCCAACGTATCCTAATATTTTCTTACCACGACAAGAGAAAAAACATCACAAACTCTTAAAACATTTTATTTACACGATAAAAATGATTCTAATGAAATTTAATGTGCCTGTACATACAAAACATTAAATACAAGGTTGGAGCTATTTATGCATGCATGCATGCAATAACAGCTAATTACTTTCAAATGTAAATATAAATCACCACTACTTTGCTAACATAAATAATCAATCAATACTGCCAAGGAGTATAAAAAGCATCGACGAAGTTAGTTATCATAGGTGTTAACTGAACAACAGATAGATGCTCTATTTGACAAAGAAAAAAATCATTTTTTACATTCATACTTGAAACTAAAACTACGGTGACGTTTCTATGCCTTTTGACCTCGTACTTCATTTACATCAGGGATCTGCAAATGTATGCTTCCGGATACCTCGGCAGCGGAGTAAATGCACCGAATGATAGGTCTAGCTATTCCCTGTACCACGTACTTTTGGTGTTACTTGACGTTCTGTAATCTCCCTACAATGGTTGCTAACTTATCACTATTTTCAGGGTCAGAGTAGTGAGAGGTTTAGAACTGACAGGACGAGATTAACTTTTAGAATTTAAAAAAAAAGTCATTGCTTGGTATGATTTTCTAACGAAAATAGCAAGAGTTAGAATTGTAGGAACAAAAATAACAACAACGAATTGTCAACAGTTTTATATAAAATGACGTTATAATTCAGAGTAAATACTATAAAGAACCTTCCTAAATTATTTACATAATCTTTTGTGTAACCAGAGCCGTAGCTAGAGGGGGCGAGCGGGGCGGTTAACCCGGGCGCTGACAGCAAGAGGGCGCCGAACGAGCAAGAAGAAAGAAAAAAGTGTTGGAAATGAGTAAACGATACGTCGCCCCGAAAAAGTATTGGTGCCCTATTAAATCAATATTGTCGGTTTGCAAAGAAATTGATATGTTAAAAATGTTTTGCTCACTGAGCTCGCAACTCAAACGTTTCTATGAGAGTCACAAGAACTTTTTACTTATTACTTTAGAATCAGTTATACATGATTTTTAAATGACGCTATGGTATACAAGGTGCCAATCAATGAGTTACAGTGTACGCAGGAGCGTTTTCAAAATCAGAAACGGTCAAAATCTGAAATACATGTTCGATGTTTTGATGGTGAGCAGTTTCATGAGTTAATCTCGTTTTTCTCCCAATCGCATTAATCACGGCGAAGGTATGAAAATGAGAGGAGTGAAGAGATACATACAAGCTTCTGTTTGCTCGGGAATATTAAAAATAAAGGCAAAAGAATAGAAAAATAAAATTTTCGAATTTCAACTAGTTGTAGAATAGAGGTTTAATGGGTCAGAACTAAACCTAACGAATTTCGTCTTTTTCAAAAACTGATCACTACGAATGTTTTTTGATTCCATTAACAAATGAAATGCTTCCAATTTGAAGGAATTTATTGGTATCATTTCTCTACAACTACTTGTATGGCCAAAATATTTTTTGTCCATACGTATCTAGTTGTGTCATATTTTTACATATAAACAAATACACACATTATATATATATATATATATATATATATATATATATATATATATATATATATATATATATATATATATATATATATATATATATATATATATATATATATGTTTGTGTGTGTGTGTGTTTGTTAGTGTAATTTCAGTAATAAGTAACCTTAAATTCAGAACTTTCATTTATTAAGAAATTACGTAATTTCTATACTTTCAAACAAATGTAGTAGCCAAACTATGTTTTGGATTTTAAATACTAGCATTAAACATAACCTTCACCTCCATCGATCAACATTGAGAAAATTGCAAAGAAGGCTTCTTCTGAATTTTTGTTACATTTCACAAAATATTTTTACCGTAAAAGAATTCCAAATTTAAAAGCCATTTGTGTGGTCTCATACAGAATAAAATTATAAAAGTTTACAATTATTTTTGGAAATTATGCCGTCATCTATTTCGAACATTTCAAAGCACATAGTTTCTAATGCATTGAAATTTCCCTTTTTACCGATAGTATGAAATGTAAATAGTAGAAAATTTCAGCAACTGTTCTCCAAGTGGATTTTTATACAACCAAAGGTAGTTTGTGAAGTTTAACGAAAAGTCCAAAATAAGCCTCTTGAAAGCAGCTCTTATTTATAAAAGAATACATAATGGTCGCTTTTAGCTGTTGCAATTGTCTGTCCAAGAAGCTTGATAAAAAATCAGCTCAGCGTAACAACAAAAGCCGCATTCCTCATATGTTAAAAAAATAAAAAGTAAAACCTGGTAAGATGAATGTACGAGGGCACTGAAATCTCTAGCTACGGCTCTGTGTGTAACAAACGTGCAAATTATTCCTATAAAACTATAAAGGTAACCAAGGATGTTCTGTTGCTTTTTGTGGAGGTCTGTGTTCAATTGGCCCTCACACCGTGAGTTGAATGCGAATGGAGATAAGATGAAGGTCAGTTGTTGGTGTGGGTATATCCAACATACTACCTGGTTGTGGCAGTTCATTTACACCGTGAACTTGCTTAAGGACGGAGTGAACATGGGACCTCCATAGAAAGTCATAAGGGCGTGTATGCTGTACGAGTTCAGACTGGGATCAAACGCCGCTGCAGCGGGGCGGAAGATATGCCATGTCCTAACTACGCGGACAGTGCAGCGGTGGTTTAACAAGTTTAAGTGAGGAAACACTCGAAGACGCACCACGTGCCGGAAGAGCAACACATGTACAAAACGAAGATCTTCAGGCAGCAATTGAGGCGAACAGTGGCCAGACATGTGAGGATCTGGGACTACAATTCAGTGTCAGTGGAGAAACTATTCGGCAGCACCTCCATGAACTTGCGAAGCACTACAAGTTGGGTCGATGGGTTCCACATGTTTCGACTCCGGACCAGAAGGCAACGCCAGAAGACACCTGTGTTTCTTTGCTGTCTCGTCTGAGGAAGGAGCCATTTCTGGACAGGGTGTTGACATGTGATGACAAGTACCGGTAGTTCCTGTACGAAGCTCCACAGCGCCATCATCTTTGGTTAGCACCCCATGAACCGGTTCCAAAACAGCCGAAACCAGTACTGCACCAGAAGAAGATTCTCCTGTGTGTTTGGTGGACTGCTTGCGTCATCGTACATCGGGAACCGCTACCAGCTGGTCAGAGCATGAATGCAATGTGTACCGTCAGCAGTTGAGCCATATTTAAGAAAAACTCAAAACTCTGGAGCCAGCACTTTTGAATCACAAAGGAGTTCTGTCACATAACAACGCTAAGCCTCATGTGGCTAGTTTGACCAGGAACACCATTCTACGCCTTGGATGGAAAACACTATTGCATCCGCCATACTCTCCGGGCATTGTACAGTCTGATTATCACCTGTTCCATTTGTTGGACAATCACCTTAGAGGACGACAGTTCAAACCCCTAGTAGAGGTGCAAAATGCACTTGATACCTTCTTCGCTTTATACCCTACCAAGTTCTACCGCGATGCAATCCATGGCCTTCCAGAACGTTGGCAGATGGTCGTCGATGGTGATGGGAACTATTTTTGATTTTCCAGGTGACATATCGATGTTTCAAAGTGGTGGGTGAAAAAGCGATAGAACTTTGTTGGTTACCTTTATACGGTATTAAGATCTTGTCTCAGGAGTACTTGAAATATATTAACAAAGTGTCAATATTTGCACTGTTGAAACATTACTTTAGCCATTTCTAACGAGTCATTACTGATCGTGCCTTAGATATGTATAGTCCGATGTTCGCTCTCCTGTGGAGAGGTTAGGCTTAAGTATCGAGCCAGTGTCTTGAAGGAATTTGGGAACTTCAAGTATTAACGTACAGCTTGGATATAGACAACAAGAATCAAAGGCGAAAGGGGTTATGATGTGCTAATCTCACACTTCTAAATTTAGAAAGTCAGCTGATATTGTTAATCTATGCACCTAGTCTTACACTGCATATTATACTTATGGTATAAGTTCCATGTAGGTAGGTAACGAATTGCGAAGAAAAGTAGACAAAACTAAGGAAAAGTACTATACACGTAAATGGTAGTACGCAACAGAGAAATTTAGAAAAGAAGAGAAATCTTACTAAGGCATTTGTAGTAAATTTTTGTTGGGAAGAATTTTACCTGGAGCGCAATATTTCATCCGTTTCTAAAAAGTTTTGTTTATCGAATTCTTTTATACTGTATATTTATCCTGTATATTTATCCTGTATACCCATGGTCTTCGTCCGGAAGACACAAAGTTTCGAGTGCTACCTGACGGATCACTATCAATTATGGCCAGATTGTAGAGGTTCGAAAGTTAGAAATCGAGTTGGTTCATAAACCTGATCCATCTAATTAATTCGAATATATAAACATTCAAAAATCGATTCCCTATGTATTTCTATATGCGAATAATTATGGGTATCATCCATGTTTGATAGACTGCCTGCACTACTGTTGAGATTAGCGGGTTAGTATAATGCTCAGGATGAAAAATACTAATCTGCCCATGGAATACAACGCTAAAATGAAACTAAATTATTTTCTAATTGACAAATGTAAGGAATTAAATATTTTATATGTTTTAAATTTTCATTCACGTTAAAATATCCGAGTACATAATTTAATTTGAGATAAAATGCTGTATTTAAGCCTAGACTCGCTTACTCCTTAAAAATTAAGCCAAACTCCTTTTTGTAGTGTACATTGTGACACTGTTACATGTTAAACTTCCCTCTATGTTAAGCATAAATATTGGGAATCTTGTATACTTTGTAGTAGAAACACTATCTTTATGCGTGCGTCCATTTGTGCGTCCATTTGTCCAAAACGGAGAGAAACAGAACGCAATTTCTTTTATGTGGGATTGGTATTCCAAAAAATAGACTTATCCCCACACTATTAAATGACTTTTGATTCGATCATTTCAATTTTCATTATTGGGTCGTCGTAGGAGATATGAAACAAATACCAAGAAATAGGTCTTTAATAGCTATAGATTCAGTTTCCGAAGAGTGGCTTGCAAATTTGCCCATGTCTCTTTATTAAAACAAAAAGTGGCAGACTTTAATAACTGTCGTTTTTAGTACTGCATCCTCATGAATCAAAAACTATAAAGTGTAGCAAGCACATTTTAGGAGGGATTAAACGTTCCGAAGACATAATCCATCAACGTTTTCTACCTTTGTTGGAATCGAAAGTTAGACAATATTGGATCCTCTTAAAAGAAAAAGATTAAGATCTTACTGTTCTTTTTATGTAGATTCTAAATTCCAAGAACAGCTTCTATTTCTGCCCGTATTTGTCTATTAAAACTGGAAGTGCAATGTTTATCACATTCGATTTAAAATATTGAATCTTCACAGTTTGGAAGTGTACCGTGGTTTCGACACGTGACACGAAACTCACTTGTTCATTCCATTTCATTTAGTTTATTTAGCTTCACATAACCAAGATATCTGCGCTTTGGACGTTTAATTCAAATTACATAGATTTAAAACACGTTATGCAGGAGTGACATATTTTCTTTGAAACTTTCCAAAGGCATTCCTTCTTCATGAACTTAAAATCAGTAAAGAATAAAGTATAGATTTACTCCCCCCGCGTGATTTTTCAGAGTTCCACGATCACTTTCGTAAAACTCTAGGAGTGCCCAGATGGGTTTGCTTCATTGGAGACTGCCACCAATTAACTTTGCGATCTGAAAACTAATGATTCGACACTGTAACGCACATTAGAAAATAAAAAGAATCTTAACAAAAGTGCAGTTGTACAGAATAGAATATTAGCTTCACGTCCTTTAAATCAGGATAATTGTTCAGAATAGGAATCTAGCTCTGCTAAATCGGGGGGAATTATTTTTAGTATTATTATTTCAAGAAAAATGACGTGAATTTATATCACATCGAAAAAGTAAATAATTACTCATCTAAAGTTCAAAATGTCAAATACAAATGTGATAACTAAGGTTTATATAGTAATTAATTATGTAATAAGAAAAGAAGGTAATTCTTACTGTATGATTTATATATATGGTCAAATAGAGTTGAATACAAAAAACTAAGCAAGTGACTTTTCGCTACAACTGATAGAAATTGAATTACAACAAACTTCAAAATAGATACAAAAATATTAACCTTAAATATATATATATATTTAAAGACTTACCAATTTACTGTATAAATTGAATAATAGGAGATCTTCCAAAATTCAATAACGAAATACACCATCTTAAATGGCCGTTTATCACATGTTGAATCACAATCAAAATGGTCAAGAATAATGAAACTTACGTCGAAATCCATTATCTTACTCAAACACACTTCACAATAATAAGATATATTTTAACTTTCATATAAGGATTTGTTCTTTATAACAATTCTGGTAATAACTTCACGATTAATTACACTTGGATTTCTCAAACATTGTAAAGACATTTTCTCCGCCGATTTTTACTTCACTTATTAGCTGATGTTTCACCTACCCCATTCCGAACTATTATATTTAGTCCAACCCCGAGCTTTCAAACGTAGAACGAGTAGTTCCAAAAATGACCGTTGGCGCTGACAATCAAGCATACGGAGAACCATACTAAGCTTCCTCTCGACAGTAGCTGAAAGCACTACAGGGTAGGAAACTAAACCAAATTATCCGGACTCTCGAGAGACCTTTCCTTTTTTTTTAAAAAAAAACTACGGAATAGAGATTTAAATCTCTAACCGTTACAACACTAATAAAAGTCGTTTTCAATATTTTTACTTGCCATCATTTCAGTCCCGCAGGTACCGATCAGGACTTAAACGACATTACGAGTGACACTATTTGTCTAAGCGACCCCGAAAGCTATGGATTCAACAGCTATGGATTTGGTAGTTTCATATCATTATATAAATCTCCCTCCCTTCTATTTAGGGGGTTTCACCTCCAACTGGGAGCTGACTTTGAACTTAAAGGGCGCCAAAACTGTCACCAATCAACTTACGGGCACTGAAAACTGTGGATTCGACACTAATATCGGTCATTATATTTTCGGTCGGTCGACACTAATATCGGTCGGTCAATATTTTCAATTATTTTTACTTGTGACCATCCCCCTTCAGGAGTACTAATGAAGCTTAATTTAGATTTAAACGGCATCAGAAGTGTTACTGTTCATCTCAGTGACCTCGAAAACTATGGATTCGACATAATGTTGGCCATTTTCGATCATTTTATGTCTTCCTCTCCCATTTCTCCTAGTTGTATTAGAGGAGTCTTACTCCGACAGTGCTCTTTCTCAGACTGTGAGTAATATGTGTACCGAATTTGGTTACAATTGCTCCAGTCATTCTAAAATTATGGTGAGATATACACGCATCCATACATACTCACACACACGATTTCAACTATTACTTACATTCATATGATGTAGCGGAAGCTTAATTCTATAGGCTGTATAATAGATATCACCAGGGAACGTTCGTTTCACCCAGCGAAGGAATCTCATAGTCAAGGAAGTAATTATCCGAGGCATAATCCAAATGTTGTTTTATGTCCGTGGATCGAAATGTTATTTTAATCTTCAAAATGTCAATCTGTTGTTAATTTTACTTCACGAGTAGATAACGTATTTTCAAGTTACGCAGTATGACCGATTTTGAGCTTTCAAATTCATTTTGTAACAGATAGTGTTTATATTGAGTAATTTAAAGTTATGCTAAGGATATCATCATCTGCCTTGCGTTAATGAGTAGCACTTTTCCTAAGATGCAACCTCATCTTCTTTCGTGAGTTTGGTTTTTCTCTCGCCATTACGTACGACAAATAACAATCTGCTGTTGCGCCGATTTTGGTTTTATTCCTTGGAGACATCTTGGCTGAGAAGGACTGTGCCATATTTAATAACATCTATCTACATGATTCATTTTGTATCAAGGATATTTGTTTGAATTGTAAGCAGAGGAATGATGAGAGTAATACGAAGAAGGGGATAATTACTATTCAACATTACAAAAGGACTTGCAATAGCAAGAAGAGTGAAATACGTACGATGGGCCATCTAGTTATGTTTTCATATTGTGGAAAATAGAACGCCAGCCTCAAGTATCTAGTATGGTACTGAAATTGGAACAAACCTAAATCCTAGTATATACAGGGTGTTTTAAAACAATACCGACAACGTTTGGGAGGTGATTCCTGGCACCAAAAAAGACGAAAAGTATAGACCAACCTGGGTGCAGAAATCCGTCATTTCGGAGTTACAGGCTGCTGAAGACATGAAAAAAAAATGAACTTTAAAAGTCCATGGCTCCAAAACTAAGGGAGCTACCGTAGTTGGGTCAAGACTTCACTTAGGAACTAATATGTACGCTATCTGAAAATATATGTTTCAGAATCCTAAGGTACTCACGCAACAATTTTGGTACAGGCAGTTTGGTTACTGGTATATAATCTGAAGTACTCACTGACTACCTCTATAAAAATTTTAGCGGAAGTACTGCAGGATTCTGAAGCATGTATTTTTGGATAGAGCACATATTAGTTCCTTAGTAAAGTTTTGACTCGACTACGGTAGACCCCATAGTTTTAGAGCTATGGACCTTTAAAGTTCATTTGTTCATGTTTTAGGCAGCCTATAACTCCGAAAGGAAGCATTTGTGCACCCAGGTTGGTCTATACTTTTCGTCTTATTTTGGTGTCAGGAATCACCTCCCAAATGTTGTCGGTGTTGTTTTGAAACACTCTGTATACTATGTTATAATCTACAACGATAATACTGCAGAATGTTACACGGTTAAATGATTGCGGAAAGCCTCTTTCTCGCTATCTATTATCGTTTTTACCTTGTAGCGATCAACTTTAAAACCGCAACTGATTCATTTCTGCTACTTCTGTTTTAAATATAGGGTTGAGAGGGAAAGTTATACTTATTCTTGGAACACTAAATCAATTTCAAAGTAAAATTGTTTTTCGCTATCCCGTATCATGTTTGCTTTTATATACATCTATCTATTCTATATAACACAACCTTGTAAACACATTAACTGGGATTGGATTTCAATGCCGCTATACTGACACATTGAGTGCCTTAATTCAGCGGTCCATTTCGATGATGGGTGTCGTGGGTGCAAAGGCGAGCTAACCTCCTCTTTTATATACACGGGCAATGTTCATGGAGCTAGAAAGGCAGAACAAACGCCACTAGCAAGCTTTTGCACAACTGAACACAAACGAAAGCGGGTCTAATTGCTGGACCATGCGTTGGATTTGGGATCTAACATGAAACATATCCAAACATTTAATTTTTCCGGGATGTAGCTATCGTTACGCACGTGATTTCTTCGTGTCTTCACTATGTCCTAACTTTTCCTCCATGTAATATCAGTCCTGATTTTTTGCAATAATTTATTCATATACAGAATTACTTTGTGGCCTGAGCAGCAATTTTCAGCACTTTGCCGTCCTGAGATATTACGCCCCAAAAATGCCATCAAAATTACAAACTCCACTTTTCGGACCCCCATAAATCTACGGCACCAGTACTATCATAGCTATGGATATTTCTGTAGACTCTTTATATGCAATAGTATTCAGCACAAAACTTATGAACTCTTCAATTTGTGCTCTTCCAACATACAGCCACTTTAAAAGTACTTTTCCTGGTGATTCCATTTATTGATTTGCAACCCTGCATATTTATTTAGAAGCAAGAGTATATATTTTCCGTGTATTCCAGTCTCTTCTCTAAACATTCGTTTTTGTTTCGTGTTCGTCGGAGTCGTACGTCCTTAGCAACTGTAGTTTTCGTACACGCTTGCAAATGCAAAAATTGGCACTCCACCGACAACAAAGATGGCTGGCATTCAGGAACATTTAGACATGTGTCAACGTGAATGATGTTATTGCCCTTTTCATACACAAGGTTCATCAGACGCCAATTTCTGTAATTTTGGAAGATGATCGAGCAACCATTTTCACCATCTTTGGACCATTTCCAATTTATGAAACAGTGTAGAGTATTAAATATTTCGTTTTTCTAGTTCCTTGTATTTTCTAGTTCCTTGCACAAACATTTCCTTGTATTTTAAGTATAAACGAAAGAAGAGCACGAAAAGCTACTTTTTCTTTCATTTTCCAAACCATTTATAGATTTTCTTTCAATATTTTTGAAGAATACCTAAAAAGAGTAATAAAAAGACAAGTACTTTGACATTTCCTTACAAAGGTTGCATTATGACGCAATACTCACGGAATTTCTTTACCTTGAATAAACCTTCTTGCTTACCTTTTTTCCTTAATTTTGGTCTTGTGTACTTATTTTCATGTGTTTTTGGGACAGGCAAAAACATAATAAGTGTGCACGATGATACAAGTAAAGCTCACCACATGTGGAGAACGTCGACGCTGAGAGTAATATCTACTTCTAAGATATACGTATCAAGCTTTTGCCACAGCCTAATATTAAAGCCACTCTTTTTCGCCCTTCGCTTGTTGTCTTCTCCTTCAAATCCTCTTTTTTCTCTGTTATTTTTTGTCGCCTCGTATTTTCTCTTCTTCTGCACAGTTCTGAGTATGTTGGTGATCTCTCTTCTTTTCTTCCTTGCTCTCTCTCTTCTAGATTGAATTCATTTGTGAAGCATACCCAATAGAGCGTAAAATAGGGAAAAGGGGAAGAAGAGAGAAGACAGAAAGGAAAAAAAGAAAGATCTAGCACACACAGAAGACATGAATGTCCCTGCCTATCACAAACACAACTTGACGTCAAACAACGCTGCAGGAGAAATTGAATCTCAAATGCAGGAATCTTTTTAGTTCGATATCTTGCGAGCAGCTACACCAAAAGACGTACATGAACGTACACACATATGAACTTTCGTCTATATGTTAAAGCTGTCACTTTCTTTTTCTTTCGTTTTCCATTTTGTTTACCAATACTTCTTTCCTTTCCTCCTTTTCTTCACGAGTATGATCATAAACTAAATCAATGCACTTACATTTGAGAAGAAAAGAGACTTCTATTGTACTTTTCTAAGGGTCATTTATTTTACTAAATAATGTATGTAGTGAAAGATTGCTACAGATATTTCATTTTTGCAAATATAACGATCGAATTCCTTTATTATGTAAATCTATATCTCTTCTTATTTGATAATGGAATAGATTATTGCAATAGAAATTTGATTTACTTAATGTTACTAAATGATTACTGTAAACGTATGAAGTAAAATTTTAAAGTTTTGATTTAACTCATTTCTTCTTAACATTAATTTCGCCCGTAAAAATTGAACTTTGCTATGCATAATTTTAATATTTAATAATCAAATCTAATTTCAGGAATGCTAGTTATTCTTCCCTTTGAACTCTCGTTCTGCTGTGCACGATAAGTCGAAATCGCACTTGAAACGTCTATTATATTTACATGTAAAAATCAATTTTTTGTTTGCCAGCGACTTCTATTAGCTTCAGATAGATAAGCGATAGCACAGGTAGTGATTTATATTAACCTCAGATACATAATCGATAGCACAGATATCGACTTCTATCAGCATCAGGTACATAAAGAGTAGTACAGGAAGCAACCTCTATTGGCCTTAGATAGATAAGCGATACCACAGGTATTGATTTCTAGTAGCCTAAGATAGATAAGCGATACCACACGTATCTACATAGCCGCAGGTAGATAAGCGATAGCACAGGTAAAGACTTTCATTAGCCTCACACTGAGAAATATCGAATGTGCCGTACTTAAAACCGTATGTTACATTTGTAAATCCTGTACTTTTTGGACTTAACGTACAGCAGACGTATAACTGAATACGCACGTTTTATAATAATTTCTGTATAAGTGTTCCATCTATACGTAATTTTCGTATGAAACAATATAGACGGTTAGGATCTCACATACAAATGGACGTATATAACATATAGCTGACTTAAGTAACATACATATATGCATGTAATATAATGAAGACTGTTAGATATCAGATATCCTGCAACGGCATGACGTAGAATCTAAGGGCAGTGCCTATGTAGCATACCGATAACGTATGTTCCGTACTGATTTCTGTAGTAAGCAAGAACATTCCGTATATTTGTACACTCCGCATCAAAAAAATTGCGACAGCTAACGCCGTGCGACTAGGCCACCCAATACACACTTTTTTATCCCATAATCGCGTCTGATAAAAGACCCGTCTCTCTTCTCCTTTCTTCTCTTCCATACTAGAATTAAAGTGTTTTCAAAACTAGAAATAAATTGACAGCTCAAACATACGCACTACTTTGTTTTGAAGAAGAGAATCTACGTCAAATACTTATTGCGGCCACTCAATAAGGGTCGAATCGTAAACACCATTTTAGAAACAGTGTGTGGAGGGTTTTCTTGGCAACAGACCTCAACATTCCAATGTTGCCGCTAAATAGTAAACACGTGTTTTCAGAATGAAAGAAGCATCTTTCGTTTCTTTGTACGCGGAAGTGATTTGAAAAAAAAAAAAATCATCCCACCTTCCCAACATGCACAAACTGGGACGACAAACATACCCTTTCATCCATTCCAAGCAAATCAATATTTAGACATTTTCATTTTCGTTAAGACTCACAGGACAGTTCCAGCTGACTCACGATGCGCACGAAGTGGCAACAGTGTGCCACGTGCTTCTCCAAACGTCAATTTGTTTCTAGTTTTGAAAACACTATAGCTAACAACATGAGCGTAATTCTAATTTCAAAGTACACATGTATTAGTATCAATAAAATGAAATAACAAAACCGAGACGAAATAAGATCCATAACTTGATGTAGGGAGAATCTACAACACACACAATGAAAAATTAAAACCAATGGATAGATGTCTATTACACAAAGATTCAGAAATGAGACAGAGAGAGAGAGAAGAGAAGAGGAAAGAAGAAGAAAAATAAAAGGGAGAACAGATAAGAATGTGGAATTTAAACATAGTAAGAAAAGAACCTAACATTATAATGTTCCATTTCCAGAAATCCATCAGTAATATAGAAATAACGTTTGTTTCTAAATATTTTTTTCAGAACTATTCGAATATACAGAGGTTGCTTTAAACATTCATTAAATCACTTTCATAAAGGATAGCATACTCAATTTCCAGTAGAACTGTATACCTCTGAGACACATCTAGGATAATATCAAAAGTTTAACACATGTTTTGTTTCCGCGTGGTTCAATTGCAAATTCGGTAGTGTTTATTGGGCGTACTGATCCAAAATACCGTACATTCTAATAAACCATGTAGATAGCGTAGGTCATATCCTCCATTTCAAACTACTATTGCAAACTGAACTAAAAAAAGAAACGAAACGAAAAGAAAAAGAAAGAGAGAGAGAGGAAATTGAATGAGTGCTATTTTACTGCTAAATTTCTATCAGAAATATCCTATATTAAAAGCTCAAACTGCATTGTAAGGTAAGCTTACAAATGTTCAAAAGAAAAATTGGTTGTTTCTTATAGATGAAGCATGTTTTAAATTTCAACGTAAATAAAACACATTGAATTATAGGATGGAAACAAATTTTGTGTCCAACTACTATAAATAAAATTTTGTTTTCAAATTACCAAAGAGGTTACCATTTTCTAGTCTTTTCCGAAGATGTTTTTCCTTTATTAGTGGGCACAGATTTCTCTCTAGGCCGTCGAATAAATGAATTTCGTTGTGCACTTTGGTGCAAATAACCTTACAGGAAGAAGCTGGTTCGTTCCAAAGATCAGGGCTAAAATACATATTTGGCTTGTAATTTCAGGTAGCATGGTAGTGTATGTGTAACGTAATGGCCTTATGAATAATACAGCTATCTAACATAAGTTCAAATCCTGTTCACGACAAATTGATTTTTTACAAAGTGATAGTGAACAATCGACTTATCATACTGGACGAGCAATACGTAAGAATGTGGAAGCAAACATCTGCATCATGATATAGACGATTTACGAATGTTGGTTGGGAAAGAGCAAGAGAGTTACCAGGATATTCCAAGCAATCATTGATCTGTAGTATACACTTTACGTGTTATCATTCTCAGAATGAAACACTACACAATTTGTCAAACAAAGTTTGGATAAAGCAATCCGTGGTGTAGTGCTAAATTCCAAATGGAAAGTTTCGGTTCGATTCCCCATCAGGTAGTATAAAATAATGGCTGCAAACAGAGATTCACTTGATGTTCGTGTGCGTGTTCCAAAGTTAAAATGGAGCAAGAAAATCTAATTAACTGCGAACTTCGGCGTCTTGTTTTTCGTGCTCTGGGGATAACATCTTCAGTCCTGGTTGTCTCTAACAGAAATACTGTTTAAATTCAAGGGAATAAATGAAATTATCCTCTGGGTTTCCGGGTCTCAGTCGAATTACCGGGTCACTACGAATTTGAATCCTCGACCCAGTGGTGGTCTATAATCTAACCAACATCATCAGACTGACACGATGATCCGTTTGAGCTTTTAGCGTGTTCATTCTATCTGTGCAAATTACGTTATATCCGCAAGAGAGAAAATTGATGCTGGATATTCGAAATACACAAATCTTTGGAAAAGACTAGAAAATGGTAACCTCTTTGGTTATTTGAAAACAAAATTGTATTTATACTAGTGCGACACAAAATTTGTTTTCATCCTATAATTCAATGTGTTTTATTCACGTTGAAATTTAAAACATGCTACATTTATGAGGAACATAAACTTTTCCTTTCGACCATTTGTAACTTTTCATTACGATACAGTTTGTACTTTTAATATAGGGTATTTCTGATAGAAGGTTATCAGTAAAACAGCACTCTTCAATTTTCTCTTTCTTTCTTTTTCTTTTCGTTTCAATTTGTTTTGCTTTTTTTGTTCAGTTTGCATTAGTAGTCTGAAATGGAGGATATGACCTACACCATCTACTGGGTTAATTGGAATGTATCTTGGATCAGTACTTCCAAAGAACACTATCGAATTTGCAATTTAACCAAGCGGAAGCAAAGTATGTGTGTTAAACTTTAGACATTATCCTAGATGTGTCTCTGAGGTCTACAGTTCTACTTGAAATTGAGTACAGTCTACTTGAAATATAATGCAAATACAGGCAAGATATATTTGAAAAAGCAAGACACTTTTAACCAAAAGAAGAAATGAGTAAAATAACATTATTACAATCTAGTTTGCTGCAAACAAATCAGAAGTAATTCCTCACAGAAATCAATTTCGTGATATAAATTAGTAATTCCCCAATATAAATCAGTTCCCTTATAAACCGAAACTTTCGTGGGTACTCAATATCCTCAATACTCCTTTCGGTAGAAGATGACATTCAACCCTAAAGGTTCTAAGAGAGATGCCTTGTCGAAAACAAAATACGAAAAATTGAATAAAGCAAAAAGTAAGTGCATTCTTTCAAGGTTTACGTATATTATTAGATTTTTCTTTCCTTTACCCACAAAATACTAAAACCATATGATATCAGTAAAGGAAACAAATCAACCACTGGAGTCACACTGGCTCTGAAAATTTTCTTTGCCCTATTAACAGATATCTTGTATATAAAGATAAATCTTAATATTTATCATAATGAGTGAAATTAAACTAATTCTACCTCAGAAGAAGGTTAGATGTTTGATTATTAGTTAGTACTCTCGTTATTCGTACTTGATTCCTGACTTTGATTCCTGGCGGAAATACATATGCAGTAATTCAGATTGTAGACTTACTTCTCATCAATATCTCATTAGAACGTTAAGTCCACTTCTCATACAACCTCAGAACTCGAAACAAAACCAGGTAGTTGTGTAGTAGACGTCAAACACGTTCCCTTTTCTATAAAGTAGGCGCAAACGATAGGAAGTGGTTGACTACTACATCTGCCACCGCAAATTAAACAGTATCTCCAGATTTGGCCGAAATTGAGTTGTTAACACCAGATGCATAAGAAGATCCTTTTTTATCAAGTGGCAAAAAGACGATACTGTTATCTGCCAAAGTAGCCCAGACCAGGATTTTCCGTATGTGTTTCTTCTGAGAATTTACGATGGTAGATGACCATATCTACGTTTCTATGTTAGTTACGGCCTTTTACCATCCTAGCTGTGCCAATTTTGTCCTTTGTCATAGAATGGAATACAATTTGTCCACATACGGCGAAGTGTTTGTAAGAAGAATCCATATTCTGCGCAAGAGATATCCATGTTTGATCGCTCCATTTATTTTAAAACTCGTTCATACGGAACAAAAACTCAGAATCGTATCATCAATTAACTACAATGTTGTAATAGATTGGACTCTCGTATTATACAATTTTGTTTATGTTAATACAAAAAGAGAATAAATATAAAAGAAATCGCAGCTTACGCTGACACTTTTTGTAATATTTACATAAGGACTTGAGAAATCATTAGGTAGATTTCTTTTATTAAATTGGAAGCGGTTATTCAGAGTGTGTTGTTTCACAGTATGGATTATGTCAAAAGTTGAAAGAAAAAATGGTAGAGCGAGGCGCGTTTGGTCTTCAGTTGATAAAAGAGAAGTTAAAACATGATGCTAATGGAAATTATAGTAGAACATGATGACGGTGGAAATTATAGTAGAACACAATACTGGGAATGATCGGTTTAGCTTGTCTTCAGAAGCGGAATTTTATGATGATATCACGGACCCAACATATGAGCCAGAGGAAAGAAGTTCCAAAACGCATAAATGTTCATGGTAATGACAGCAAGACATAAATTAGAATAGTACAAAACAGGCATGAATGTCTTTCACCTCTCAGCCTGCGAATGCTGATAAGGGAAAAGGAAAGGACTATAGACAGAAAAACAACGACAAGAAGGAGACAAAGCGATACATCCAGTGCAATTTTCTTATGTACAAAGAAATGCAAAGCTGCTCTTGAGTGTTCACGAGTTACTTGGGAGCAACGAGGAAAATTTAATAATGATTTTTGGGATCTGAAGCGAGATGGATGATGTGCTTTCATATTGTAAGTTGTGGACAAATTTCTTGTGAAGAGAAGAACAAGACCCGATCCTGAAAAAAGAAAGGAAAACGTATATATACTTCTTATGAAATAAACATTTTGAACAAGTGTACAAATGCTTTTATCTAATAACATTGGGATTTTGCGTCAATAATGGTTCCGTTGCTGAGAATGTGCTACGAAATGCAATACCTGGATCAATCGTGTCTTCCAGTGGTTAAAGAGGTTAGCTTCCAACAGAAAATAATCTTCCATATCATGGTGAGATTGATAAATATAGTAACCCCATTCATCTGTGTACAGTGGGCCACACAAATTTCTGATGTACAAAGTCTGTGAGTCAGGCAACCCAATTAACGCCCGCTCCAAGATTAATTACGCCTGGTAGAGTAGCTAGAACAGCAGCATGAAGTTGTCTCACCTCTCAAAAGCACGAATCGTAAAGAGTATTTTTGTGCAGAAGTGGAGTGAAACCCTGGCCGACGAAATGACAAAAGGAAGTATTTGGATACTCGTATTCACAGTACTACTTGTTTGTATGATGAAATGTAAAACTATACACAGAAACTTGACAAAATATAAACTTTGTGGCGGACAAACACCGTGTGCGTGGGTTTTCCCGGGGTACTCCCGTTTCCTCAAATTTTCTTTATTCCACCATTTCATTCATTACTCATCATCACCATCTCCTTTAGCCTAACCGGCATAACCCTGGGGCGTAAAACTCAAAGATTTACTTGAAAAAATATACGGATACCAGAGGCGCTTATGAGAAGTTAACAGTCGGTGGACTTAGTTAATCTTATAATTAATCAAATGAGAATTATACAAACAAGTTTACTTAGGTCATATAACTATACATAACCGCGTATCAAATAATATACGGATAGATTATGCGGTATAATAGGTTATTTTCTTTTAACTAATCCAAAGCTTTCCGCCGAGTGTCGCGCTAGTCCTACCTTGCAAATCAATTAAAAGTATGGATGGATCGTTTGGGGGGAAGAATCCAACCCCCAATGAAAATTTTGGGGGTCTAACAGGGCGTGAACTCCTAGGTTACAGCGGTGCTAATTCATACGTACTACTACTTCGAAAGAAGAAATTGTTGATTCCATTATTCGTTAAATAATTTTTGAAAATACTAACTATTTGCAATTTATTTGTAAATATTAAAAAAGAAAAATTCAATAACACTCAAACGAGTTGGAGAACTTATTCCTTATTAACGTATTTCCGTTAGGTTACAAATATAACTGAGGGTTCATGATTTGTATAATATTTGTGAACTTTTACACATTGAGACACAAAGAGAAAGGAAGATAATATAGTGTGAATAAACAACTTAAAAATGAACGAAATTAACGGATAATATCAAGTATAGAACCATTCACAGAATTAATTCTGCAACTCGTTTTCTCCATTCATTTCTTTCCTTTATTTTCCGGATTACATCATCACTGAATTTCTCCACTGGAGATTATCTTTCATTTTGCAGCATGTAACTGGAGCTCAGCCTTGTAAATGAAACATTTTAAAAAGGTTAAACGGTGAAGACGGAAATCGAACCAGGGCCACCAGATTAGAAAAGCTACAACTCTAACCACTCATCTAAAGTTTTACCTCTTCGCCTAAATAAAGAGCGTTTTCTGTTCGCTGAAAACAGTAGCTTGTTAATAGTCAGATTGATTGGCAAAACATAGGATCGGAGGGCATTATATCACTGTATTAACTAAATTATCAACATTACAGATTTTTTAAAAACAAAATGTAAAACTCCTTTATTTTGAATCAAATACGGCGGGTGTATTATACTCGTAAACAAACTAAAGACAAATCAATTACTGCGTAGTAATCGTGGTTAAGTGGTCAAGGAGCTAGACCAGTAATCTGAATACTGGCGTCGTTAGCTGTTTAAATCTGGAAGGGGGGGGGGGGGTCCGGATAAATCAAAATCAGTTAGTTTAAAGCTTTGGGTTAGTTAAAAGAAAATAACCTACCATATTATATACCGCATAATCTATCCGTATATTATTTGATACCCAGATATGTATAGTTATATGATCTAATAAACTTATTTGTATAATCCTCATTTGATTAATTATAAGGTTAACTAAGTCCCCCGGCTGTTATCTTCCTTTCGGCGTCTCTGGTATCCGTATATTTTTTCAAGTGGTCGTGTATAATTTTATGTGTGTATCATACAAACAAGAAGTACCATGAGTTCAAGCATCCCAGCGTTTCGCTCCACTTCTGCACTAAAATACTGTTTACGATTTGTGCTTTTAACAGGTGGGGGCAAATTCACACTGCTGTGCCAGCTACTACCAGGAGTAATTAATCTTGGAGCAAGCGTTAGTTGGGTTGCCTATCTCGCGGACTTTGCACATCAGAAATTTGTGTGTCCCACTGTACATTGCAGTATCAACGTCAACATGCTCCAAACCGATTGTATATCCCAAGTTGTATATATCAGTAATGTTAATGCATATAAATTATAATACCCAAAATCCCACGCAACAAATTTCTTATAAAATATACAGACGATATGTACAAAAACAAAAAATATTTCATTTCGGGGACAATAAGAATACGCATAGTGGGAATTATGTAAGCTACATACATATACTCCGTATGTATATGAGTAGTACATGTCATTGCAAGACGAGGGTACCAACAAGATGCACTTCAAGAAAGGGAAGACTAAATATGACTTGTAGAAGATGGTCATGCCCGCTGATTTGTAGTAGGTTTTGTTGCTTCCACGCATGCGAGGCTCTAAACAATGTTTATTTACGAAGCGACTTATCGTTTTTAATCAGACATCTGCTGCAGTTGAGTAGTCTAAATCAAGTGCAGAAAAACACAATATGTATTGTATATGGCAAGAAGGCATTAGCAGTTGCAAAGTCTCTGACATTACGTCCGCTTACTGACAATGTATCCTGAAATAGAGAAACGTGTTAAAAATGCGGTTCTATGGAATTTTATCTCTCAAGACAAGAATTGGAATTTGTTCACCATATATGTTCATGTTATCAACTCTACTGCTACTGCCTTGAATGAGCTTGAAATATGTTATTTTTCTAGAGGTCATACATGTATGTCTCCGGATTCCGTTCACCATCATGAAACACAAATGAAAATAGTGGAAAAACGTATACGATTTTCATTATTTCTAACAATGTGTTGAAAATGCAGTGAAATTGCAGAAATTGATCTTAATTGACATGCAGTTTGACATTTACGTTGGCCAAATGGAGCTTACGCGAAAACAAACTGAAGATTCGCTACCAATTTTGAGTCGAATATTGCTTGTGCAATTTTGGTGTAACTCGCAGAAAATTACTATAAATATTTTCATGATGCAGAAGCTGTATATAACGAATTTGATTTTTCTAAAGTTAAGTTGAAAATCCCATTTGCAGTCAAACATTATGTTGAGCAAAGAGAAATTCAACATGATAAAAATGAGGATATTGTGCAGAAGCTTTGCCCATTAGTGTCACCGTTACGATAAGATTTCTGGCGGAAATTACGAACTGCGATTGTTAAAGATCTTGCTGTGAATCACGAGGGGATACGAATTACTATAAGGGTTTTTCGACTCTGTTTCTTGGCTATAGAGCGCCTTACTTTTTACTATATTAAATTCATTTACTTATTTTTCATTCGTGATACTACAAGACGGTTAAATATTTCCAATATTTGGCAATTTTGCTGGCTTAGTGGTTACTGCGTCTGCGTTTGGTGCAAATGGTCCCGGGTTTTGATTCCTGGTGGAAAAGCACAAAAAATATTTCACAATCACTCACCACCTTTTTAGCCTAAAGGGTATAAGAGTGGGACGTTAAACTAAAAAAAAGGAAACGCATTTACACCAATGGTTACAAACAATAACAAACGTAACTCATCCCTCAGAGATACGGTTAATGACAGACATCCTTCATTCTCATCCTGTTTGGTAGGCAACCCTTTCACATCTGATGTTCCATGGGTGGTATAAGTTGTGTTGAAGATCCTTTTCTTTTCTTTTTTTTTTTTTTTTTAAGGGAACTGTTGTTAACAGTATATCATCAACTAAAAACCAAGATAAATTTGTTTTGTTTAGTACTCAGAGACACATAGATAAATACAAGTGAATAAATATATTTTAAGTGTCAGATGCATAACAAGTATGAGGCTAACGATCCTTTATGTTAGAGAACATATCCTACACTCTTTTTGTGAAAGGAGAGAACTGTTGATGGGAAAAGCTCTGTTATTTTCCGACAAGAGGAATGAAGTAGACAACGCAAATAAAGCTGTTTCGATTTCCAATATCACCTACAGACCTCTAATCTGTCAGCAGCAACGTTACTGAGTGTCCTTGGATGATGCAGCACGTATTAGTTTTTCTTACATTTCTTAGTATAATATATTTCAGATTGTGTTCACTACAATTGCGAGAGAGAATTAGTGTGTACAGCGTCGACTATTGTTTTAGAGCAGTCAACGAAATATACATTTTCCTAAACTAAAATAGACTTCCTGATTTCACAATATATATATTATTATTTGAAATCCCAAAATGTTATATATTTCAATGCTAATTACTAATATTGATATAATAATTTACTATGTCTGTGTTTAGCCAGCAGCAAATTCGGACATGCAACTCCAAATATACTAAACGAACCAAAATTAGAAAAAAGGAAGTATGTTTGAATTTGGACCTTATCGCTCTATCAATTGCGTCAGCATTACTCAGTAAAACATTTTGAGAAGAAGTAATACAATTTATTTGTTTTCAC
The DNA here is from genome assembly GCF_964235325.1 of Thermobia domestica. Taxonomy (NCBI): domain Eukaryota; kingdom Metazoa; phylum Arthropoda; class Insecta; order Zygentoma; family Lepismatidae; genus Thermobia; species Thermobia domestica. The sequence continues at coordinate 181,486,953 of NC_137454.1, read as the reverse complement.
TATAACCTGCGTAACCAAGTTAAAAAAAATAAATATTTCTGATTTACATCCGATGGTTGTGTCCTGTAGAATAAAGAAGACAGATTGTTAATAAAAGAGAATGATTATGAAAGGAACTGGTGGAATGGGAATGCGCGAGGAAACAACCTCGAAAACCACCACAGACTTTCATAACGTAAGCTCGAACCAAGGACAACTCAGATCACAGGTGAGCCTTATGCCACTGAGACTAAGTTGATTATGCAAGTGGAAAGGAAACTTCTAATATTAGATTCAAATCTGTGTTTCTGTTTACCTTTCCGCTTATTCGATAGTCTTTTTGCCATTATATTTTTTGTAAAATGTGTATAATTTTAATGAAACTTAGGATTGGAAAATTCCCTCTTTATTTGTAATAAATGCTTTTTTAAAGGACTGGAATATATTTTTTTTAAACGTAATATTTGTTTGCATCCGCTTTTTTCCAGGAATTTATTTTTAAACCCTATTATTAAAAAATAATCATTCTGCTCTAGTTTGAATGTAGTAAGTTGTGCTACAACTAGATATGCCCTTAAAGACCCAATTAATTCCATGTCTTGCAGTTTCATTTAATACTCTTTCAATTTTAACGTTTTCTCCCTGAATATCGGCTTTATAGTGAAATTTCAAATTTTAATATCTTGTATTATCACAATTTGCTAATAATTTGACATCACAAACAAAATCATCTATTGCACTACTTTTCAGAAAAATAAAATCATCTTTTACAATACTCAAATACTTTCGGTCTTTCCTATAAGTATATATTTAAATGATATAAAAAAAATCACGTATACAGTAATTTACTTACACTCACTCGCACTTCTTCTTCACGTTTCGTTGGGTCTTTGGAGTTTAGCTGTATGAAATATAAACCTATAGTTTAAGGTAGGATCCGATTACCGTAATATATTCAAATTTCAAGGCTCTCGTACCGAAAACCTACCCTGGGTTCCCGCGCACCAAGGGAGCGCGCACTAGCAGTAGACAGTGCTTCCTATTCACATATTTCTGTCAACAAACATAAAATTACAAAACTACTCCGATGTTTTAAACAAGAAATATGCAGTAATCCCGGTGGAAGGAGGATACACTGAAAATCCAACAGTAACACAAATAGAAATTCCGAGAAGGATATATGAAAAATTGGAATCCTAATATCGGCTAGAGTCGAAGGAGAAGTGAACGCCACATAACCTTAAAACACAAAATTTCCTGAGCTTACGTTGGATCAGTTAAAAGACAGTAAAGATGAATACGTAATTTCGTATTCTTTATTATAGGCAACCAACGCTACTTTGCTACTGTGAAGGTTGCATAGAAGCTAGGTAGATTTGGAACAGGATATGAATAGCCACCGCTACCCATGAATATGTTAATGGATTGACACAACTAAAAACCACGGCCAAAGTAATGATTTTAACTATCTATTACAAAAAAGCTAAAAAATTCAAATATTCGCTTTCGTTCAAGATATATCATTTGGAGTAAGAGACGGAGTGACACATGTACTAACAGCATGATCTTATAAGTCAAGTTGTATGATTCTAATAAAACTTAACAAGGGCTTTTTTTCTCTTCTCTAAAATACCTTAAATACAATTGATATTGTAACACAAAGATCTTAGAAAATGAAGAAGACATTATAGAGAAAATTCTATTGAATAAAATAATGATTATTTTCAGCTCTGTCTTCTAGACCAATAATCTTTTTTGGGCACTTTATGATGTCATAACTACCCAACATTGAAATTTTTTAAAGTAAGAAACCTCTCGGAAATAACTATTAACATATTTAGCATAATTTTGCTCTTAATATTTGGTTCACTTTCTAAAATTTTGATACCTCATTCATTAGTTGCTTTACTTATTCTCTAAAATTAAAACTATTCAAGTTATTCTGCAATATTAAACCAGTCAAGTTATACTCTAAAATTAAGATAATTCAAGTTTTACTGTAAAATTAAAACCATTAAATTTATTCTCTAAAATTAAAAAAAAACATTCAAGTTATACTGTAAAATTAAACCATTCAAGTTATTCTCAAAAATAGAAAGCATTCAAGTTATTCTGTAAAATTAAAACAATTCAAGTAGTACCCTTAAATTAAGTTAATTCAAGTTATTCTGTAAAATTAAAACCATTAATTTAGCTATATTCTAAAATTAAACCATTAAAGTAATTCCATAAAATTAAAACCATTAAAAATAGGCTCTAAAATTAAACTATTCTGGTTTTTCTCTAAAATGAAAAACATTCAAGTTATTTTGTAAAATTAAAATCATTCAACTTATACTGTAAAATTAAATCATTCAAGTTATTCTCTAAAATAAAAACCAATTGAGGATGCTCCAAAAGCATTGCCAGAACGAACGAAAGAATGGAGAGATGGATCGGGAAGGATAACAACGATTGTTAATTCAGAGATGGATCGGGAAGGATAACTGTGATTGTTATTATATATAAAAAATAATCCTTTTATCCGCAACTTCTTCTGCTTCTCGCAAAAATTCGCAAAATATCATCTCTCTATGACTTACGGTTCCCAAGATATGACTGCTTAAATTTCTCAAAATTCGAAATTTTGGCCAATATCTGAGGAACGGTGGCGAGTTGGCCAGTGGTCACTGGTTAATATTTAGTAGCAAAATGTTCACCATTCACTTAGGTATTGATCAACACCAATATAATCTCTCTATGACTTACGGGTCCCGAAATATGGCTCCGTAAATCTCAGGAAATTGGCCATTTTTGGCCAATATCTCAGGAACGGTAAGAGTGAGGTGAAAAATTAAATCACGTTCTCAGATAGTTTTCGATGCTCTATAGAATAGAGAGCTCAAAATTGAAAAATTCGCAAATAACAGACAGACATAGAGAATACAGTAATGGAGTTTTGAAGTTCATTGAACATTTAAGTTATTCTGTAAAATTTAAAGCATTCAAGTTATTCTCTAAAATTAAAAGCTTTCAAGTTATTGTCTAAGATATAAAAAGAAACATTTAAATCGTTCTCTAAACGTAAAATCATTTAAGTTATTCTCTAAAGATAAAACGGTTCAAGTTATTCTCTAAAATAGAAACTATTCAAGTTATTCTCCAAAACTAAAACTATTAAAATATTCTCCAAAATTAAAAAAAAATAAGAATAAGCATAGCTCTTAAGTTCTTAAGTCTCTTTTGTTATTACCTAAGAAGTGTTCTTGCTATAAAGTGCAAGTGATAGATTCGATCATGGGATTGTAGAAATACATTATTATCAGATCAGTTACTTACAGAATCGAGACCTGTAGATTCTTTTCGAAACACCTCCAGAGCGAACTGTATCATAAAACTACAGTAACCACTCTGGAATGGAATAATAATTGATAAAATCTATTTTATTCAATCATGTTCAGTTTTCTTGGATTTTCGTGTTTGTAGCGTCCCTTGTATTAGAACACTCGAATAGAAAATGAGCGTTTCAGTTTGTAAAGCAAATGAGGATCTATGTAATTCAGACAAAAATCATTTCATTAGCGACTGAAATGGCACGAGAGTCTGTAACCCGTATAATCATCAATCGATACACAAGACCACATATCAACTATTTTTTGGTTTCAACACTGAAGTTCTCTATCTTTTGATTGAAATGTATATCCACATGATTTAAAATAAACACTAAGTGTTTCTATATGCTTATGAACTCGAATACATGCACGAAATTAACTAAAATTAACTAGGATATAAATGTAAACGCTACTTGTAATAGTGGAATGAAGTGAGATTCTGTGAAATATTTAGTATTAATGACCACAGTTGCATGAAGAGCTGTTTTGTACTATCAACTTTAATAAATTTTACAAAGCCACAAGAGTAAATCATAAGTATTGAAATATACATACCACTGAAACAGCGGACACGTGTATACCCTGTGATCGACTGTAAATACAAGGTCAAATGGGTTCAGGATACAGTGTTCGAAGAGGACCATTACAAGAGGAAATCACCAACACGTCAGTATTTTCAGTCAGTTTTTAGTGGCAGTTGCAATGAGTGCTGAACAATCTGTTATGAGTACTGTATGAGTTCGAATTCGGGCATAACGTTGCGGCAGTAACTCAAAACATTTGTCATGCAAAATGGGAAGGTGCAAGGAACCACAGAAATTCGTTGGTTCTAGAAATTTCTTGCAGCTTGTAAAACTGTTGAATATCACTCAAGGCCTGGCCATTTCAGAGTAACAGATTCTGAGGTCATATGACACGCCATTGAGAAAAATACATCGGCCGGCACACAACGAATGTGAAACCAAATCAGCACATCCCAGTTCACTATAGTACGTTACTTTCACCAACTCAGAAAACAGTTGAGAGCTGCTGCATTGTAGCATATGAGTTGACCCTAGCTCAGGCCCAGAGGAGAGTAGGTGTGTGCTGACAACTAATGTAAAACTCCGCGTGTTATGTCACATGCGACGAAAAGTGTGTGTTTTGTTTTTCGAAATCCTAATATGTAAAGACAGTGATTGAGCAGGGAACAACTTGTAAAACTGGTCGTTAAACAGGTCCTTTTCGAACATAAAGTCGTGCTCTGCATGTGATAGAACTACTATTGAGCAATTTATTCCGCGTTCATTCACAACAGACGTACCATGAACACCGGCATTTATTCGCAGCAGTTGGAGCGGATGTATAATGCATTATCCTAAAATATTCTGGATTGGTAAACCGAAAGTGCGCTCTACTGTAATAGTATAACGCAACTCGGTTTGATAAACGCAACAAAAGATTCAGGAACTTGATGGCATTAAGCTGATGCCACACCCGACTTTCTTTTTCCTATTTAGTACCTGCTTCAGTCCATAACGCACTTCCTGAAAGCACGATGCGTCACCAACCAGTGACTGATTTCTTTGCTTCTAAGGACAAGACGTGATTTCGACGTGGAATCGAGAAACTGGCAGGAAAGTGGCTGCAAACAAGAGCTATATATTAGATGGTAACCTACCCTTATTGTGCTGTAATAACTACAGTATGTTGTGCACCAGAATATTGTAAGACTTATGACCCAATCTTGTATAAGTGGAAACAACATAAAAATAAGGGATAACTTAGGTGAAACTGTTAAACAGGAAGCTGGAATCACAGTGAAACTATAAGAAGAAAAATAGGTATGTAATACTGGGTAACGAATAGGAATGCTAAAATACACGTATATTGTTACATCACCTTTCAACGACCGTAAGTTATGACTACATGCAACATCACCTTTTAACGACTGCAAGTTACGACTACATGCAAAGTTAATATTAAAAGAACTCGTATAATAAATTTCAAAATACATCCCAAAACTTTAGGATGTATGCAACAACAAATATTACGATTCGACAGAATTGCACACTCCATCTTAGATCTTGAGTCATCTCTAGATTCATCTCAGGTATCATACAGGGTGCGGCACGTAAAACCGGCCCGTAAAGTGAACACATAAAATGAAATGTAATGTATTGAATATGATTAACTACAACACATAAATGAAATGTAATGTATTGAATATGACTACTCACCTTCACAGCAGCCTTCACAGCAGGTGCTGAAAGTGTCCTCCGCCCACTTCAACACACATGTGAGCACGATTGAGGAGATTCATATATACCCTTGTTAGTTCTTGTGTTGTAATGCTATTGGTGACATCCTGGATCCTAGTCTTGAGTTCTTCAATTGTGTGTGGATTTGTTTCGTATACTCTTCGCTTTAACAGTCCCCATAAGTAAAAGTCACACGTGGACAAGTCTGGTGACCGAGGAGGCCACAAGCCTTTGCTGATTGTCCTCTCTGGTGTAAACATCTCATGCACAAGGGACAATGATGCAGCTGATGTGTGGCATGTTGCACCGTCCTGCTGAAAGTAACATAACTGACGCTCCTCTTCGGTCAAGTGTGTATAAAACTCTTCCAGGATTCCCATATACACGTCACTGTTCACTGTCGTCTCAAAGAATATGGGCTCAATAACGCGTGTGGCGGAAATGGCACACCAAACACCAATCTTCTCATCATGCAAGGGTACCTGGTGGATTGCGTGTGGATTTTCTGTCTGTGGATTACGTACCCAGACAGGTGGAACCACGCCTCGTCACTCATCATGAGCATTAGTGGATCCAAGAAACCACTGGCAACATTGCTCAACAGCCATGAACAGAAATGCACCCTCTTCTGCAGGCCAGGCTCCTTCAGTTCTTGCACAACTCTTATCCGGTACGGTTTTAACTTCAGTCTCCTTAAAACACGTCTGCAACTTCTCTCACTCGCATGAACCTGTTGACTCAATCTCCTGGTTGACTTTCGAGGACTTCTTGTCATTATCTCCTCCACCTGCATCTTTAATTCAGGTGTGCAGACAGATGGTCGTCTGTTCCTGGGAGCATTTTGAACCGATCCTGTACGCCGCCATTTTTCAATCAATTCCTGAATGGTGCTTTTTGCTGGCACAGAACGTCCTGGAAATTTCTCCCGAAACAAATTCTTTGTTTTCACAAAAGATCCAGTGAGAATGAACCCTTCAACAATGGCAACACGCTCGGGTATCGAATACAGCATTATAACACACTGACACTCACCCGGCTTAACACAACGAGGCCTTTTTCTCAACTGGTTTCGACAAGTTTCACTGGCTGCGGCTGCACGTGACTGCTGCAGGTCACGTAAGTCGACCCGACCTCGACACGCCATCTCTTGGTAGGAAGGTAGATTATTTAAGTGTTGCCAAAAACACAATATACCAGAATATTACGACGGGCCGGTTTTACGTGCCGCACCCTGTATTATTACATTTATCAAATTTTTTCGTTGCCCATATATTTAATGTGCTTAATGTAGTAACTATGAACGTACAATAAGATCCTTCAGTACATTTATATGCACGATAATATTTACACTTCGCTTACGAAGAGGGTGAATCATTAGGTTTCGCGTCAACTTGGGATCTTACTAATAATTTTAACGTAGACACAACATAATCGAGGTTAGATACTCACAGTGTAAAAATTATCAATGATAAAGTACGGGTTATTACTGTGACGCAAAAATTCCTCCAAAGGATGAAATTTAAAAACGGAAAGAAGTTGAACAAAATAATTTACAATTACAATTTACAATTTACTCGAGACTTCGCGTGTTTTGAGCAGATTTCCTGTTACTGTTTTCATTACAAAGCTACAGCTTAAATCATGGTTTTTAGTTTATGAGCATTAAAGAAGTAGCTCTTAAAGATTACATCCGGAATCCTAATATATTAAAATTTTCACCGAAGAAGTGAATCAACACTGGTATTATAATTAAAAAAAAAAAAAAAAAAAAAAAACAACTAAAGAGATCGAGGGCATAATAGTGGCCAAACATGTGTGAGAAAAGAATCGCTATAGAGAGAATTCTCGATATAAATCTTGCATTTTCTTTTTCTAACATTCTGTGGAAGTCAACTGAGACTTGAGTTCGAAGACGTACAAACAAAGTCCTTCTTGAGATTTCCGTAGAGACCGTAAAGCCTTTTCTTTCTTGCTGAAAGAGAGAAAGAGACGCGTTATTCTTTAAGAGCAGATTTAAGACGTTCGAATTTCTCTAAACCCCTAGTAACTAAATAAATCAGATACGAAAGAGCCAAGAAAGTACCAGTGGACTCTACACTCTTCATGGAAGACAATTCAACCATAGAATGCACTTGCTAACAAGGCACAGTTAGCCCAAACATTCTGATGCTCAATGTTCCAGATTTTTATCACAATGAACGAATGGCCCTCTGTTCGGCCAAACCTTAGTTCGCTTGCTCGGCTACAGATAATTTACCTTGAAGTGTATTTCTTACCCTAAATCGCACACCAGTTTGCCGCACATCAAACGAAATCTTCTAAAAGAACAATAGAACTATAGATACATCTGTACCACAATACCAGAATTTCACATAAACTAAAAGCACGTATGATAGCCAATGACACTCAACTTGAATAATTTCATTAATCAGTACAAAAAGTGAATGCAATAAGTTTCAATTGTCTCTACCATTTTTTTCAAGAGATCATTTTTGTTAACCCTGGTCGAAAACTTTAGTAGGACTGGGTATGTAGAGACAGAAGGAATATAAAATTATTCTTGATTTCTCGTAATAACTTTAAGACTTCATTCACTATAGGTATAAATTCTAGTAGTTCAAAAATCTGCTTCATTAGATATATAATAGAATTCATGGTTTTAAAGTTACTAATTCTATCTAAATAGTAAAAACCTGATGGAAGATCTTACTTTATTGGACAAAACTTGTCATGGTTTAGCTGTTTTTGATCAGTTTTGTGTGTTACTCATCTTAATTTGTATTGAAAGGTTTTGTTAATAATACTCAAATACACAATCTGTTTACTGATTTGAAAGAGAAACAACAAATAGGTTTAAACTGCTAACAGATAATTGATTTTCTCTCGAGGTTAAGAGTGCTTCCCAACGCTATTTTATCTTTCTGTTTGAAAACCGTAATGTATTAGTTCCATCAACTTAGTCCCTCTCTAATATATTATAAATATTCAGAAGAATTTTTCTAGTGAGTTGTGAGAGACGGCATTAGGACAGAAATTCAAATTGAAATAGTTGGAGAAAAACATACAGTTGCAGAAATCTCTCCTTATAGGGAGCAAAAACATCTGTTGTAACAGCTCCAACCACAAAAGGCTTAAGTCACGAAAACATCTTAGTTATTTACGAAGACACATTAGAGTTAAGCAACTTTTGCTTTATTCGGGTTATTATCTTTCTCTGAGACTTTAATCACAACATTATACGTATATGGGATATTTGCTGGTTTAGCTTTCTCATAGACATCAGAATTAAACTAAGTAAGATAGCCAATGCTATTTTCCCTCTTCCCTGGCCCCTCAGAAATGAAGTAAAAACGAAGATAAAAAAAGTGAAAAAGGACTCAAGTTTAATTTGTTCTAAAAAAAGACTAGTTTAGATTTAATTAATTTTCATTTATTAACTAGTGACAAGAAGTATATACACGATGCGCTTTAGTGTTTGTTCTCCCAATGAAGAAACAAGAATGAAATCATATAATTTGAAAAAGTGTTGAAATTTATATATATATTATTTAATATATATAACAATTTGTAATTAACTAATGGAGTCAAGGAAATACTTATGCAATTGAAATATGACTAAGATCAGGTTTTTGCTTAACTAACAAAGTAGGGTTGCTATGTTATTTGACGTATTTGAAACAAAGATTGTTCACCGTAAAAATATGAAATTAATACCATGCAATCAGGTAAAAAGACCAAGAAAAAAGTTCAAATGCAAGCCAAAGGGCTTTTATCTTCGAAAAAAAAAAAGGGATAGCAACTTTTTGAAATGAGTGTTATGTCATTCCTTCCCCGAAGAATAATCCAACTGTTTATAAATCCCAAGCTACATAAAATACGGAAGCACACAGAATCTCGCGTATTGTGACTAACAGAGATTTCATAATTTAATTTAATTAAACATTTAATTAAATTACCACATATTGAAAGGTCTAATTTAAGTACCACGAAAGAAGATATGTTGGAAATCCAAACAGATGGCTAGACATATCAGAATAATTACGCAACAACTCAAGAAAAGTTTGAAAATTGCTTTAAGAATGCAAGGATATCTCTTGGACTCTACCTTAAATCACAATTTTGATCTGCTTAGCAAACTGGATCGATGCTAGTTTTTTGCCATTTCGGGGCTCAAATAGAGCAAAGATTGAACTAGCATATTTTTGAATCAAGAAATATTATTCTCAATACGCTAGTGAATCAATGGAGAAAATTTTTGATTTGGAACAAACTAACATTATCTAAGGAATAATTCTTTTAAGTTCTGAAGGTATACTGCTTTACGTAGGTGTTTATATTGTTAATTTCCATAAGCGACCAACATGAAGAGTCACAGTAAAATACATGACGTTAAAATTTCAGTAGATAATATTCAGAGCAAGTTGTCAAGTGCAAAAGCTACAACTTCGAATTGCATTACATAAGCAACGGATCTTAGGGACTCAAGATCTGCACAGCCCAATTTACATGAGTACCTCAAAACAAAATTCGGTGAAAAAGGACATAGTCTCCAAAGTCAAAGGTATCACACGAGGTCTTGTTAGAATATCCATCCAACGTTCTGCTATTTGTGTAAGAAGTTTTAAGGAACAGTCTATGAGATAATACTTTCAATGTGAGAGGAATTTGCAATTGAAAGACAGCGTTGGAACAGTGGAAAGAATTTAATAAATTTGGTTTCTCTAAAAGCCACATAGAACCAATTAAAATTTGGGAAGAACTAAAGAGTATACAGGAGAAGGAATGCTAATACGCTTCTAATTGGGGAACAGATAGCAAGAAACAGATACTATGGATAGCTAAGGTAGCGCAGTTTCTCGCAGTAAATGAGCTACCACATTGTAGACATTGAGGATGTGAACTTGAAGATGTGCAAGAATTAAATCCTTATGAATTAAGTTCTACTGGGCTTTTTATAGCACTGTTAAAATACACAATGGAAAAATATTCGAAACTGAAGTTCAGAATTATTGATAGACACCCAGAACGATCAGCCCACCTAAAACTCAGAACGAAAAAATAATGACAGAAATAGTATGGGACAAAATAAGAACAAAATATGATAAAAATGAATCATAATTTCTTTGCAGAAAGAAACATGACACTCTCCTGGTGTGGAAGATTTGTCAGCAGTTATGAGATTTGTGAAAGTTGAAAATGTTCATGAATAGATTTAGGTCTTTTTCAATTATCAGATCTAACGGACCAGAGAAAATCTTTAATGCTATTTGCAAAGCAAAATTTGGAAAAGAAGAATTAAATTGACAATATTATGATGTGTCAGAAATAAATTGTTAAAAACTTATAAAACAGAACTTCAAATATCAGTCCCTTATGCTCATTGCTATAATCATCAGTTTCTTATTGCAAAAATTCTTACTTGTTCATCAATTCTTATGTGGAATAGTATTTTCAATTAGCCAAGTTGTTGTACACCTTTTTCAGAAAACATCGAGAGTCAAAGATAAAGATATGTCAAAAACTTAAGAGGCTGATGGATCAACGGTGGACTGGACACTTGGAAACAGTGGAATGGAAACTGTTTAAAAGAATTTTCATGGTATAATATCTGTTCTGGAGTTTTTTCTTTCTTGCCCAAGGGGAATTACGTTATGTAGATACTGAGTTATCTATTGATGGCATGGGATTTTTAAGAAAACGTTGCACATTTGAATTTTATATTTCATTACCGTTCTAATGTTACAAATCTTATCCAGGAGTAAAAGTGAGGAGTAACACGGGGGAATGTCTTTCCCCTACTTTCAAAAAATATCTATGTCGTCCTACCACTTCCTAAAAAATAAAATGGACAACGATAGGCACGGAATACGGCATAAAGACTTGCGTCCACTTATCTTTTCAGATCCACTTTAGTTTCTGATCTTATCAATATTTGAGCCCTCTAACAATACAGTGTATTACAAGACAAAGAAATTATTTTCGGAACGTTGTTTCTTTGAGACACGTTTTCTTGGGGGCACTTTCTCCCGAACCTCTGAGAGTGCCCCCCAGAGGATACCAAAATAATACGTTTATAATATAATAATAAGTACCGGGGGGAGTACCAACAGTGTTCCCCAGAATACTAAGTGAAACAGTGTTTCATCTAAAAGAAACACTATTTCGGAAGCAGATCAAAGTATGAGTTTTGTCTGTCAGTTATGCATCAGAAAATACAGTCTGGATTTGACAACATGCTTACTACAGTCAAAGACAAATTACAGAAGCTTTGCACTGACACACCAGATCCTACGTTCTCTCCGTTGCCAGCGAATTTGGAAGATTCTCTCATCTTTTTAAAGATTTTGTACTTGAAGAGTTACTAAATATGAGTCAAAATGAAGCAATTAACCTAAAGAAAAGGTTTAATCAGGCATTCAACTATACAATATTGAAAACTAAAGATCGATTTACAGGAAATAATGAACAGTATTTGAAATCTCTTGAATGTTTGTTGTTACAGTCAGAAATATTTTTGAACAGATCCGAAGTACTGCCATTATTGAAACTTCTAAGTTGCAATAAACATGTTTCCGAATTAGAAGTTGAAGTTGTTAATTTAAATATTTTATCTAACAAGAGCAACATTAACATTTTAACAGTCTTAGATCCAGTGAGTAAGTATGTGAAAAGTGTTTTCCGCAATACAGGGCCTGTAATAATTGGTACTTCGACATCATGTGAGAACATATTTCCTTATCTTAAAAGGGCTCTTACACCAAAAAGAGAATCCAACCTTGTTCTATTGGCATTCAAAAAGCAATGGTTCAGAACTTTATATATGGAGCTCTTCGTCGAAAAATTTCGAAAACGCTGTCGATGCGATTACAACTGTACAAAATTTGTGAGGTGAAATAAAACTTATCATGCTTTTAAATGTTTTCTAAAACAAATAGACTTATTCGTAGAGACCTACCAATAAGAATGGCTTCTATTACTTCTTGTGCTGTAGTAGGTGAAAAAAATGCTTGTTTTTTCTTTAATCTTTTATTGTAGCTTGTTAGATAAATATGCATATTTTCATTTGTGTAATTTCAAATAAAAGAGCCTAATTCTACTTCGTTAGTTATTCACAATACAAAATTTAGAAGTTCTCAACAGTGCTTAGCACGTATACATCTTATTCTGAAGTATTTACGGTGTATGGCTCAAACATTTTTGAAGTGTGTGATAAATGTGATATGTCACGTTGTGATCAATATCTATCTACCTAAGATACACACACACACAATATATATACATAATTAAGCTTTTCTTAAGCGGTATAGCATCGTAATTTGCTACACAAAATCGATACAAACGAAAAATTGCATCGCAGAATGCGATCATGATCACTTACTACCAAAGTGAGATGTTTTTACAACAAACACAGCATACAATATAAATTCCACCACAAGAAAAGGATTCATTTTGATATCACAAATAATTGTGGTAATTTTCCCCTCGGAAAAACGATGTTTCCCTTTTAAGTTGATCTTTGGTTTCTACTAACACATAACGATACACTATGGATTAAAGACTATATTACTTGAGATTGGTTCTAGAATTGATGACAAAGATACAACCTGCACTCCGACATTTTATAACATAATGAAAATAAAGCGCCTACATAATGAAAATTCGAAATACAAGATCTTAGCTTACTTTTTGGAAATTAGATAACCACCAAAAACAGTAATTTTAGCAGTATCCTATCTTTCTGTCCTCCATTGTATGAAGCTCTGGTAAGTAATTCATAAATGACACATCTATGTAATCATTTCATAGTACTGACCCAAGGATGTTTTCTTGCTACTTCGGTTTGTTATTCATTGAAATGGCGAAAGAAATGTAGTACTCGGTTTACAACTTTAAAAAAATAGAAAAATGAACTTGATACGGGTAGTATTTGACTTAGGAAATTAACAGTTGGGTAAATTAAATTATTGTATTTTTGCCAAAAAATGAAGGTTCACTTTGTGGGCTGCATGATGCCAACTTTCTGTTTCTTGACGATAATATGGATTCAGGAAATAGAAACATACACAAATAACGATCGTCTTCGCTTCCGGAAATAGAATAGACAAATTATAAATTGCAATGCAAATTTAAATAAGATTCGCAAATTGCTACACAAGGAGAAAAAATCTAAAATCTAAAAGAAGTATATATATATATATATATATATATATATATATATATATATATATATATATATATATATATATATATATATATATATATAAGTATATAGAAGTATAGAAGTATATATATATATAGAAGTATATATATATATAACAATAATATCATGAAAATAATTTTTAGTAGATCTCCAATAAGAAGGTATGCCCCCAATGAAATAATCCTCGCTACGGACCTGGTCTCAGCGACAATCGGAGGGTTATATTATATTATTGGAGACGCTCGCAGTCTTTATCTCCTCTATTGTCGTCACTGAGGTGGAATCCGAAGTATTATAATGCTTTAAAATCCTCTTCACGTGGAAATCGATCCCAGGAACCTAAGCGTGCGCACTAGCCACTAGATCGGATAAAGACATATTACTTTTGTTATGATTGAATATAAATTTGAAGTAAATGACAAGGGACGGTTGTTGTTATATATACTCATTTATTGTTTATATTCTATATTCAATGATGTGTAAAAAAATATTTACGTGGGTGAATTCATCACGGAGATTAATGTGTAAAATGAATACATTCCTATAACAAATGTATAATGCTTCCTTCCACCCATATGCGTTTATTTCTAAGTATATTAGAGAATTAAATTATGTATTATCTTCCAAAATTATATATATATATATATATATATATATATGATTGTTATACATTATTTTAAATCTCTTTACGTAACTTAGCATCATAACATAACGTTTGTAATAATATTTGGTTTTGTTTATTTGTTATGGCATGCATGTAATGAAGTAGTCCACAAATAGGATTACTTTCTTAATATAAACAAGTGAGTTTCGTTTCACAGTGTTCACTGATTACTCAAACTTGAAGTAGTACTACATCTAGAACTACTACTTGGAATACATTAATAAGATCAAACTTGTTTCTCGCACGCTGAATCCATATGAAGAGTCATTACTCGTTATATCTTATTGTCTTTATTGTACGGCAATAAAGCCTGAAACTGAAAATCGTTAACTTGAACCATTTCCGGGATAATCAGAGGTTAAGGGAGGGGAAATAACCTACTGTTTGGAAGCTGAATCGATTTCAAGGAAAAAGGTATTTCTTACCGTTTTTGCTCTACAGAAATCAGTATTAAAATCGGGGAACAGGTAGTAAATTTCAACCCCTTCCTGTTTTGGTACAATATTCCAGGTTGTTATGCAATGTACTCTTGAGACTGAATCATTTGGAGAAAACCGCTTGTCAATGTTCTATGACAACATATGTTGAAACTGTAATTTGAACCACTTCCGGTTGGAATAGAAGGGTAATGAAGGAGATGGGATAAATTATTGGAATGCTCAATCAATTGCAGAAAATTCCATCTAGATATCTCTTACCATTTTGCTTTATGAAAATCAAAATTGAAACCGGAAGCAGTAGTAAATTTCAACCACTTCCACTTCAGTTAGACTCCTGTAGGTTGTGATAATATGTGCCATAGAAACACTAAATCAATTGCAGTAAACCGCTTGCCGCTATCTATTGTCATTTTTTCTATGACAATAAGTGCTGAATCTGCAAATGGCTAATTTGAACCAGTTCCGCAATTTGGAAAAAGCCGCTTCTCGATATCCCTTACCGTTTTTGCTCTGATCTTTGTCGACACACGGACGAACTAAGCTCTTCTATAAGTCTTCCGATACCTACGCATAGCATAGATTGGAAGTCTTGGGGCTAAAATTAGGTTTTATATGTATTTAAGAGTATTGAAAGTCGAAAAGAAAGTAGAAGAATATGAGGAACACTAGCTCAAAGTGAAAAGAAGTTGAAGTAGAGTTAGCAATAGTAATAATAAATAAATAATTAATTAATTCAGTTTGGCATACCAATGAACGAGAGTATATCGTTTACCAGTCAAACTAAGGCTTCCAAACTATAGAAATTCAATATCCAAACTTGAAGTAGTACATCTATAAGTACTGGTTGCAATAGAGAAATAAAATCAAAGATAGAACCTACTCCTCGAACGCTGAATGGATATCAAAATAACATTACTCGTAGTCCCAAACTGGTTTTGTTCTAACGATAAAGGTTGAATAAATAAATCGTTAATTCTAACCATTCCGGTTTTAATAGAGGGTTAAGGTAGGAGACTGAACCTACTCTTTGGATGCTGAATCGATTGTAAATAGAAACATTTCTCGATATCTACAGTTTTGTTCTATGGAAAACCTCAAACTAAGAGTACTAGTAACTTCAACAGCACTCCAGTTTCAATATAATGTTGCTGGTCGCGATTGACACATTATCGATCGCCAAAACAGATTGTAGCATTCTATTATCATTTCTGTCCTATAGTGATAAATTATGAAACTAGAAATGGTTAATTTAAACCACTTTCGGTTCGAACACACGGTTTCACGAAAAAGATGGGACTTGTTCTTGGCAAGTTGAATCGATTGTACAAACCCGCATCTCGATATTTCATACTGGTTTTGCTTTATAGAAATCAGTATTGAAACCCACAGTACTAGTATAAATTTCAACCACTTTCGATTTTGGTAGAGCGTTGTAGGTTGTGATGATATGTACTCGTGAGGCCTTGAAATAATTGCAGAAAACAGTTTGTCACTATCTGTTATCATTTTTGCGCTATAGTGATAAGATTTGAAACCGAAAATGATGGTAATGGGACCACTTTGGGTTTGAACATACGGTAAAATAATGACCTATTCTTGCCAAGTTGAATCGGTTGCAAAAATCCGATTCCCGATATATATCTTACCGTTTTTTCTCTATAGAAATAAGTTGAAACCGTGAGTAATAGTAAATTTGAAATATTTCTTGTTGTGGTAGAGTGTTGTCAATAATCTTATTATGTTCGCTTAAAGCGCTGAATCTTTTGTAATAAAACCGCTTCTCAGTTTTCTAGCGATATATCCTTTTTGTTTTATAGCGATAAATGTTGAAACCGGAAATGACTAATTTTAACCACTTCCGATTGAAATAGAGCTTCAACGGAGAAAATGGCACATATTCTTCTGACGCTGAATTGATTGCAAAAAGCCGCTACTTGATATCTTTAACAGTTTTTGTTTTATGGAAATAAATATCAAAACCGAAGTAATATAAAAATTGAACCGCTTCCGTTTTCGTTAGAGTGTTGTGGATAGTCATGATATAGTCCAGTAGCCAAAAGCCTGAAATTAGCTGAACTCGAAGTTAGCGTATTAAGTTTTTTCTTTGAAGTTTCTGAATGATGGATATGAAAGCTTCTCAAAATTGAGTGATTCCACCTGAGCACCATTGGGGAATTCGGGCGGTGAAGTCATTTTTGCATCATACTAGTTGTGAAATTTAAAACGACAAGTTTCAAACAATCGACGATAGTTCTTCTAATTGTTACCTGATTTGCACTTTATAACTTCCTTCCGATAGATAATGAATTCATCTTTTCTACAAAGTATTGTTTATTTGCAATTTACTTCTATTGTAGTTAAAAATTGCTTTACAAAGTTACAAATGACCGAACTTTATCTTTAATATTCAGTATGACCTCGATAATGTAACAATTTCCTGCCTCTTTTTCAGCCCCTATTCAATCGATCTAATTCAAATTTTGGGGGCATGACTAGATAGTCATAGAGGCCTACCCTCAAAATTTGGCGCAAATCGGTTGAATAGAGGCTGAAGAATATATTAGAAACTATTGGATTATGAAGGTCATACTGTACTTCCATTTTGGTACCGTATATAATTAAAAATGATGCCCCCTGGGAGCTTGCGGGTCTACCGGGCCTATTGGGAAATCCTGCCCTGAGTGCAGTATTGAAGCCGGTAGTAATAGTGAATTTGAAACAGTTCTGGTTTCTGTAGAGCGTTGTGCATTATCACAATATGTTGTTTTAAAGAGGGGGGATTAGGGGGCTGTAGACCCGGGCCTCCAGGTAAACGGTGGCCTCCATTCTAATCAAAATCTCAACTGGCTGTTTAACAAGAATCATACAAGATACAATCATCATCATAAGATAAAATATGACCAAAAATTCGAAATAAATTTCTTCGTTTGTTAATTCACCGTCTTAATAAATTAGCATAATTAATTTCAGGTTTAGAAAAGATCGAAAATAGTACATGATAATCGTGATTCGTATTTTCTCGTTGAATACAAGTGTTCTGCACTCTTATGTAATTATAAAATATCCAGTTCTAATCCGATAGAAAAATTAAAGTCACTGCATAGATGCACAATAGATTATGTTTCTTTTACGTCAACAATTTCCGTCTGTTTCGTATAAACTCTGTATGCGTGGAATCGAATAGAATTTTTGACCACTATAATAGGCGATTTGCTTCAAAGATTTGTGCGATGACCATAGTTCTCTTGACTTCCAAGTGTGATAGAGGACGTCGCTAGCACGAAAGCTAGGAAGTTTTTCTTTTAGATATTCATTATCTTATTTATTACATTTAAATGATAGCGTAACTTTGTGTTTTTTAAAAATATATTTCGAAAGTTGAATTAGGTATAATATCATATTATGCATGGCATGGTTGATGTAGAACTACATGCATTCACTTTACTTTCTTATTGTATTTTCACTAATGTATGAGGCTAAGTCAGCAGGGACCACATATTTTTTCTAGCCCAGGGGCCTCCAGATGAGTTAATCCTGACCTGCTGTGGACAAACAGATGAACAAAGCTGTTCAATGATACTTTCAACATCTATGGAAAACATATTTTATTTTGAAAATCTAAAAACGAGGGCAAGCAAGCAAGCAAAAGAGTCTGTTTATCATCTCACTGTGGAGATTAAAGGACGTCCAGCTGTAGGCTGCTTTGTCCAGTGTAGGTACATTATTTGTTTGAATAAAAGTTTGTGCAGTGAGCTAGCATGTCCCACAGAAACGACAGCGCGCAGAAAGGGAGCCAGGTGTCCGGGCAGGATGCAAGGCCTGTTTGTTTCGTCAGTGGTGAGTTTTGTCTGGTGTTATTTAGCTACTGGAGTGTTTTGCCTATCGAGGAAGGATGGAGGTTGTTTTTATGTTTTTATGTTTTTCTTTGAATTTAAGAGCTTTGGATTTTTTATATGTATTTTTTATTTTATTTTATTTTATTTTTTATTTTTTATTTATTTATTATTATTATTATCTTTTTTTACTATTAAAACATATACTGTATATATATATGTTCCTTGTTTGCTGACCTGTGTTTCGATTTAACTTTTTTGTCTAGTTATTCTTTGTGGTATGGTTTTATTGTTGTGTTCTTCTTCTGTTACATGTGTGAGCTGTTTTATTTGTGAGAGTTCTTCTTTGTTGTGTGTGATTTTATTATGTTTGTGTTTTTCGTGTTCTTCTTTGTGGATTGTTTTCGTGTGAGAGTTGGTCTTTTGTATCTAATGTGGTCATTTTGTATGTTACTGTATTTCGACTGGCGTGGTGAGTTACACATTTTTATTATTTTTATTATTTTTGTTGTTGTTATTATTTCTTGCTAGGTTAGAGATAGGATGTTTTGTAAGGTTGTGTTGCTATTGTTGTCATTTCTTCTTTCGTATTTCTGAAAGTGATCATCGTAGAATGGTTTGTTTCTTAGTTGTTGGCTGTAGTTCTTGTTCAGAGTTTGAATTACTTGGTCTATGGGTTCCAGTTTCGCCAGCCGGTATAGTTGTTCCTTAGTTTCGTTGAAGGCCGTGTACGTTCGTCGTATCCAGTATCTTTCTGCTCTGGCAATGTCTTCTATATTGTTGCGTGAGAAGATGGGGTGTCCATAGATGAGCAGGGGTCTTATTGCTGTTTTGTATAGGTATCGCTTGTTTTCTTCTTCGAGGTATCCGGTTCTGGTTAGAGGGAGGAGGGCAAGTGTAGTGCGTATTGCCTTCTTCCTTAGCTGTTTGATGTGCTCTTGGAGTGTGAGCTTGCTGTCTATGGTGATACCTAGGTATTGTGCGGTTAGTTTGGGGTTAATGAATTGGTCTCCTATTTTGATGGTTCTTTTTAGGTCGCTGAAAATGCCTCTGTGGTTTGTTGCAGGGTAGAAAAGGATGATTTGAGTTATCGTAGGGTTCAGTTCTAATTTCCATTTCTCACACCAGGCTTGGAAATAGGCTATTTGGGTCTGAAGATTTTTCAGGATGTATGTAACCGCTTTGCCGAAGGTCCAGTATGCCGTATCGTCAGCAAACAGGCCGAGGTTGGTGTTGAGGTGCTGTTGAACTGGAGTGTCATTGACGTATATGATGTAGAGGAGAGGGGCTATAGTTGATCCTTGGGAGACTCCCCTGTCCACTGAGAAGGTTTCAGAGAGTTGGTTGTTTATTCTAATTTGGGCGGTTCTGTTGCTGAGGAAATTGTTTATCCATCTGATAATGCTTGTAGGTAGGTTGAAATCTATGATTTTGTTCAGCAGTCCGTCATGCCATACCGCGTCGAAGGCGCCGGTGAGGTCCAGGAAAGCTGCCCCCCCTCTGAGCCTTTTTCGAAGAGCTATTCCCATGTCGTTATAGATACGGATGCCTTGGTCTATTGTGGAGTATTGAGGCCGGAATCCTGCCTGGTTTGGTGTAAGTTGTTTGCTCGTATTGAAATATTCATGCATTCTATTTACCAAGATTTTTTCCATGAGTTTCGAGATGATTGATGTTAGGGATATGGGTCTGTAGCTTTTGGAGCTGCTCTTTGGCTTTTCTGGCTTGGGTATAATGATTGTTTCGGCTTTTTTCTAGGAGGAGGTGATATATCCCGTCTTGAGGCTCGCTGTGTATAGCGAGGCCAATTTGTTAAGCAGCGTGGGGGGAGCTTCCTTCAGGTGTTTGTTTCTAATTCTGTCCGGGCCTGGCGCCGTGTTTTTCTTTTTCTTTAGTGCTTTGTATATCTCTGACGGTTCTATTTCGTTTACTAGTATTGTAGTGTTTCCTAGGTGCACATCTTGCAGGTCTGCTGTGGTTAGGTCTCTATGGTGATTTATGATGTTTCTGATTTGTGTGGCTCGATCTTGAATTTGTTCCTGTTCGTGTGTCTGGGGTGGACTGCTTCTGAAATTGTCTTGCATGTGTTTCGCGAAGAATTGTAGTTTTTCTGCTGTGGTTATTAATTTTTGTCCGTCTATGTTGCTGGCGATGCTGCCACAGGGTTTATGGTTGAATCTTCTGACCTCGTTCCAGAAGAGCCGTGGTGTCTTACATCTGGCTTCATTCAGGTTGGTACATAGGGTGATGAAGTTTTCTTCATTATATCCTATAATGTCACTTTTTATTTCCCTATCTAACCTGTTTATCTCTGTTTTGGTATGGGGATCTCGATATTTGATGTATTATCTTCTTAGCCAGTGTTTGTGATGAATCTTTTCAACTATTCGCCTTGGGAGACGTTTCTCTGTTGTGTTTATTGTTTTTGTTGGGACGTGCAGTTCATCGGCTTCTTCTATGATTGCTGTTAGTCTATTGTTGAAATTTTCTATACTATCTGGGGTTTGTTCCACCGAAAGGTTGGCAATGTTTTCTTCGATGTGTTTTCTGTATTCTCCCCAGTTTGCTTCCTGAAAGCATTTTATTGTTTTTAGGGCTGGAGTCTCAGAATATGTGGAGTATGCGTATGGAGACATGGTTGGACTGGAGATCTGGAGTTGTCTCCGTGGTTATGTGCATACCTGCAATGGCTCCATGAACTAGTATTTAGTCAGGTTTGGTGTCCTGCTCCCCCGGATGTTGAGCTATTCGAGTGGGCCCCTCAACTTTGACTTGAAGGTATGAGCTGTCTATTAAGTATTCTAGTAGTTTTGGGCCATTTTTGTTTGTCACAGGATCTCCCATCAGTTCACTTTGGCTATTTAGGTCACTGGCTAGGATGAGGTTGTGGAGCATCGCGAGATGCGTGAGGAGAGGGAAGGAGTTTTCTATTTTTTCGTCTGGTGGGTTGTAGAAAGTTGCTATGCTGAAGGAAGGGTTTGAGTTTACGGTTATAGCGATGGGTGAGGTGCTGTTATTTTGTAGGTGTAGGGGGATGGATAGGATTGTATGGGGAATGTGCTATTTGATTATAATTGCCGTGCCTCCTGTTGGTGTTATGTGATCGTTTCTTATTGTAGAGTATCCGGGGAAGTAGATTTTGTTGTTTTTGGTGAGATTTGTTTCGTTTAGGATGATGATGTCCAGATTGTGATCTTTTATATATTCTTGAAGTTCTATTTTCTTTTTTCTAAGCCCTTGTATGTTTATAAACATAATGTTTATTGAGTTGTCCTGCTGTATGTTTCCTTGCATTATTTGCGTTGTATCTGGTGCGGTTCTAGTCTGCTCCATTTAGGTCTTCTGAGTTGGTCGTCTCTTTCCTTGTTTGTGTTCCTGCATGCGTGCTGGAGTGCCAGGCGATGTCTTCTGTTAGTGGTTCTTTTTGTATTGAAATATGTCCTTGGTTCGAGTATAGAATATTTATTCGAGATTTGAAAATGGCCTCTGTTGCCTTTCTAATGGTGTCTGATAACTGTTTCTCTTCCTGTGGGGGGCAGTTTAATTTCAGAAGAAGGGCTACCCATTTCATAATTTTGGTTGTTGCATTTTCTATAACTTGGTGTATGTCTGATATTTGTGTGGATGGCTTGCTGTTGGCAAAATTTGCTTCGTTGTTGTTTCTGGATTCATCTTGTGAGTGGTTTCTCTTCTCTGTTGTTGATGTGTTTGGCAGAGATTGGTTATTTTCTGCTTCAATATATAACTTGGGCTGTTGTGATTGTATTTTGGAGTTTTGTCGGGGCGGTCAGGGCACGTGCTGGCACCGGTTTTGTGGTCGTCTCGTTTGCATGTCACGCAGAAAACTTTATTTTTGTTGGGACACTCGTGGTTATTGCTTCTATTTTGGCCACACCTGAAGTATAGTTGGATAGCTTTGCATTGCTGGCTGTTGTGATTGTATGTGAAGCATCTGGTGCATGGTGTGGGCCGGCCCTGTGTACGTGATTCTTCTACTTTATGTTTACTATATCCTATTTTTATCCCGTAAGCTATCAGTGTGGTGATTTGCTTCGGGTTTGTTGAGAAGATTCTTATTAGTGGAAGGTCCCCCTTATCGTTTTTGAATCGTGTGACATTTGTGAAATCGGTTCTTTGGTTTCTTAGGTCGGTTTTGATGTCTTCTATTGTTTCCTTTGTACGTACTCCTTTTACTACGCACGTATATGTCTGCTTGTTTTTTGGTCTAGGTTGCTCATTCGGTTTGCGGTCGGTGCAGTCCCACGTGGCAGTGCCTCCAAAATCTTTCTCTGTGATAGCTTTTTTGAACTTGTTTTTGTCTGTTTCTGATGCAAACATTATTTTGCACCCATTTATTTTTTTGACGTTGTAGATGATAGGGGTGAGGTTCGGGCTTTTGGTTCTGATCATGTTTGCGATTTTGATATCTGTTAAATCGCTTCTCATGTTGCTTACTGTTATCACTGGTGAGTAGCGTTGCTGAGGGTTTTTTTGTTTGTGAGGTTTTTTGTTGGCTGTCATTCACCATGCTTCCACTTTTCTGGAGGGGGGGAGTTTTGATGGGGGGCGCTCATTGGGAGAGTTCCAGATGTTTTCCCTTTGGTTTGGTGGCGTCGGAGTACTGGTCAAGGGTGTACTCCCATTGGTTGGTGAGATGGCTGAGGGTGCTCTTTCATTGGTCGTGTCTCTGGTGGATGGTGTTCTCTCATTGTTCGTTTGGCCTGCCGAAGATGGCCTCTCAGGCCTCTCATTGGCCGGAGCTGCATGTTGGTGTGCTCTCATTAGCCGAGGAGTTGCCCAATCCTGGGCTTTCTCCGATGCTGGTTGTGCTGCTCCTGCTGTTTTCCACGTCCGAAGACGTTCCCTCTTCTGATGTGGTCGCAAGGTCTGATGTGTGGTTTGCAGGATTTTCATATGTAGGCGTTATTTGGTTGCTGTCTTAATCTTCATCTGAGTATGGAGGTCTTGTTTCCATGGTTTGCTTTCTTGGTCTTTCTTTTGTGGGGTGTTTCATGGATATTATGCGTGGGATGCACCCGGTCTTTTTCAGGGCCACTACCTTTCTGTGTATTCTTATTTGTGTGTGTGGTATCCAGTCTCGCTATTTCTTCGTTTGTTTGTAGAAGCATGGGCTCATCTTCTCTAGCCATAGTCCTGCGTTGCCTGCTCGCGCGGGTATTCATCTGGAGGGACTCAACTTCTTTCTCCTTGATATCATTTATTGGATCTTCCTGTAGGCTCTTCTTCCTCTCTGCTGGTTGCTGGTCTTGATTTTCTGTTGGTGTCACCTGTTTTTGTTGTGTCCATGCAGGTTTCACGTGTGAATGAGATGGTTTTTGTTTGGAGGTCTTCTTATCAGCTTTCATCTCAGCTTCTTTCTTGAGTGACGGCAGGTTATGTGGTGTGATTGGTGACTTTCGGGTTGTTGTTGTGTTTTGTGTGTTTGTTCGTGTTTTAAACATCTGTTTATATTTTATCGTTATTACTTTTTGCTCTCTAACTTATGTGTGCGTATATGTTTGGTATAAGGTGGGTAAGATGGAGTTTATTTTTGGGGTTAGCCCCGTTTGATGTGTGGTTTTGTATAATTGTGGTGCGTAACACATCAAAAAAGAGAAACAATTAATTTGTAGACATTTCGCAAGAAATTGATGGAGAACGAATATTTTATAGTATCATTCGACTCAGTATAAGGTGGTGGAACAAAGGAGTGATGAAGTCACTGCATTTCTGATGACATCACAAAATATATTTGTTCTCGATTAAGGAAAATAGTTATTCACAAACTATTTTGTAAAGGTAGAAGATCGAAGTTTCTTGGTTATTCACCCAGAAATTAAAAAAAGTAACACGTGCTATACACAAGTTTTATTTCTATATTTTAATAATAATAATAGGACAATGTGGAAACTTCATATGCAAAATGGGATTTTTTGCCTCTGGAGATGGGATTTGATAGTAAAAAACCATAAAATCTTTCAGTTTTACGTCCCACTATTATGACGGTTAGGCTAAAGGAGACGGTGATGACGAGAACTGAATGAAATGATGGAATGAAGACAGAGTTAACGGGAGAACACCAAGAAAATCCACGAGCACGGTATTTGTCCAGCACAAAGTCCAGAATGTGCGAGCTGGGATCGAACTAGGGACCGCAAGCACCGGAGGTGAACGCTCTACCATTGAGCCACCGCGCCCCCTGGGATTTGATAGTGTTTCAGGTTGGCATGACTGGTATAAATGCTATTGACTACAATAAGAAAAAAATCTAGTGGTTAGAGGATGTCCTATGGGACATTTGAGCATCATACTGTGAAGTGGTGGAGAAAGCTTGTATTTCATATATTTTTTATGGTTTTAGTCAACTCCTGCATACTGTACAACAAATCTACAGAAAAATTCTCTTCCTGACTTTATGAAAATTATTTATGACGAACTACTTGCATGGAGAGATGAAGAATCACGCGGAAGACCTTCAGGATCTGCAATAGCTAGGCTGATCCCAGGGAAACACTTTTTAGAGAAAATTGTATCGCTTCCGGGTAAGAAAAAGCGTCAGAAAATGTACACAATCTGCACGAAGAAAGGCAAAGAAGAAAACAGGGAACCTAAAAGGAAGGACACATGCTATCACTGTAGCCATTCCAAGGTCTTTTTTTTTTTTTTTACCGAACAGTGTTTCGGGGTTTTCCATTCAAAAAGAGACTTTACAGCACGAATTATACATTATAGTGAAGCACCAATGTTGAAAATGTAGTGCATACTTGAAAAACTCTTTTTTTTTGTAAGGCAATAGAGGGGATATAGCATAATAGATGTGAGCATATGGATGTGTTTTCATTTTGACTGCAACCTTTTTAATACATTTCATTTCATTTGTGATGGAACTTCCAGGGAAGGCATGAATAAAGAGGAAGTTTTAAACTTTTCAACAGTGTATGATACATAGGGGAAGCGGGGGCTAGTTGCAACAGGGACAGATTGCAACACTGTTAATATCTCCTCAACGTGAATAGTTATGAGAACGAATCTGCCCTTCACGCATGTTCATTTTGTGGAGTAATAAACGTGCTTGAGTCTTGGTGACCGGGAACTTGTAATTGTTGATAGAGAGAATAATTGTTATTTTGAGACCAGATGATTAAATTTTGAAGAATTTATTTTGAAGTGACTGGCGACTAGTATAAGTAACTTAATGTAATCTTATTAATGAAAGACATGTACGAGACAGCCATGTTCACAATGAGATTTATGTTGAAGACATTTTCTTCATTTTGTGACGTAAAGCTGGTAAGGGATTAGTTGCAACAGATGTCGCAGCATGCCCTGGTACAGTGAAAGAAAAGTTATATAGAAGAATTGTTAAGAAACTAGAGAAAAGGAGACGGAAAGACACTCCGAAGAGAAACAACACAGAAAACATTGCATTGTAAGAGTGCTTATAATTTGATGATGGTGCGTTAATTGGAAGATGATGGGAACTTTTGTTTAGTATGTCTTAAACCCAGTGCCGTGCCATGGAAAATCAGCGTCCAGGGCGATAGTATACGGCGGCGCCACTGTACGTAATTTTCCCTCTCTTTTCTTTCCTTCTCTTCTTTATTTTACTCCCGAATTTTGGGCCCCCTTACTTCAGCGCCCGGGGCCGTCGCCTCCACTCGCTCCCCCTCACGGCATGGTACTGCTCAAACCATATGAAATATGAAGATGATGGAAGGCAGTGAATACAGTGCTTGAAATGTGACGTGTGGGCTAATTCTAAGAAATGTTTGAAAGAGGATCAGTTTTATGTGTGTCATCATTGTTCCTGAGATTAATCGAAGTTGTAAGTGTTGGAACAAAAGTTTAGTGTTTGAAAAATTTTAATTTTCGATAAATGTACAAGAGTAGGAAATTTCTCAAATTTTCTGCATAAGAAGAGTATATTCCGCTGTGCACCCACAAAGTTTGGTTTATGTATTTTCAAAACGAAAAATGTATACAATTTTTTGAAGATTAAAAATTTATACATTTTTTTTTGAAGATGAAAATTTTAAAAGTATTGCAACTAGCACTCGTCTCCCCTATATTTCACATTTCTAGATTTTGAGATATGACTTTTTAAAATGTAGGAAGAATGGACACCATTCTTGGGATGGCTTGAGACCTAAAGGTCAGCACCGTAAGTGTTAATTTACAGTGTAGGGTAAATTTGAAAAGATCATCTTTTACCAAATAAATTGTGAACAGGTTGCGATATATAAGTTGTGGAATATTTAGTCTAAATTCCAGGTAATTACTGAGGAATTAAGGTTATAAACTCCTGTTTTCTTAAAATTTTTACATATTGGACTTGTTTTGGTAACCGTGACAATTTGCTTACATAACAGTGGTGCCTGCCATTTCAGTATAGTGCATTTATTTTGTGTTGTTTACAATTGACAACTTAATTACTCAAACGCGTAATTGTTATATATGATGTAATGGTACTGAAGATAGTAATCATATGGTTTTCACGAGAAACTTCTTATTTTACATAACCGCCTCCATGCAGGTGAACTATTGTCGTCGGAGAGGCTCTGGAGCTGAGAGGGCGGTTTCATTTATTCGTGCATGCATGTATGCGTAGGAACTCCATCGTGTTATTGATGCGCAGAGTCTGCAACTGTGGAAAAAGTCAATGATTTGATACCTCGATATCAAAGATCGATTTGATGTCAATGAAATACGGATCAAAGATGTGTTATTCAGTGATCCCAGCCCAAAGTATGAGTGCGGAGTATTATTCTCAATTTCTTGATAAAAGTATAGGTTTTCCTTTGCCTGAAGGTGTTCCTATTCCGTGAACTCAGATAAATAGCACATTCAGCAGAAAAAAAAAGTAAGCATTTTCGAGCAGGAATGGTGGGGAAGGTCTGCAACAAGATGCTGCACGTTTCCAGCCGGTAGTTAAAATCATTGTCGGTTAGTTCATTGATGGCTATTGGCAGGAATGGGTGCAGATCTAAGTCCATTTTCATGTGAACCTTCATTATGCTACTTGCAATCCTGAGTCCTAAAGAACGCTTTCTGGTCGACTTACAGGGTAAACGCATCAATGACACATTAACTTCTGCACATATTTCCTTTCGGATTCATGGCAATAAGAAACAGGGACATCCAGAACACTTCCCAGGTGGAAAGCTTTCTTCTCCCACGTGATTATAGTCTGACGTCTTGGTGATTCCTTACTGAAACATTCACGAAACCTATCCACCTGCGACATATTTTCGTTGTTGTGCTTCCGTTCATGGAGCCAGGGCTTCTCGAAAGTGAAGTCACTGATATCTGTCACTGTTGTTCACCAAACAGGGAAAGGCGAGAACTGATCAACACACGTATTTTATTTATTCTCTTCCACCCGCGGCAATCACGTGGCAGTTACATAGCAAACACATAGCAATTCATATGAGGAGCACTGTCGCCATGACAATGATCAGGATGGGAGAACTTGCACTATTACACAAATTTAAGTTCGGATGTAAAGAGACTTTCTGGCTACTCTGTAGGATTGGACTAAATTATAGCTAATAGCTGAACTACATTTTTACTGGCTAAACATAAAGTGAAAAAGGTTAGATTTTAGTCATAAATTGGCTAAATTGGCAACATTCTGTCTCATTGTTTAGACTGACTACTGTTTTTTTATTTTATTTTTGTATAGCGATCAACTAAACTAGTCTGAACTAACACAATGTGGTATTTATTTATACTTAGAAATAGTTACAGAAAACCAATCGCCACTATAATAAAAGATAATATTTTCTCAATATTCCTATAGTAACAGTAAATAACTGAGGCAACAACACATTATATTATTTCATTATTAGCTTCATATTGCATTATATTGGAATCACTCTTTACATTTACTCCTAGCAGTGTGTTTTAATGTTAGTTTTTCACGTTGTAAATTGATAAACAAACATAAGTTTGCTTAACAATTTATTGGTTTTGAGTGTCAGAGAAGGAAAATAGTTATTATTTATTTATTTGCCTATTTATATTCTTTGTTATTTTACTCGAATTGAGATAATAAAAAATAAACATTTTTTGTGTAATACAAACAAGTATTAAAATGAAAAATAAAGAAAAAGTATTGACAATTATACGTTTCTATAAAAAATACAAACTTCTAGATTCTAGAGATTGTCGTTTAAATAGAACGTTCATACATACATACATAGCTCCTCTCTCTTTTTCTTTCTTTCCCTTTCTCACTTTTTTTTCTCTCTCTCTGTCACACACACACACTATACACCAATAATGTAACAAGATTTTCGTGCAAACTTTGAATGTTTATTGCATTCATGGTGTGAGAGTGGGTATACAAAAAGTTATTCAGTTTCATTATGCTGGGATCTGAACGTTTCGTCGACTGACGAACAATCTGACGACTTGCAACAAGATAATATAGTTTGTATTTCCCTTATAGGTTAAACTATTTATGTGAATAATTTAATTCAATTTTTGTAGTTACGCGAACAAAATACCAATAAAAACACAAAGCAAGACAACTTCTTTGGAAACTGGACTTAAAATTAATTGTTCGGATTGTTTGTGGCGAAGAGTGAATCCTAAGCTAATTACACAGATAACGAAAATAAACATTGAGAGTAAATAACACAGTTTAGCTATTAAATGTAAACTAATGTAATCCCGTTTCACATCAATTCGATTTACACAAAGGTAAGCTTTTAATTCATTTCAATCCGAATATTTTAATTTGAATAAGCCTTCTCTTACGTCAATGCAGTTCCACGCATACACACAAAAAGTTATTGATATTTATTCATGGTTATGTAAAGCTTATAAATCTATCAGTAATATAAACGATGGAGTCGAGTATTACCTGTAGATAAACCACTGACATTATTCAGAGTAAGAGAATATTACAAAGTAAGTAAGCCAGAAATCAATTTTGGAAGTCATGCTTTTGGGATCATGTTCTTTATTATATCTATTTTAGGCTATATCTTAGTTTCTTTTATAAATATTTGTTACCTTTTATAGTTTACTAGCTGAAATACTTATTCTTCGCATGGGTCAGATAAAATAACCATGTAAACAAACTGAAGAATCAATATATATATATATATATATATATATATATATATATATATATATATATATATATATATATATATATACATATTGGTCATTTTTTACTACTTTCACATATCACGGTAAACGTCCCCTGAGAAACCCTAGTTCCCAGCCAATTGTAGCTGAATTTGAAAGTAATCGCTACTGGAAGGGTCATCAACCGAAAAATCTACGGATTTGACGCTAATATCGGCCATTTTGGATTATTTTTACGTGTCTCGATTTCCCCCCGGTGATCCGCGGCCCGAAGCCAAATCGGGTGAATTTGGAACTTAATGTGATCGGAGTTTCACTATTGATGTCAGCGACCCCGAAAACTATGAATTTGACACTAGTATCGGTCATTTTCTACTACTTTTAAATGTCCTGGTAAACGCTCCCGCCTGAGACTCCCCTGGTTCGAAGTTTGAAAAAAATCGCTTCGCCTTGGTCTGGGCCTGAACCAAGGTACCCTTGACCAAATTTTGGTAACTCTCGGTCTACTCGTCTGGTCTCCAGGCCCGACAAAGACAGACAGATACACAAACAAACTCTTTATTTTATTTATATTAGAATAGATTTGCTTTTCTTATTATTATCCTCGTGATATTTGCTGTTTGTTTCTATAGTTAAAACTCGTTCGTCTATATATATTTTACCAAATATCGAGAACCTGCTAAAATGGAAGATAGTTGGAAGTATGTGAGAAAGTATCAGAGCCAGACAAGACGATATCCAGTTTTTGAAAGCAAAGAAATTCATTATTAAAATTCACCACCACGTATTGCTTAAATATTTACACCTTAAAAATATGCATCAGAAAATGAAGAACTAATTGTTTTAAATTTGATTGACAAACCATATTATGAGGCTCTGAGGTTCACGTAACCTTGTGTATGTTTATTCGAATCGTTTGAATGAGATCTTTCATGAGTTGTTCGGTTACGCTCATCCCTCAAGAAAAAGAACACTATATGATCAAATGAGATGGTTTCGCAATAAAAGTAGTGCTCAAAATAGGCCTGGAAGTGGTGACCGTCCAAGCTGAGGGATTAATTTCTACAGGACGCTCAGCTATGTTTGTACTTGAAGACTTTGGGGCAAAAACCCATCAAGTCCAAAAAATCAAAGTGTAAAGGAAATAGCTTCAAAAGGGTTTCTTGTCGTCCGATTTTCTCCAAACTTAGCACATATATACTAGACCGAAAATAAAACGACACGTATTTTTTGTTTCTTTCGGTAAATAGGTTAAAGGGGGCAAAGTGTCCCTTTTCAAAAAAGAGTCCCCTTGACTAAAAGAGCCACATTAAAGACACGAAACTCTGCCGATGCAAAGATGACTTGAAAGTAGTAAATACAGGTTTTCTCATTTTTGCGAAACAAGAGTTTCATGGGACAAATGCTTCTTTCGAAATTACAAAGGACCCCGCACAATCCTTACGGAAATTAGATTTCGGTGGAATTGCTTGAAATCGTGATATGTTGTAGATGTTGTGTACCTGAGAAAAAGTCTCAAAAGGCACAACTAAAAATCACTAACCGTTTCTTCACTACAGGGTCACTTTTTGAAAACAGCCGAAAATAACAATATTCTGGATTTCAGTAACAATGACTGAAACCGTGATATGTTGTAGATGTTTTGATCCTGAGAAAAAGTCTTAACGGACATAACCACCAATCATTGACAGTTTAGCCACTACAGGGCCACTTTTTTGAAAGTAGCCGAAGGAAACGGTATCCTGGATTTCAGTAAAAATGAATGAAACCGTGTTATGTTGTAGATATTGTGATCCTGAGAAAAAGTCTCAATTTGTACAACCATCCATCACTGACCGTTTGACCACTATAGGACCTCTTTTTTATAGGGCGGATAGAGATTTCAAGAAAATCATCGCATGCCTAGTACGCGTTCTAATTGTCACAGGGACATGACCTATACCTCGTTGTAAAGGTTATGGAACACATATTCCAGCGAGCTTACTTTTGTGCCCCTCGTGCGAAGCTCGTAAAAGAAGACGAAGACGAAATTGTTGTAAAAAAATAGATTTTTTATTTTGGAAATTTATCAGAAGCTGGCAAAACTGTTACTTTTCGTACGCAGGAAAAATATTTTCACGTGCACGCCAGACATTGGGTACAATCAGGTCGAAAAGTGAAGGTCGAAAGTTCAATACCAAGTGAGAAAAAATTCCAATTGTGTTTCCTACGAGAATCATTGTGTACATATTTTTCGAAATATTTTTGTCTACCCTTACGCCCCTAATTGGCACAGACATATAAGCCATACTTTGTTTGAAAGCTTATGAGACAGATTCCAACGAGGTAACTATTCTTCCTTTCGTGCTTAACCCGTAAAAGAAGAAGAAGAAGAACTTTAAAAAATGAAAAGAAAATACAATTTTTTTTTCGGAGCTTGTGGGACTATGGCAACACTATTATTTATCGTACGCTGGAAAAAATATTTTCACGTGTACGCCAGACATTGATTACAATCATATAAAAGAATTAAAGGGCAAAAGTTCAATATTAAGTGAGAAAACAATCTGGTTGTGTTTCCTACGAGAATCACCCTGTATATATTTTTCGAAATATTTTCGTTTACCCTGACGCCATTAATCGTTACAGAGATACAAATCATACCTCGTTGGAAAGCTTATGAGACATAGATTCCAACGAGGTAACTTTTGTGCCTCTCGTGCTCAACCCTTAAAAGAAGAAGAAGAAGATTAAAAAAAAATGAAATAAAAATATAGTTTCTCGAAGCTGCCAACACTGTTATTTGTCGTGCTCAAGAATGGCCATATACAGGGTATCATTAGTTAAGATGTTTATTTATCTTTATTGATATCACTTTTCATGCTTGTAGCTCCATTGGAGGGAGAGTCTCTCTCCCCCAAATACTGAGGGGAGGGGAACTAAAACATCCAACTTCTTCCCCTACATTTCTGCTGCT
This sequence comes from Thermobia domestica, assembly GCF_964235325.1. Lineage (NCBI taxonomy): Eukaryota > Metazoa > Arthropoda > Insecta > Zygentoma > Lepismatidae > Thermobia > Thermobia domestica. The sequence goes on along the minus strand of NC_137454.1, from coordinate 181,454,173 downwards.
GGACCCCCGATGTGGACGAAATGCACACGGTTGGAAAGTTCGATCCTTCCTAAAGATATTGACACCTAAATCATCTCCTTAGGTTAATATGAGCAAGGAGATGGAGGTTTAAACTACTGGCTCAACTATTGAGCCGTTCGTCCTGTGAAGGTTAAATGAGAAGGTAACGGTATTCTGGATTTCGGTGTAGTTGCTTGAAACTGTGATATGTTGCTGACCGTTTGGCCACTACGAGACCACTGTTTTGAAAACACGAGAAGGTAACTATATTCTGAATTTCGGTGGAATTGCTTGAAGCCATAATATGTTGTTAATATGGAATCCTAGGAAAAAGTCTCAATGGGTACAACTACCCATCACTGACAATTTGACCACTTAAGGACGACGTTTTTGACAACAACAGAAGGTAGGTATTCTTGATTTCGGTGGAATTGGTTGAAACCGCGATATTAGTGAAATCGAGAATACCTTTAACTTCGGCTGCTTTCAAAAAAGTGGACCTGTAGTGGCTAAACTGTCAATGTTTGGTGGTTATATTCGTTAAGACTTTTTCTCAGGATCAAACTATCTACAACATATTAAGGTTTCAATCATTTTTACCGAACTCTGGAATATCGTTATTTTCGATTGTTTTCAAAAAAGTGGCCCTGTAGTGGCCAAACGGTCAGTGACTTTTGGTTGTACCCATTGAGACTTTTTCTCAGGTACTCAATATCTACAATATACCACGATTCCGAGCAATTAAACCGAAATCTAATTTCCGTAACGATTGTGCGGGATCCTTTGTAATTTCGAAAGGAGCCATTGCCCCCTGAAACTCTTTTCTGGCAAAACCGAGAAAACCCGTATTTCCTGCTTTCAACTTATCTTTGTATCGGCAGAGTTTCGTTTCTTTAATGTGGTCCTCTTACTGAAGGGGACCTTTTTTGAAAAGAGTCCCTTTGTCCGCCTTAACCTATTTTCCGAAACAAAACAAAAAAAAATGTCGATTTATTTTCGGTCTAGTATATATGTGCTAAGTTTGAAGAAAATCAGATAACGAGAAACCCTTGTGAAGCTATTTCCTTTACACTTTCACTTTTTCTACTAGACGGGGTTTTGCCCCAAAGTCTTTAATTCTATCATGCGAGGCCATTTCGACAGTTCTCTAAAACACTGATGATTTCTTAATGTATTTTCTCCGGAAGAATTTTCAATGCACTGGGAGTTAAAAGCAGTGTTAAAAAATACTGGGAAAATCCATTAAGCACAATTAAATATGATCCTGAAGGAGAATTTAATGGTTCTGGCTGGAAATTATCCCCACCTCAGCTAGTAAAATCATCACTTGTCATAAGAGAACGTTTCATTGATTTTGCCAGATGGCTCCTCAGTGCATGAAGTTATAGCATACAAAAGACAACCAGCAAGAGCTTCATGTTTTAGATTTTGTGAAGAATGCTGACGATTATCGATAGCTAATAAGACGATTTCCCTATGTTACTAAATATCGGCAGCTGACAAATAATTAAAAGCATGATTTATTATGGAAATTCCTGAAAATACAACTTAAAGGCACCCCTCTTGGCTTCACGATGCCCTCTGTCCAAGACAGAAAGTATCAGCATCTTCTAGCAGACAGGAAAATCAATCAAAGTATATCACTACACCCGTTACACTACACGCGAGCAACTATACTACACGTATAACGCTATGAAGTCGCGGATGAATAAGAACATGCAACCCATCCCAGATAGCAAGCAAGTTAACTGCTAAGTTACTCTTAACTGCAAGTTAACTACTAAGTTACTCTTAACTGCAAGTTAACTGTTAAGTTAACAACTAAATTAACTAGCTAACTTCCAAGCTTTCTACTCAATCGTACAGAGGAGGAAGCGGTTTCGGCGTTACATTTGAAACTATAAACTAACGACGTAAAATCTATTATTGCGATAGTTTTGATATGCTTCTCAGAAGATGGGACAAAAAAGGTTTAGTATATCCATAGACTATCTAGAGAGAATATTGCAAGAACCACTCCTCCGTAGAAATATCTCAAATCAATATTGGATAAAACTGCATTCTAAATCAGTTTGAAGTTGATTAGAAAGAGAAAAAATAAAGAAAATAAGAATTATTCGCTCAAAACTTAATTTTTGAGCTCAACCTTGGTAGCTTCAAGTAAGATGGTAGATTTACAACTTATAGTAGAAACAGGATTTTTGTGAAGACAGTGGTTATAGATAGATTATAAAATATCAAAATATAATGCAGGCTATGGAGAAATGATGTTACATTGTAAGCGTTTTATCCTATATAAGCTGCGGTAAATACTTCCGGATTTTTTAGGATGCGCCACTGGATAATGAGAACTTCAAGCCTATCAAGTGATTAGATGGCGTAACAATACATTGTTCTATGATGAAACTTAACTCCACATGAATGCTTATATGTGATTAGTCAGGCGACATGCGTCTGGATTGCAAATAATCCTAACGCGTTACAGGACGTCCCATTTTATCCACAAAAGTGGGTGTCTGTTGTGCAATGTTTAAGCGATGAATAGTGAGGTCAGTGCTTTATTGGACTATGAGATCAATTGCGTATGTCACAATACGCAACAATTTCGTCATGTCTGCGCATAACGCTAGACGTCCATACGTTAGGATATGCATGCTGATATTTAAAAAGTTCCTTCGTGTTTCGAGAACGAAACGAAATCTGCCCCATGTTTATTAACGTTTTGTGCTATTTGAAAACATAACACTTTGGACCAGGTTGGCAACACTGACAACCTAATAACCTCAAATGTTGATTAGTTTCATTCTGTGTGTTAGTGTAAATGTATTTGTAAAGACATAATTCCACTTGATTGTATTATTCCTGTAATATTGAACATTTTCATTCCCATTGTGAGCCACTAGAGGGACTCGATATTTGAACACCCTGTATCTCGGAAACGAAGTGACATCTGATCTATATTTATAGGAACATTTTTTACTTATTTGGATGTCCGCAATCACCTCGTCAAGTTTGGCCATGCATTTATGTTATACCCTGTATAGGGAGTTCTTCGAAGATCGAATTCTCTTAAGAAACCTAATTCAATTCTTCACATTTTTATTCATTGGACACCGTAAAAGAAAACTGTTTACCACAGTTACCTCATGATACTGCAAGATCTGAAGAACATTACAACAGCGATGTAGAAGCTGCAGAACAGACGCTAAAGAAAGCGGCAGGAATAAATTTGATTGATTTGAGGTTTAAGAAGATCAGCGACGATAATATTGATCCACGTCCAACATTTTCGTGTACCCATAAAACTGTTTGGTATTTTAAATGAAGTTGTACGTTTCAATTTTGAGTATAAAAGCAGGTTGCAGGTTTGATTAAGTTAACACATCAATATACAAATATGCCAAAACAAAATATTTTCTAAAATGAGTGTTCGAGGTTCTTAAATCATCTATACAAGTTTGTATTGAATAGAAAAGGACATACAAGGAATATGAATGCCAATAGAAGTATTATTATACAGGCTGGGGTAAAAGTCATGATACCTTTTGTGATGTCAGAACTTCATGGGAAAATGGGATAATATCTTGGTTAGGAATAGTGTGAAGCGGGACGTATTTGGCAAGCTGTAGTACCATCATGGAAATAATCTTTGATATAAATCTAGAACTTTAAATTAGAAGAATAGTAATTTTGAATTATGAAAATATATTTCAAAACGATATTTCCCGTTTAAAATTTTGGATCTCAATCCAAGATGATGGATTTTATAATGTCTGTCATGATGTCAGAGTCGGATTTAGGTTCGGTGGGACCCTAAGCTAATGAAGGTAATGGGGCATTTTAAGTATCAAGATAAACGTAGGTACACTATACAGAAGTGAAGAAACTAGTAATTTTTAGGAAGCAGGTTAGCAGAAGGGGCCCCATCGCTTACGTCATATGAGTCTACATAACACGAAGTACTGTTGCTATATGTAGATTTTATTTTATTTATTATTTTTCTTATCTTTTGGAAATATACAAAAAGTTGTTTTCTTTAATTTTTGCCCCCCCCCCCCCGAAAAAGAGTGGGGCCCTAATCTATAGTTTGTTTAGCCAGCCCTGCCCACGGCGAGCAGATAGTGGAAACTCTCCTCGTGAACGCTCACGAGCATTCTACGGGCAAATACCATTGTTCGTGCTTCGTGGATCTTCGGGTTTCTTCCTTAGAGGAGCGGAAGTGTTGTCAACCTTGGCGGTAATCACTAGCTTACCAAAAAAAAAAAAAAAAAGTATCTATGGTAACTGATTGCCATTTAGTGTAAAGTGTTTTTTTAAATGTGGTAACAGTTAACTATAGACAATACAAACTTGTAACAGCAATCAAATGATAAACTATGTACGTTTCTTTTCTTCTTTTATCTTTCCTTTTGTTAAAGAAGGATGTGGGTTTGTTATATCCGAGTGTGGGTTTGTTATATTATGTTGTTTCGCTTTTTAGGAAAAGAGATAATCTGTTGATACGAAAAAAAACTGTAGCACTTGTTTGTAATTATCTAAGTATTATCTCCAGAAAATTAGCTTATGCATGTATGTGTGTACGAATAGGCTTAGCAAGGGGTTGGTTGTGGAGATTAGAAGCCACTATTACACTATCAATAGGAAGAATAGTATTTCTTACTTCACTTTTAAAGTTACTTTGATCGCAAAGAATCAAACAAAATATTAAGAGAGCCAAAGAGATTTTCCATTTTTAAGAGTGACCGTTAGTGACTGCAATTAGTTTTTTTTTTTTTTAACAAGGAGTGTATTTTTAATAAGGAAAAATGTATTGTCCCTGGCTGGTTGCTTGCCGGTGGCTTGTTAAAAGTGAAAAAGAATGTTAAATCATTTCAACGACTGAAGCTACACGCTTGCCTTTCTCCGATAGTTACTGACTGATTTTGAAAGTCACAATGTTGTAGGCCTACTGTAATAGCGTAGGCCTACTGTAATAGCGTAGGTCTACTGTAATAGCGTAAATTCGGAAGGAAACGTTCCAACTGAATGATACGAACAATTATTCCCAATGTCTTGAACATGAAACGTGGGTTGCACGGATAACGCTTAAAGTAGGCTGGACTGCACTGGAATTTCCTTCCGGCAAATTAGTGTTTGGTCGGAACTCAGTTCTTCTGTGTAATTGTCTCTTAACAACATTTGAACATTTCTTTTAGATAATAATAACTAACTAACTCTATGGCCTATGGAACCCGAAGGTTCAATGCCGCGTTTACAAAATATTTCCACTAACTTCTGTCCTTAGCCAACTGGATCCAGTTTCTACTCTGTACTCTTATTTCTGCAAGATCCATCTTAATATTGTCTTCCCATCTACGCCTAGGTCTTCCTAGTGGTCTTCTTCCAATTGGGTTTTCAGTTAAAATTATGAAAGCGTTTCTAATTTCTTCCATTCTGGCTACATGGCCTGCCCACCTGAGCCTTGTACACTTAATAACCCTAATAATGTTAGGTGAGCGGTATAAACTATGCAATTCCTAGTTATGAATTTCCTCCAATCCCCATTTTCATCCCTCTTTGGTCCGAATAATAATAATAATAATAATAATAATAATAATAATAATAATAATACGCATTATTATTATTATTATTATTATTATTATTATTATTATTATTATTATTATTATTATTATTATTATTATTATTATTATTATTATTATTATTATTATTTAACCTCCCGTCGTTCTGCTGTTAATCTAGCAACGAAAGGCGTTTACAACTTAGCAAACGTGAAGCGAGTGACAAGTTACAGACCGAGTGCTAATGTAATACAACGTCACGAATTGTGTAAGCAAGCTAAAAAGGTCTGAAACAATTCGTTTCCGATTTTTGCAGTCGTTTTTACGTCTGTAAGATGACATGTTTAATATTAGTTTCTTTCTTTCTTTCTTTCTTGTTCATTTGTTAGTTACTTCAACGCTAACTGTAACCTCTATCATGCGTCTTCCTCGACCAAAAAACGTACCAATTTTATTTCCTGCAGTGTTTTCGCGTCACTGCTTTCGAAATGGGGAGGGGGAGAGCACACCTGCACATTTCACGCTTGCGTCTGCTCAATGCTTATCATCGTGCGAATTTCTGGCCAGGCTTGGCCATAGGTTTTTTGCCATCATGTGTGGTTGGCAACACTTATCGGATGCAGTGGAAGAAGCGAAGCTAGTAGCACCTGTGCTCACCTGTTGTTATCTTCGCTCGTGCTCGCTCACGCTTTGGCTCCAGGAGCCAATTCGTGGACAGGCCTGGTTTAGCTTATACTTAAATCCGGAACTGCATGGTGCTAATAAATCATTTTCTGTGAGGCCCCGATCTCATTTGCTCTATCCCAGATATGATTCCATCTCTTTCAGATTTCTTTGAGGGATTTGAAATGTAATCAAATGAAAATGAAGTATTTCAGTTTAACATCCCACGACTATGCTTTTTAGGCTAAGGGAGATGGATGATTAAGTGATTAAGGCAGGTGAATGATGACGGAAGAATTGGTAGAGCAATAAGGTAGGCGAAAACGGGAGTATCCCGAGAAAACCCATGGACACGATGTTGTGAATCACAAATTCACGTGGCCGGGGATCAAATCAGTGATTTGACGCTCTAGTGTTAAGATCTCTACTACTGAGCCAAATGCCCCTTCGAGAAACTTGCGAACTTGTACTAATGTAAGAATCATATATGTATATTTATACAAATGATTATCAAAATAATGGAAACACAAGTAGTTTGCAACACTTAAGATATGTGAAGACTTAAAAACCGAAGAAACTATGCATAGTACAGACGTTATTGTTGATCTTAAGTGATCGTTTGTAGTACGATAAACAAGATAGAAATAAGGCGTGTATTGAAGCAGAAAGACAGTGATACAAACTGGGAGACCTCTCAACTTTTAAGGAAGAGAAATGTCGATAAGCAGTCAGTTGGTGCAAGTGTATCTGAAGTGGACATGCATTAGATTCAGTTTCAAGATTCAGTTCAAGTTGCTAAGCAACGTAGTAATAGTCACTCGACACGCAATTGCTTCCTTGAGCTGCTACTTAGACGCCATCTTGAAATCCAGTAGGCAATGTCCAAGAATACCCTTTTGGCACAAAAATGAAAATGCTTTTGGTACATCTGACTTCACCACTGTCAACCAAGATAGGGCATCTACAGTATATGTGGTAGTACTTCCAGCGCATGATCGCAATCTTGATAGACACCGTATTCAATCGTGGTCAAATACGATAAATGGAAAGGCGGTCAAGTACGATATCAAATAGCACTGGAATTTACTCCTCAATTCATTTCCGTAATCAAAGTTTACATATCTGTTTTCACTTCAGAGTTAAGAGCTCTCTCACCCACACGAACACATAAAAACCGTGCGAGTTAAATTTCTGTTATGAAATGCGGTCGTGTAAGCACTTGCAGGGTTTTAACTGATGCAGTAGTCACTTAGGCCTATATTAAAAAAAAAAAAAAAAAAAAAAAACTGCTTGAGGTTACCTTAACTTAAGGTCTCCTTGAATGAAATCGGTATTTATAACCCTTCCTTGATGTCAAGGAACGCTTGCGTTCAAGGAAATTTTAATGAAAATCTATCCTTGACTCAAGGTAGCTATCGACCAATCTTGAGGCTTACTTGAGTGCTTTATAGCATAAATAGAATACTCATTCGTCTTTCTGGCATGGAATGAAAAACGATTTTGTTGAATTTGTAAGGTATGTGAAAGAACTAAATTCTCTTTCTATTCTGTTCTTGGAAATAAAAATAATTGCACTTAAACTATTATCATCCAGCTATGTTCTCTGTTGACAACAGAAATGGCCATTATTTTGCCACAATCTTACACACACACACACACACACACACATATATATATATATATATATATATATATATACAAAGAATAAAACACAATTTTCGCTCACCTGACATATTATCAATCACGTGCACAAATGAGTAAATTATCCATTTCGTCCTTGCAAATTTTCATAATTTTGCTAGAAACGGACGATCAATTTTGGAACTTAGCCCGAGAAAGGTGTGCGACCTCATGTATACTAATATAAGATTTTTAATGGCATATGGCAATTTAAATGATATAAATATGTCGTTGTGAGGGGTCACATTTTTCTATGAGAAAATGTTAGGTCACACTTCTCAATGAGAAAATGTTACAATTTTGCCAATTTCTCTTCATGTTAGGGTAGGATACTTTACGGTAGATTAGTTTACTTTGAGTTAGTAAGTTATGATACATTAGTTTAGGGTATGAGGAAATTTTACAATTTCGCTATTTTTTGTTCTTATTACGTTAGTAGATAAGGTTAGGTTACGTTTGGGGACATTGCTGTAGGGTAGGGTAGTTTAAATCAGCTTCGGTTACGTTATGCTAGGTCAGATACTTGCATTATATTTTAAAATAACCTTAATATACAAATAACATTCTCTTCCTTCATTTGAACTAATTTCTCAGTAAATCTCAGTAATTTCTCAGTAATTAGCAATTTGTATAGCATTAACTTACCGTAGAAAACATTATTTATTACTGAAAAGGTCAGTAGAATTGATACAACATATAGGAAAGAGACGATTTTCCATCATACAGGCATAACGACGTTCCACAATCTCCTTCAATTGATAACGACACGTTTATTGATAATTAGCTTTTTCCCGCTGAAACGAGCAAACTACGTTTGATCTTAAATTTGGACATGAAAATAACAGTATGTACCTTCGTGTTACATTTGAGTTCTGAACTGTGTTTTGTATTTATCACAACCATTTAGGTATTAGGTGACAAAATTTATACTATTTCTGACCTTTGCATTACGTTTGGAAAACGTGAGGACCTGGATAACTAATTATACGTTTCTAACTTATATCTCATATTCTCAAATCAAACTTATTAATGTAATTGGCACTTGGACTTACAAAAATATATCATGCACATTAAGGATTTACAAATATTTTATTCTATAAAAAATATTACTTTACGGATGATCAATATTCAAACTGTGTAACTAATTACCACATGAACTTCAGGTTTTCCAACGAAAGGTTCACAGAATACATTTTCTTTCTACATGTTTTCAGTACTATTTGATTCAGAAGAAAAAATCACAATTATTGCGGTAAATTGAAAAAGGATATTTCACTTATGAGAAAACTAATATAATATTCCGTCACTTTTTACGGCTATGCATAAAACTATCTGTTCGATTTATATACATAAAACAATGCTTCAACAAAGTTTGGATAACTCACTAGATTACATACAAATACATTACACCTTAATTGGATATTCAGGATTAAATAATGGTTTATTTACATCTGAAAGGTGGAAATTCATTCCTGTGTAGATCAACAATAAAGTAAATAGTAGAAAATAAATGCGGTAAGAAATAAAGTAAATATTACAACTAACAGAAAACAAATTGAAGTTTTGCACTTAGTAGAGCAAATTAACAACTACTCGGAAAGATAAACCAAAACTGTAAATTGAAAGTTGAAACATTTTCCTCCCTTTGTTGGAATTAGAGAAAGTGCCTATTGTAAAAATGATAGACGAATTCGTGGCACCGACGTCAAGACAATATTTTCTGCCACTTGAACACAGCGCCAAAATGTCTGTACTATTCAATATCATTGTAAGACTGTTCTGCTTCCTACTTTAATCTGTTACATAGTGATTCTATTTCACTCTTTGCGATGTGATCTATGATTATGTTGTCAAAACAGACAAAACTGAAAAGTAAAATAAATAACGAAGACTAAAAAATATGAATCGTAAATTGATTTTTAAAAGATTTTCCTCAATATTTCGTATAAAAATTTAGTTTTCGTTCAACTTCCTCTCTCCTCATCCATGTAACGTACGCTCCTTTAGCACATGGCACCTGGGTTCGATTTCCGACCGGAACGTATGTGTTTTCGGATCGCACGTTAAGCAGTAGGCCCACATCTCGAATAGCCTCGCTGCTGAAAGTGACGCTAAACTCAAATCAAAATAAAAGAAATCTCCCCAACCATAGGTTGGTTGGCAATATTTCAAACTTGTCCGCTTTTGACTGAGCTATTTGAGAGATTGATACGTTCACATCTTCCTAATCGCACGAAGGTATTTCTGTCTTAGCCTTCGCCTTCCAGTCTTCTTTATGTTATTTCGTACAAAAACACGTTGATCCAGATTGAATGTCGAATAAGGCGACCAATCATGTTGTTTCATTTTTTCTCTATTATTTGCATTATTTGCCGTTCTTCGTTAGTTTTCTTTGACAAATCATCTCTCGTCCAAGGGATAACCAAAATTCTGCGACAGCACCACATTTTGAATGCTTCCAATTTCTTTAATTCTGTTTCCCTCATTGGCCACATTTCTGAGCCGTACCGTATAGCACGACGCTTCTTATGAATTGAATTCTTACGAAGGTCTTGACGAATGTCTTCCTAATTTCCAACGATACGATTTTTAATGTTAGTATTTCTTTCTTCCTGATGAACGCTTGTTTTGCTTCTGCTTTTCTCGAAGCCATGTCTTTTTTGTTTCCTCCATATTTTATACTTCCCAAGTATGTGAAGGATTGTACTTCAGCGCGATAATATCTCCACCTGGTGGTTGCAGGCTGTGCTTGTTCACATGATTCTGAGAACTATGCTAGATAAGAGCTTCTCAAACCTAAGAGGGTTTCAGAGTAGAAGGTAGATTGAGAGAAATGATACGGCAGAAAGTAGCGGCTCTACCATTACCACCTTGAGACCAAGATGATTAACATAGGCAAGATACAGGGTTGGAAAGAGGCAGGCAGGGACAGGCCATCTTGTATGTCTGCATCACTACATTATGTAAGGAAATGGGAACCCGACACCTTAACCGTAGCTTGGTTCTAGCAGCCAAATACCTAGGAAACAAAGAATTAATAGAGATTGTATGAATTTAAGACTAGTTGGTTTGTCTGAGCATTTATCCTGCTATACTTTACAGGTTAAACGATCTTATCCTATTTTCAAATATTTAAATTTAAAGAATGCAAATTTAAGTTGCAACTATATTATCACAATAGTTTTAAATTTGCAAATTACCTAAGCACTAGCTATATCTATTGGGCTGACAATTTACTATTAGGAATTAGCATGATGCATTGACATGTTTGTATTTTATAAATAGGATAAGAATAACATCTGTATGATTTCACGAAATCATTATTTTCTGAGTTCCAAGTACTCAGAATGTTTACTTTGCTTAGTTTCAAGTATTTATTTGTTCGCAGTTCAAGATCTTTTCATCATCAAGGCAGTATGAAACAGGTAACATATGGTTACTTGTTTAACAGGGTACCTAAACTACATACGCCCATCTGTAGAAATAAAGTAATACAAAAGAAGTTGTACTTAAATCAAGATTAATTAGGTTAATCATGAAATTTATTGTACAGTTCTAATACTTAAAAAATTTCAACATATTCTCAGTAACTAATGTTCGTGAATCACTCACGAATTTTTCGGACTATTTAGTAAAGTGAAAAATTTTACTTACAATCACATCTATCGATATACAACTTTGATCGTTGGTAGAGCGCCTGGAAGTTCTGGGAGATGCCGTCTTCTTGGATGAACTTCAGTTCCCTCGTTACGGCCGTCTTCATGTCCTCCATGTCCTCAAACATGTTGCCTTTGAGGTGTAATTTTATCTTCCAGAACAGGAAGTAGTTTGCTGAAGTCAAATCTGGCGAGTAAGCTCTGTAGTCTTTAAGAGTGACCAATCTTTTGGTTAAGAACTATTTGCTAAGTGGTATGAGAGAACATTGTCGTAGAAACACTCCAGTGGCCAGAGATACTTAATTGTGTCATGGCAGAGGTCATTTACTGGAGGAGCCACTTGGTGGTCTTTAGATAGAAGCTCCCAGAGATAGTCTGGTCCTTTGGAACATGTTCGTGATGAATGAAATCCCCTGGAATAGAAAAAAGGTATTGGACAAAGACTTGATTAATAACTTCTTATGCAAATCCTTGTTTGTCTACGCTTCGTTGAACTGACCAAGCCAACGATTTTCTTTTACTGAGAGAATCGTCTTTCAAACGTCATGTTTCATCCCCATCCTATGACAATGGGTATGAGAAAATCTGGCGAGGAAATTCCTTCCATGGCCAAGTATTTGTATCTTGACACTCGCTATTCCTTGTCGAGTTGTCAATAGTCTGAGTGTGTGGAATGGAATGTATGCACAGCTTCATTGTTTTCAAATTTTCTTGGGTGATACTCCTAACGCTATCCTTACTGATGCCGAGGACATTGCTGATTTCCTCACAGGGTCCATAATTTTGTTATCTCTTCGATGGTAGAGCGTCCAGTAGGCACGAATCCAGAAAGTTTAGTTAGGAGGAGTACAAGCTTTCGGCCGTGGGTCCAGTACTATAAGCCACAACACCTATGTAGTATTGAATGGATATTATTCTGCACCCTAAAAGACAGTTAGTAATTGTAAAATACTTTCACATATATTTTCTTAAAAAATGGTAAAATTAGTTTTTATAAGAGAAAAAGAAGTGTACTACAGATGAAATGTAAAATCAAACCTTCATGCTACATCAATCATTTTCCTGTTAAACAAGTATAGGTTATTGAGAGTGCAGAAATGTATGTTGTAGTAGAAAGTTTGCGGGAGTCCGGACCTGGTAGACCGTGCGGTTCCTGGAGTCCAGTCTTCTCGTTGCCCTCCAAAGACACCACACCTCATGAAAAAATATGGAAAACATATGTGTTTGTTTTAATGAATGGTTCATGCCAGTAAGCATTCTGTAGCAAGCTATGTTCTCCCATGGATGATTTTCTAAATCTAACACAAAACCTAATTACAGCCCCCTGCTCTATGTTGAAAATACTACTGAAATGCTCAGAGTGTAACACTGCTAGTCGTAGAGTGTTGATAATTGCTCGAATGCCACAGATATGTGCCCTCGCGGCACTATTTTAATTCCTGTGATTACTTTTTCCTAGGGTATGAAACAAATCAATTTGAAAACTTCATTACCGCGATTAGGCTACTTTATGTCTATCTTTTAGACGGACAATTCCTTTTTGAAGGGATAAAATAAGCGTGCGGGTGATTTTTTCCAACAATGAAATTATAGATAAAGGAATAAAGGGAATTTTCTTAGAAATAGGCAGGACATATGCGGGTTTTCATAAATTGACTTCGTCAAAGCCAAAAAAAATTCTTAATGGCCGTGAAGTAGAGTAATGAGTTTTCAATAGGCGTGAAATCAGTGCTGATTGTCAGATTTTGTTACTGTAAACTTGAGGATTTCAAGAAACAAGTGTCAAAAATTTAATTGTAATTGAAGACCTGAATTACAGAACATCCTAAGTCCACCGGAGTACTTTTGTGATTTTAGAAGAAAGACAAGATGATTATACTTGGCATGCTATTCTGTTTAGCTGAAATTATTTTGTATATTTTTAAAAAAGGTTTTGATTTGGATTTACGTATTATGCAACCCTTAAAACAAACTGTATATGCTAACATTGAAAAAAAATGCAAAATACGAAGAAAAAGAGTGGACTTGGGATGTTATGCAATTCAGGTCTTCAATTTGGCATTTAAAAAAGGGAAAAAGAAGAAGGGAAACATCAAACGAGAAACAACCAACTGCCAAACCGCTTGAACTCGACACTTAACTCGAGAATGATGCATGTCTAGTTTCCTTATTCCATAGAAGACTACGGGAAAATTATGGTTAAAATATGAAGTTCTGACATGTACACAGAAATATCCGTTCTCCGGACAGCGGTATATTGTACAAATATACGGAATCCTCTTGCTTACTACAGAAATCAGCACGGAGTATACGTTATCCGTATGCTACATAAAAATTACCCTTAGATGTTACATCATGCCGTTGCAGGATGTATGATATTTAAGTCTTCCTTATATTACATACATATATGTGCGTTACCTTCGTCAGCTATATGTCATATACGTCCATTTTTATGTGAGATCCTGAATACCTATATCGTTTCATACGGAAAGTACGTACAGATGGAACATTTATACAGAAAGTATTATAAAACATGCGTTTTCAGTTATATGTTTGCTGTACGTTAAGTCCAAAAACTTCAGTATTTACAAATGTAATATAGGATTTTACCAACGCCACATCCAATTTTTTCTTAGTGTACTTATTTTTGTCAACATTTTAAATTATTTATTTGAGTTACACCTCTTTCAAATTATGTAGCGTTTGCTACGTGCCGCATCCGGCACGGCGCCGTGATTATTTAATTACCATTAGTATGTATATGAGGCTTTTCAGGTTATCCGACCACGGCGCCCTTCAAGACGCTGTGAGGTTGCGCGCCGTACACGCGTGTTGATTACCTATACTATTGTCATTTATGGTTCTCTGCAGACTAGACGGCGTGCGCCTGACAAAATTCTATAGCTTAATGTTCTGTTATTAATACTTTGGAGAATGTTATTTAGATCCTGTTTTTTAAAATTAAATTTGATATTGTATTCAAAACCAAGTTACAATTGGATAGAAATGTTTAAATATGAACATTAAACATTTTCGAAACGTAGAATTTCCATATATACCTCAGAGCTAAAGCAAGTTTTCCAGTCGGTGGAATGGCATGTCTTTAGTGGGTGTTTTGTATTAAAATGTGTAGTTTTATTTTTTCGAACAACTCACCCCACAGGTTGTTATCGACATACGAAAATAATTAAAATATTTCGTTTCATAATTTCTTAAGTCACTAAATAATAGCACAAATACAACAGCTACAGGTCTTTGAATATTCAAGAAATGAACCCATTTCCTTCTTTGGTGCCTTCGTCAGTTCGTCTTTTAGATTTTAAGTAGAACCAGTACAGATATAATAACCTATCTCGATGATCCATACTGTCTCTATCGTGAAAATGACAAATCAGTTTGGCCGCCACAAATGCTGTCGTGATGTTCACGACGAAAGCCGTACGGTATGTTTCAAGGCATGACTTTTGTACAAACGGCGAGGCGCCGTTTACGGCATGGCGTATAGTGTGAAAGAGACCTTAAGGAATATACTCATTAATAAACTATTTGATAAACGTAGAAGATAGGAATTTACGAATAATTCACTCATATGTTGAAGAAAGTGAGTGGCATAAATTAGTTTTACTTTTATATTTTATGAATTTTTGAACTTTTAAAATTAAGTTAGTACAGCGTGGGAAATTCAACAGCAAAATAGAAATTTCTACCTCTCAAGATTGGATTTTGTAACGTTTCAGATTGACGTCATTGCTTTTCTGGTATTAACTCAGCATGTCTTCAGTCATTGGCGGCAGATGTGAGTAACGTCCGCTTTGAAAACTTGTGGTTTGTTACGATAAGTGATTCAATAGAAACGTAGTGGCAATAGAAAAAGTAGTATATAGTTTAGTATTTTTGTAAATGAAATTTTCTTTTGATATACACACACACACACACACACACACACACACACATATATATATATATATATATATATATATATATATATATATATATATATATATATATATCTATTGTAAATATTAAATATATAGTATCTTGGGTAAAGATGCCCCACTGAGTGAAGACGCCGCTGCTCGAATTGCTCAAGGTCTGTGACTCGTGGTCCACAGCACTTGCTATGCACGTGAAATGGTACTCAATCTTGAGTAAATATATGTGGAAGTTGCATCGGAGAAAGAAGCTGCTTTTGTTCAGGCCTGTTCACAAAGCTAAATTAGTCTTATTTCAGTGTCTATAATTTTAGAGTGAAAAGTAGTAATGCTCTTGGCGGTAGTTAAATAGAAGTATATGGATAAAACATAATTGCTTACGAATTTCAGTCTTTTACAAACGCTAATTTGCTTTACTGTCCTTCGCTAGTTTGCTTTTCTTCGTCCATGAGTATGTCACGTCATCGACTGGGAGTGTTCGCTTCAGAATTGGGAAGGTTGCCTCAGTGAAATCGAAGCAAAGATGCCCCAATTTATAACACTAAAGGTTTAAGATTTCTGTTTAGGACAACCAGTTTATCACGTGTTGCAAGTATTTGTACGTTCGTTATGTTTTAAACAATCTTTGGTTTGAATATGAAACAATAATTGTTCGGTAATACCTGTAATTAATTATTCACTCAGAAGCAAACGGTAAATTCCCATTTGGAACAAGGGCTTGGTCTCCTAGCTGGGTTGCTGCTTTCATCAAATATGATGTAACAGTATATTTATATTTTTTTCTTTTCGCTCCTTATGTGATCAACATTGGACTGAATGGACTTTGCATATATATATGACACTAGTTGGTTAGCAAGCTGTATCAAAAGATTATGCATGGATTGAGTTTTAAGCAAGCTGAACATATATGAGGGTTGTTCAAAATACTAAAAAAAGGTGTCCTTATGAGGGAGGTCCTGCGACACATTTGATTCGTCACAAGTTCCTTTATCTGGTGGAATTATTTTGAAAAGGTAAATCTCGGGGGAGAATCAAATACAATAAAGAGTACTTACATTAATCTATCAGATATCATCAAAGGTGTATTAATACCAGTCTTGTAGGCAACAAGTTGTTATAAGAGTAGGCATTACTTTTTCAGAGAGCAGGTTTTTATATATTAAAAGAAAGCCGTTCTCCCTTCTGGTCTAGTGGCTAGTACATGTACCTTTGGTGAACGAAGTCCCGGGTTCGATTCCCGGTGTGAACGCCTTGAAAAATTTGAACGATTAGTGTGGTTTCGATTTAAAATGTAGATCCACTGCATGTCACTGCATTAATCGTGTTCACAAGAATCCAAGTTTGAAAATAATGAACAAACGATAATAATATGTAAGGTCCACAATTCCATTTTCCCTTTTATATTATTCATTGTTTACAAATGGATTTAGAAAATATACATAGAGAATGTTTGTCATTTTGTTGAAAATTTCCTTTATAATTAGATTGATAGTTAATAGAAATTAAAGTTAGTAATATTAGTGGTTATAAATTAAAGTTAGTAATATTAGTGGTTTGGTACAAAAGCATAATTGCCTGTTTCTATGATGTTTATGAACACATTTTGAAAACTTGTGAAACTGGGGCATCTTTCCCCCACAAGCATGCCGAAGGTGCCCCACTTAAAGGTTTTTGTAAATGGTTTATTTTAAGCTCTTAATTTACTGAAATAAGATTTGTCTTTTTCGAGATATTACAAACAAGACATCAATCTTCTAATTAATCATAAATTCAACAACCTCACCTCAACTACAGGAGTGGAAAATGGATAATAATGAAAAAGTGGGCATCTATACCCAAGTTACCCTATCTGAACGACCTTCACTTTCTGAACTGCCCTCGTGTAATAGTGAGTCAAAAACTTATTCAGCAACTAATATAGGAACCTAAAACACAACTACGAAGAAAAGGTAATAGTTTAATTTAATCATTAGGAATCGGAGACACCCTCTGAAGGGAGGATATACAAGCGTAGTCATGAATACACACACCTTAATGCACACGTGTACATAATATTTAATATAAAACAGCAGTGGCGTATTTACGATTTTATTTCGGCGGGGAGGGGGGGCCTTGCTTACTTATTGTGTGCGCAATGAAAGGTGGCTTCTGATAGTTGGGTAGAGCACGTCAAAGGCTCAATAACAAAGACAGTAGCTCTGGCGACAAACTTATGACGTTTAACAAGTCTTTTCAACTACAGACAACAGCGCGATTGGTGACCTCCTTTGCCTAGAAACAGCGTGGAAGAATAGTGCTGTGATTGGCGAACAATCCTCCCTGTCGTTTTGTTTACATGTCCAGCTATCTGTCAGAGGTCAATTTTCAGTAACTCGATAATAGTACTGGAAATGTGAACATTCTGCAAAATATTTCATTTACTCTAATATAGTAAATAACATTTTTGGGGAGGGCTTAAGCCCGAAAGCCCTCTTAAATACGCCACTGTAAAACAGCAACTGTTTGCGCACATTGCATAACTTTATTAACTACAGTAAATATACTATAGTACTTTGTTATTTGAGTAAATACTGTTGTGTGTGAGTAAGAAAGCCTAATATATTTTGCCATGAATTTCAAAGAACTGAACACCCTTCGAAAATCCAGGGAAGGCCAATATTCTTACTTTTCCCTACCCTTCGGAAAACTATATTTGGAATCATATTACAACTTTAAAAATGTGATATATCTAATTTTAAATATAATTTTATATTAATGGGTGATTACGGTTTCTCTCTGTATAAATCAATACTTTCTTGACGAAATTACATATACATTTATCAATAAGAACATTCAATGAAAAATGTCTAATTAATACCGAGAATCTATCTTAAATTAACAATTTTCAGGACTTAATTCAAAGAAATTCTTACTAACACATTTACTAACACATTGCAGTGGGGTACCGATTATCCGAGTTTCGATTAACTGAGGTTCCGTGTTATCCGAGCCTAATTCAAAGAGAGAGAGAAAAAAATAAAAGCTACTCCGGTTAGAACAATAAGCAGTCTGCAAGCTTTTGTTTCAGCAACAAAGTAAACGTAATCTCGCGTAAGGATAACTTACCCATCCGACGTTGCCACAATTAAGCGAGAGACCTTTAATAGTTGCACGTCTTGAGTTCCAGAATGAGAAGGCACTGCTCTACGTCGAACAGCAAGACAACACGACATCAGCTGACATTGTGATATGCGACGTCTGCGCAAACGAGCCATCCCTTTTTTGTTTTTTTAAAAAATGTATGCTAAACAGTACCTTATTTGTGTTGTATTTTGTATGGTATTTTACTTGTGTACGTATCAATATCAAACCGCATTTTATTTACTGTATTATAGCTAATTCTTATGTATGTATTGGATAATTATATGTACTATACTTTATGTCTAACAAAATAATAAATACATCATCATCATAGGTATTCTGCCTTTATTGGCAGGTCACTTGCCGCAGATGAGAAGCTTCCATGCTCCAAAGTCCTCCGCTAACCTTTTCGCCTTTGCGTATGATCTTTCTGTTTTAACCCTTTATTTACGACATTATGAACCAATGAAGCTAGACATGATCTCCTTAGTGCTTTTTGCTTGAATTGGAGTCAAATAAAATATTTTTGCGCAACAATTGAAAAAAAATATTTCCTGAATTTTTGGCGGTCCCTTTGACTCAAAAGTACCGTCAGGTCAGAAATGTCATTTTTCACAAAATGCACAATATACAAGAAAATGTTTTAACTCTTTGTTTTGTGATTTTTTATATAAAATATGACATTGTCAGTGAACAACTGACCTTTATTACCACTCAGAAATAAATGTAGACATTTACTATAGATATACCACATTGAGTTAACACCTAGTCTTATGTTCTGAGCGTTGCTGTCGACTGAAGAAATTCCACTCCTTTTCGCTAATTCCCGTTTAGCAACAGCTGAACACTTATTGGCTCAACGCGTGGGTGTGTCGAGGGTGAGCTTTAGTTTGCATTTTTGCCACGGCTCAAGACATTTTGGCAACACTATAACCACAGTTGAATACAAGGTAGCCTAAGTACTAACAGGAATAACGTCGAAATTAGTATACACATTAATACTAATTTCGATCTATTTCTATTGAGCCTAGACTATTTTGGCACGATTGGAACGCATAAATCTATATCACTGCACCAATAGTCTTTGATTTTCGGAAGTCTGTCTACCCAAAGAGAAACTGTAAACCAAAAAAACCATAAATCTCTCCCACACTTATTGGCTGTATCTTCCTTTGTTTTTGAACGGAATACAAATTGGATTGGCAGACGATGTTATTAATGACATTATTTTCAAAAAATGTCAGGAAATAATCAGTAGCGGTATCCAATGAATAGAATATTTCTGTAATGGGACCTTTCTTTAGTGTGAAAATCGGGATAGTTGTGCTTGCATCCTTCTTCCGCCATTTTCTTGCGATTGGAATATTCGATGGAAGCGAACTTTCTTCACCTTGAACAGCAACTTCTGGTCCCATATCTTTGGGTAATGGCGATTCTCTGGAACAAGAACTTGCCTGTTGACCAGAACTCGGATTTTCATTGTTTTCGTCGCTTGAAACCTCAGGCGTTACAACATTGTCGTCCATCTCTTCCAAGCAAAAATGGATTTCGTCTGAGGGGAGCAGGCGTCTATGTTCATCCATCTAAAAATGTTAGTATCGTAGGAGAATTACATAAATATCGTACAAATAAGTTAATTTTAGAGCCCTATTTACTCAAATGTGCCTAGCCTGTAGCTCAGTCGGTAGGGTGGCCGACTGCCAATCCATCGACTACGGTTCAATTTCCGGTGGGTGTAGTAGAGGAACGGTTCACCTCAGGCCTTAAGTCCCAGAGTAGTGCTCTCAAACGGGTCGGATCAGGTCAGAGCAGCTCGAGTCACTTGTCGGGTCAAGTTAGAGCTAGTCGGGTCCCAGGTCGGGTTGGGTTGGACCTTGACCCGACCCGTTGAGAGCACTATCCCAGAGGTTCACTCATCCTCTGAAAATGAGTGCCGACGAAACCGGAATCAAACCAGTGGAGAAGGTTACTCAAAGCGGCTGGGAATAGCGGCACACTGACTACGTACACCCCGCAGACAAGCCGCTTAGCTGGCCCTGGTCCTAACAGGCTGTTGCGCCGTATGTTCATTTTATTTACACTAATGTTACTGAGGAATCTAGTAGAAACTTACAAATTGACTAGCACAACCGGAAGTGTGATTGCTCATCAGATTGAATCCCAAACTCTCCCCATGGGTACCTTGCTGGTCGCACCAATGAAACATCTGAATGTATTAGTGGGTGCATTATTGGCGCGACCAGCATGGGAAGATTGATCATCAGATGCTTTCCCGAACATTCCCTATTTACTTTGACTTGATTACGGTATGCATTTTTCAGATTATTTCCAAATATACATTATGTTATATAAAAAAATCATGGTGACGAATGCCCCCTAATCCCCTGTCCACATACGCCACTGCTTGCATCTAAGTCAGATAAATCTATGCTTCATTCATTCAAAGAAGTTGCAAACACATTTCACATTACATGGAGAAGTTTACTCAATTCTCCCATAAAAATAACAAAAACAAGTAAAATGAGCCAATGATCTATCTTTCCAGCCCGGACGGTACTTCAAAGGCAAGATACAACAATTGGCTTTCTCGCACACAACAATCAAAAGATTCCGAAACTAAACAATGAATACATGAATACCGAGTACGTTGATAAAAATAAAAAATATCTGAGCACCTATCTGTTTTAGTTAACTCTCCAGGACCTTTCAAATCCTTAGTAGCGAAAACTTCGTGGCACCCTTTCTCAATTGCTGAAACAAAATGGCTTTGGTGGGAAAAATATTTCTTCTACATCGTGCAGCCAGCTGTTGGTCGTTTTGCAAAACAGAGTGAAGCGTTACCAAGTACCGTTCGAACACAACGTACGAATGATTTTCTATAACGTTTTCTTTCTGCATGTACTTAAAAGTACCGTCAGTAAATAAAGGGTTAATATCATCCATTAATTATAGTCTCCTTCGCCCCCTCCCTCTCTTTCCCGCCACCATACCCTCTAGGACGTCCCTCATGATGCAATCTCTTCTTAGGCAATGTCCCAACCAGTTTCTCTTCCTCTTCCTAATAATATCTAAAAGTGTTCTTTTCTCACCCACCATTTCTAACACTCTCTCATTCGTTTTCCGCTCGACCCAACTAACTCTTTCCATTCTTCTCCACACCCACATTTCGAAGACTTCCAGTCGATTTTCGTCACCCTTACGCAATGTCCACGTTTCCGCCCCATACAGCACAACACTCCACACGAAGCATTTTATGAGTCTTTTTTTCAACTATAATAAATACAGTAATAATAAATAATCTAATAAAGAGAAACAATCAAAAAACCACAACAAATATTGTACAAAATTTTCTATGTATTCATCCGTGTTAACTGAGTTTTTTGCTTATCCGAGTTAGATCCAATCCACATTAGCTCGGGTAATCGTGACTCTACTGTACTTACTAGTACTTTTGCAGTTACCATAAAAAATAAAAACAGTTTTGTTTAAAGAGGAAAAATAAAATTCCAAGTTTCTAATGAGAAGTTTGTAAGATACGTAGGAGGTATATTTTGTTCTTTGTAAACACCTAAAAGATAAACAATGAGAGAATTAAACGGAGGTAGATCAAACAAAGAGGTTAGGCAGAAAATAAATACTAAAGCTTCCAGAGACTGAAGTCTTTGTGATGTGGCCTCTATTGCAACATAAAACAAGTAATCTAAAGGAAGCCAGTGCACTATGCAAAGAAAATGTATAGCCTAATGTTGTTTTTTAATCCTGTAACAATATAGGGCTACCACAACCTGTTGCGTTTAGTATAGGTGTGTGTTAAACAAAAGATTTGAAGTTTGAAACACCGACATAACTAACTTTTTCTTTCCTTAAAGATCGGGATCTACGGTTGGTATTATTTAAGGAAGGAATGTCTTTTCGGCTATGTTGACAATGGGAAATGTGTAATGAGGGTAAAAATGACAGTGATTCAGGGCTAGTCCACCTATGATTCTAATGCACTTTTTAAAGTTTACTGAAAATAAGAACATTTGGTTTCGTTTGTAATTTTACTGTAACATTCTCTCTTGTCTTTCATCATACACTTGAGCGTTAGGACTTTTTTAAAATTTATTTTTTTTTACCATAAATTCTGAACTTGTGCTTGGCAATTGATTTTCTTGAAGTATCTCCCATTTTACAATTCAAAATTACTGAGAACGATTAAAAATACATTTAAATAGGAATTACTGTAGGGTTGATAGGCTTCTATATAAACGATTTTGAAGTGTTCACTCACATACTGGTATGACTGAATTGTTCCTCCACTGGTCGTATTCTATGCAACGACCACAATTTGTGAGAATCGTGATCGATAGACTGGTATCAGGATTCTTCCCTAGGATGTCGTTGAAGGGAAAAGCACGAATCCAGGGCCAAGCTTTTTTTTTTTTTTAGTCTGTGTGACTAGACGCCATCTCCTGATGCAGTTCCTCTCGGTTGATCTCCGACCCGTACAGAGTGAGAAATTTTTCTTGCAAATAGCCTATCTATCAAAAAACATTTCGCATAATACGCAGCATTGATTTGTACAATGTTGAAAACTTGAAATATTGCGATAATATACAGTTTTAACCACCATTCCGTATTGATAACTTTCAGTGCACTACCGGGCGAAACTGTTTCGATCTTTTGCATCGAAATTTCGTTATATGATTCCTTGAATTTTTCAAATACTTTATATTTGTCTACGATGATTACAAACTTCCAATGATCTCCCGCCACTTGAAGCTCCTACAATTCTACAGTTCGTTTTCCGTTACACGACATGGCTGGATTCAGCGCATGAATATTCCTCTCATTGTCGATCTGGATACATTTGAATAACATGGTAAATACTAGGTTATGACAGGAAACCGGGTGGCCATAGTACACTGAGTCGGTGAATTCTCCAATGCTACCAAGGTCTTAATTTCATACAACGACAGTGGTGTTATCCTATCTGTTGTCCGTTTCAGATGTGGCTTAATCGGGATATAAGTTTGGATTGGTCACGATGAATATAATAGTACTATGACATTTTCAGTGCTGCATCTAATAGCAAATCCGTATTCGTGGTACAGTTTAACTATATTGGAAAAAACTAAATTGTATTTCAGACAGCATCTTTTCGAAAAACGATTTACCTTTGAAGACATTAGACTTCACACATGGGTTGATATGCATAAAGATGACTAAGTACTAGTGAGTACAATCTCACCTCTTGAACAAGATTAATCTACAAGTGAATAAAAAGAACAAATAGCGAATGAGATTGTTCTCTCTGTTACATGCAGTTTCGTCTCATGTGAACTTGACTTTGATGGTGTTTCATACAGATTTTACGTAATGAAAGCGATGTTTATTATTTCCTTTCCTTTTCTAAATCAGAACTTCACAGGTGTCCAGGAAGTGACAACATGTCAGTAAAATTAAAATCAGTGGCGTTATTTATCCAGCACAAAAGCACGACTTTTTCTCATGTTGGATTAGATTGATTAAAGTACGGCTACTTTAGTTTGAATATTCCAGCAATATAAAACAGTGACGACCAAGTTTTTACAACCATACGGCCAGAACTCTGTTTTAATTTTGAGGAACCAATTTGGGAACACTTTTGCATTTGTGATAGGGAAACAAAACGGAAGTGCTAATTCATGCAACAGTAAATATATATATATATATATGAAATGAATATTTCAGTTTAACGTCTCACTATTATACCCTTTAGACTAAGGGGGCCGATGATCAAAGCAAATGAATGATTATGGAAAAATTAGTGGAATGAGAAAGTGGGAAGAAATGGGAATACTCCGAGGAAATGCACGGACACGATATTATCCAGCACAACCTCACTTGGCCGGGGATCAAATCAGGGACCTCACACACAAGAGGTAAGCGCTCTACCACTTTTTTAAAGTTAAGTAATTCACCAAACCAGTCTAAGTAACTTAATCTCCTTATTGTACTCTATTTTTACTTCATTATACAGTCCACAGTTTTTCCAGTAACTTCCTTAATGACAGGGACACGGACATAGAAACATCGAGGACAGCTAAGCTTCCAAAGGTTCTTCCACCGAGAATCGAACACGGGACCCCGTACAATAAAGGCGCATACGCTCGCCACTAGATCAGCTGCGAGGGCACCACTGAGTCACAATATCCCCGTCTCATGCAACGGTATTAGCGGTTACCGCGGATTTTGGAAAAGAAATGGCAATCTTGGTATCCCAAAAACATCTAGAAGAGCTTAAAGAACGGTAATCGAAGTTTTAAAATAAGCAGCAAAACTTCGATTACCTAAACAATTGTAAGAAATAGAAAGATGATCAAGTGGAATCTTGTTCCTCATAAAAGGTTATACGTAATCACACATAGAAAGAATTAGAACGCACATGTTGAAATCGGAAGTGGATGGAGCACAAGTGATCACAAAATGGATTCCACTATGAATTACTAAAGAACAAGAAGTGGTTCTTCCATACCTTATTATATTTATTTATTATATTTATTTTTAAAGATGTTTTTGTTTATTTATTTCTGTTTATTTATCATTGAGACCAACATGAGAGCAAGGAATTCTCTTCTTCTCATTATTCAGAGCCCTACTTCTGGTTTCCAGTAAATCTTTAAGAAAATGCTGTGTGATTTATTGTATTCACGACTCCAAAAGTGCATTACCACCTGCAACTCTCCCTTTCCTGCAATAGCAGGCAACCCAAAAAGCTCAGCGCTTGGGTTGGTTGCACATTCGAAAGGCGTTGGACCAAACCTCAATTTTGTTACAAATATATCAGTGTGGCAAACTGCAAATAAGAGAATAAAATGAATTGTTAAGACTTACCATTTTATTATCGTGATGGCAATGGATGACATAAAAGTTACAAAATCATCTTACCTAAGCAGTTCAAACAAGGTGAATGGTAAGAAACACACATAAGAGGAAAGCAGTTCCTTTCCTTTTCCAAAAGAAAATCTCGTAAAAAAGAAAAAGATTATATAATGTAAAGGTTTAATATAAAAGCCTAATACCCCAAAACAAACATCCACACGACACAGAAAGAGAGAGAAACACAGAATAAGGAACACCAATGGCTTAGCTGACTAGCGGGCCTCTCATACAAGATAAAGAGATGGGACCCTAGTTGTAAACCTAATTGTTATAATAATAATAATAATAATAATAATAATAATAATAATAATAATAATAATAATAATAATAATTATTATTATTATTAAAATCGTCTACTTTCCCAATCTCTGACCTACCTAAGAGCATGTCTGTATATAGCGGTCATGTGAGTACCTTTTGTCAATGAGTGGCCCTAAAGGTAAAAGGGATGCAAATCTCTGAGAGAGGAACAAAAAACTTTCTTATGATAAATTCTAGTGGAAAGTTCGAGGAATTGCTTTTGACGGGTGCTTTCTTGTTTTTCGGGGACAGAAAATTGTATCGACTAAGAAATTACAGTATATAATATTGCAAATTTGAAAGTGCATTTATTTACAATGCAATTTGAGGTAATAAAGAAATTGAGGACTTCGGGACAAACGACTTGTTAAGTCCAAAAAGTGAAACTATAAAGGAAATAGCTTCACAAGGATTTCTATTCATCTGATTTTCTTCAAACTTGGCACATATATACTAGACCGAAAATAAATGCACACATTTTTTTTGTTTCTTTCGGAGAACAGGTTAAAGGAGGCAAAGGGTCCCTTTTAAAAAAGGGTACCTTTGATTTAAAAGGACCAAATTAAAGGAACGATACTCTGCCGATGCAAAGATGACTTCAAAGTACAAAATACGGGTTTTGAAGTTTTTCGCAGAGAAGTTTTGCAGAGGCAATGCTCCTTCGAAATGAGAAAGGACCCCGAACAATCTTTATGGAAATTGGATTTCGGTGGAATTGCTTGGAACCGTGTTATGTTGTAGATATTATGTTCCTGAGAAAAGTCTCAATGGACACAACCAAAAATCGTTGGCCGTTTGGCCACCATGAGGCCACTTTCTAAAAAAAAAAGTCTAAGAAAACAACATTCGAGATTTTGGACAAAAATACTAAAACCGTGATGTAGATATTGTGATCCCGTAAAGGTCCTAATGGCCATAACCACCAAACACTGATATTTGGCCACTACAGGGCTACTTTTTTCAAAACAGCCAAACATAGTGATATTCTGGATTTCAATGAAAATCAGTAAAACTGTGATGGGTTGTAGATGTTGTGATCTTGAGAAAAAGTCTCAATAAGCACAACCACCAATCACTGACCGTTTGGTAACTACAGAGCCACATTTTTGCCAACAGCAGAACTTAAAGTTATTTTGGATTTCATAGCAATTGCTTGAAACGGTGATATGTTATAGTATTGTGATTCTGGGAAAAGGTCTTAATGAGCACAACCACTAATCACTGAACGTTTGGCCACTACGAGGCCACTGTTTTGAAAGTAACCGAAGATGGCGATGTTCCTGATTTCGGTAAAAATGACTAAAACTGTGATATGTTGTAGATGTGGTAATTCTGAGAAAAGGTCTTAATGGGCACAAACACTAAACAATGAACGTTTGGCCACAACGAGGCCACTTTCTTGAAAGTAACCGAAGATGGCCATGTTCTGGATTTCGGTAAAATCACTGAAACTGTGTTATTTTGTAGATATTGTGATTCTGAGAAAAGGTCTTAATGAGCACAACCACTAATCACTGATCGTTTGGCCATCACGAGGCCACTATTTTGAAAGTAACCGAAGATAGCCACTTTCTGGATTTCGGTAAAATGACTGAAACTGTGATATGTTGTAGATGTGGTAGTTCTGAGAAAAGGTCTTAATGGGCACAAACACTAATCAATGACCGTTTGGCCACAATGAGGACACTTTCTTGAAAGTAACCGAAGATGGTCATGTTCTGGATTTCGGTAAAATCACTGAAACTGTGATATTTTGTAGATATTGTGATTCTGAGAAAAGGTCTTAATGAGCACAACCACTAATCACTGATCGTTTGGCCACCACGAGGCCACTATTTTGAAAGTAACCGAAGATAGCGATGTTCTTGATTTCGGTAAAAATGACTAAAACTGTGATATGTTGTAGATATTGTGATTCTGAGAAAATGTCCTAATGGGCACAACCAATAATTACTGACCGTTAGGCCACTTTTTTGAAAGTAACGGAACATGGTGATGTTCTGGATTTCGGTAAAAATGACTGAAACTGTGGTATGTTGTAGATGTGGTGATTCTAAAAGAAAGTCTTAATAGGCACAACCATTAATCATTGACCTTTGTCCACTACAGAGCGACTTTTTTGAATGCAACGGAACATGGTGATGTTCTGGATTTCGGTAAAAATGACTGAAACTGTGTTATGTTGTAGATGTGGTGATTCTACGAAAAGGTCTTAATAGGCACAACCATTAGTGACTGACCTTTGGCCACAACCAGGCTACTTTCTTGAAAGTAACCGAAAATATTGATGGCCTGTATTTCGGTAAAATTGACTGAAATTGCGATATGTTGTAACCATTGTGATTGTGAGAAAAAGTCTTAATGGGCACAGCCAATAATCACTGGCCGTTTGGACACTACGAGGGCACTTTTCTGAAAGTAACGGAACATGGAGATGTTCTGGATTTCGGTAAAAATGACTGAAACTGTGATATGTTGTAGATGTGGTGATTCTGAGAAAATGTCCTAATGGGCACAACCAATAAATACTGAGCGTTTGGCCATTACCGGGCCACTTTCTTGAAAGTAACGGAACATGGTGATGTTCTTGATTTCGATAGAAATAACTGAAACTGTGATATATTGTAGATATTGTGATTCTGAGAAAATGTCCTAATTGGCACAACCAATAAATACTGAGCGCTTGGCCATTACAGGGCCACTTTTTTTAAAGTAACGGAACATGGTGATGTTCTGGATTTAGGTAAAAATGACTGAAACTTTGATATGTTATAGATCTTGTGATTCCACGAAAAGGTCTCCATGGGCACACAAACTAATCACTGACCTTTGGCCACAACCAGGCCACTTTCTTGAAAGTAACCGAAGATGGTGATGTTCTGCATTTCGGTAAAAATGACTGAAACTGTGATATGTTGTAGATCTTGTGATTCTGAGAAAAGGACACAACCACTAATCACTGACCGTTTGGCCACTACAGGGACACTTTTTGGAAAGTAATAAAAAATATTGATTTTCTGGATTTCATTAAAAATGGCTGAAACTGTGATATGTTGTAGATATTGTGATTCTGAGAAAATGTCCTAATAGGCACAACCAATAATTACTGACCATTTTGCCACTACCGGGCCACTTTCTTGAAATAACGGAACATAGTGGTGTTCTGGATTTCGATAGAAATGACTGAAACTGTGATATGTTGTAGATCTTGTGATTCCGAGAAAAGGTCTCAATGGTCACACATACTACTCAGTTTCCGTTTGGCCATTACAGGCCACTATCTTAAAAGTAACCGAAAATGTTGATGTCCTGGATTTCGGTAAAAATGACGGAAACTGTGATATGTTGTAGATTGCTGATTCTGAGGGAAGGTCCTAATAGGCACAATCGCCACTAATCGCTGACCATTGGCCAGAAGCAGGCCACTTTCTTGAAAGAACCGAAAATATTGATGGCCTGGACTTCGGTAAAAATGACTGAAACTGTGATACGTTGTAGATATTGTGATTCTGAGAAAAAGTCGTAATGGGTACAGCCAATAATCACTGGCCGTTTAGCCACAACCAGGCCAATTGAAAGTAACCAAAGATGGTGACATTCTAGATTTCGGAAAAAATGATTGAAACTGTGATATGTTGTAGATATTGTGATTCTGAGAAAAGGATTTAATAGGCACAACCACTACTCACTGACCGTTTCGCCACTACAGGGCCAATTTTGGAAAGTAATCGAAAATGTTGATGTTCTGGATTTCGGTAAAAATGACTGAAACTGTGATATGTTGTAGATATTGTGATCCTGAGAAAAGGATTTAATAGGCACAACCACTAATCACTGATCGTTTCGATACTACAGGGCCACTTTTTTTGAAAGTAACGGAACATGGTGATGTTCTGGATTTCTTAAAAAAATAACTGAAACTGTGATATGTTGTAGATCTTGAGATTCCGAGAAAAGGTCTCAATGGGCACACCCACGAATCACTGACCGTTTGGCCACAACCAGGCCACTTTCTTGAAAGTAAGCGAGGATGGTGATGTTCTAGATTTCGGTAAAAATGACTGAAACTGTGATATGTTGTAGATCTTGTAATTCTGAGAAAATGGTACAACACCTAATCAGTAACCGTTTGGCCACTACAGGGCCACTTTTTGGATAGTAATCGAAAATGTTGATGTTCTGGATTTCGGTAAAAATGACTGTAACTGTGATATGTTGTAGATCTTGTGATTCCGAGAAAAAGATTTAATAGGCACAACCACTACTCACTGACCGTTTCGCCACTACAGGGCCAATTTTGGAAAGTAATCGAAAATGTTGATGTTCTGGATTTCGGTAAAAATGACTGAAACTGTGATATGTTGTAGATATTGTGATCCTGAGAAAAGGATTTAATAGGCACAACCACTAATCACTGATCGTTTCGATACTACAGGGCCACTTTTTTTGAAAGTAACGGAACATGGTGATGTTCTGGATTTCTTAAAAAAATAACTGAAACTGTGATATGTTGTAGATCTTGAGATTCCGAGAAAAGGTCTCAATGGGCACACCCACGAATCACTGACCGTTTGGCCACAACCAGGCCACTTTCTTGAAAGTAAGCGAGGATGGTGATATTCTGGATTTCGGTAAAAATGACTGAAACTGTGATATGTTGTAGATCTTGTAATTCTGAGAAAATGGTACAACACCTAATCAGTAACCGTTTGGCCACTACAGGGCCAATTTTTGGATAGTAATCGAAAATGTTGATGTTCTGGATTTCGGTAAAAATGACTGTAACTGTGATATGTTGTAGATCTTGTGATTCCGAGAAAAGGTGTGAATGGGCATACCCACTAATCACTGACAGTTCAGCCATTACAGGGCCACTTTTTTAAAGTAACGGAACATGGTGATGTTCTGGATTTAGGTACAAATGACTGAAAAGTGATATGTTTTAGATCTTGTAAGGTCTCCATGGGCACACAAACAAATCATTGACCTTTGGCCACAACCAGGCCACTTTCTTGAAAGTAATCGAAGATGATGTTCCGGATTTCGAAAAAATAAAACTGTGATATGTTGTAGATCTTGTGATTCTGAGAAAAGAGCACAACCACTAATCACTCAACGTTTGGCCACTACAGGGCCACTTTTTGGAAAGTAATCGAATATGTTGATTTTGTGGATTTCGCTAAAAATGACTGAAACTGTGATATGTTGTAGATATTGTGATTCTGAAAAAATGCCCTAATGGGCACAACTAATAATTACTGACCGTTTGGCCACTACCGAGCCACTTTCTTGAAAGTAACGGAACATGGCGATGTTCTGGATTTCGACAGAAGTGACTGAAACTGTGATATGTTTTAAATCTTGTGATTCCGAGAAAAGGTCTTAATGGGCACACACACTAATCAATTTCCGTTTGGCCATTACAGGCCACTTTCTTGAAAGTAACCGAAAATGTTGATGACCTGGATTTCAGTAAAAATGACTGAAACTGTGATATGTTGTAGATATTGTGATTCTGAGAGAAATTCTTAATGTGCACAGCCAATAATCACTGGTCGTTTGGACACTACGAGATGACTTTTTTTAAAGTAAGCTAAAATGGTGATGTTCTGCATTTAGGTAAAAATGACTGAAACTGTAATATGTTGTAGATATTGTGATTCTGAGAAAATGTCCTAATGGGTACAACCAATAATTACTGACCGTTTGGCCACAACCAGGCCACTTGAAAGTAACCAAAGATGGTGATATTCTGGATTTCGGTAAAAATGACTGAAACTGTGATATGTTGTAGATATTGTGATTCTGAGAAAAGGATTTAATAGGCACAACCACTACTCACTGACCGTTTCTCCACTACAGGGCCAATTTTGGAAAGTAATCGAAAATGTTGATGTTCTGGATTTCGGTAAAAATGGCTGAAATAATGGAGTGTCAGTGGGTCAATTGGATTAAGATTTTTAAGTGGGTTGTGGGTCAACAGGATATGACTCACTGAGACACACAACCCACCGTGACCCACTTTGACCAAACAATCCGTTCTGACCCACGCTGACCCACCGAACTACTGTGACTCACCAACCCATTCTGCTCAGTGCATTGTAGACAGCTTCTTCTGAGCACTGGTGAATTTGTCTACGTTTTACTTTCAAGGCCTTCTTTTTTCTTCTTTTTCATTTGTTTCTATTGAAGAAAGAACTTCAGGCACTCTTGCAGAACTTTAGGAAATTGATCATATTTGCAATTGTAATAATAGCAATAGGACTTACTTCTTGACTTTTCAGACACAGCCTAAGAG
This sequence comes from Thermobia domestica, assembly GCF_964235325.1. NCBI lineage: Eukaryota > Metazoa > Arthropoda > Insecta > Zygentoma > Lepismatidae > Thermobia > Thermobia domestica. Next base: position 181,422,060 of record NC_137454.1, on the reverse strand, counting down.
TTTTTAGAGGAGCTAACTACTTGTTTTATTTTGAATCACCTATAATGTATGAATTATTATATAAAAAATTAATATAACTATGTATGTGTGATCATCAACATCAAAGTCAACTGAAATTACATTTGGCATATACATAGTTAGGCCCTAATCTCAATATCATTTTTTAAAACACCCTTTTGTTGGGGGGGGGGGCATTTTCTATATATAGGATTGATTTCTAAAAATAATCGAAAACGATCGATATTATTCTCTGTTTCACATAAAAGGATAGGAAAAAGAAGAAGTTTTTTCCCCCACCACGCTCAAGTACAGGTGAATCTTGGTGTTCCGTCTTCCACCATCAGCCCCCGCACACGGAGGTATAGAGTGTATTTAAATATGTCTAGGCCTAAATAATAAATTACAACTTTCATAATAACATTGAGTATTTTAAAACACTTAATGACATTTACCTGCATTAGTGAGTAAGTAGCACATGTGTCATTTTAATGGAAATTTTATTGAACAGTTCTATTGTTTATTTTCCTTCTTTTTTGGCAGTCGGGGTTATGACATAATGTTGGAATGGCAAGGGATGTCAGGGTTGGTAATTGAATTGGTATTTACTGCTTTGATACATGAATTTCATAATATAAAATCGGAAACCAAGTACAATATGTATGGGTAAATTATCAGTGCGTTAAGATAATAACAATAGAACCTGAAATAATAATAATAATAATAATAATAATAATAATAATAATAATAGTAATACACTTCTTGTTTCCTCTCTTATATACATGTGTTCTTACATTAAAAAGAACCAGAAGAAAAATAACCATATGTATACACACTGATAATAGTGAATAAATGCGTCTCGCCCCGGGCGCCTAAACTCAGGCAAATGCCCTGGTTTCTATTGATTATTTTTCAATGAAATCATTTTCCTACGTTTTTCTCTTCGTACGTACACCTGATGTGATGGTGGCAAAGTATCTTTTTTTGTTTGTTGTTTATTAATACGCGGCGATAAATTTACGGTAAAGCATCATACATACAAGATTCATCAACATTGAAGTCTTCTGAGTTTATTAAGGGGAAAAATTTGTTATGGTGGACTTAGAAAAACAATCCCAGATTGATTGAAGCCTGACACGAAATAGTAACTACAGATGCTACGTAATTTGAACAGGCCCATGTCTGAGTCTGTCGTTTCAAGCAAAATTATAATATTGGAGTTTAACCATCATAGTGAATTTGACGCCCCTAAAATCCCCTAAAATTTGGCGCCTTGTGTGGTTGCAATTCTCACCCGGCCCTTTCGTTGGCCTTGAGTTTAGCCAATTGATAATAGAGGAAACTGACTTTTGAATTGTTACTTGACTATTTTAATAAAAACGGAGTTGTCAACAGTCCTGACGACCGTTGAGGGGGAGGGAGAGTAACAGATGTTTGGAAATGAAATTAAATCTTTGAGTTTTACGTATTGCAGTTATGCCGGGTAGGCTAAAGGAGACTGTGATGAGAATGAATGAAACAGTGCAAAGAAAAAAGTAGGAGGAAACAGGAGAAAATCTGCAAAAACAGTGCTTGTCCACCACAAAGCCCACTAAGCATGAGCTGGGATCGAACCAGGGCCTTATGCTCCAGAGATGAACGCTCTACCACGGAGCCACCACGGCCCCAACAAAACTTTTTAGTTCTCACAGAACTCTTGTCTGGAGTTCAATGCAATTAATGGGTTCTATACATACTTGAATTTCATTATTTTCAACAGTCTATGGAGAGTTGAGTGAGAAAAGCAGGGCAGTTCATCATCGGTATTTATAGCTATCAGAATTTTATTTAACGTTGGCAATTCATTACGGGAAAAGACCTGATGAACCTTTGATCGAATTGCCGATTTCGTGAAGTCGTCATAGTTTTCCGAGAGGGGAAATACTTGTACGCGTATTTTTGGGACTTCTTAATTTATTTTCATTAAATTTAGCCTCCCGCCTACTTCTATAAACAGTTGCCTTTAGTACACTTGTCTGTTTCCCAGTCATGTCGGCGAATTCTTCAACAGTTAAATTAGGGTGTTGTTCTCTTAAAGCATGGAAGATATTCAAAATGCAACGCTTCTCACCACTTCGTAACGCTGTCCCGGGCTCATGTTTTATCGCAGAACTACTGCAAGCATCATGAATTGTCGCTTCACAAAGCACTAAATACGCAATTATTTACAATTTAATATGCACTAAAATTTGTTTCAGATAATATAAACTATACAAAACATAATGGATACAGAATACAATTTAATATGCACTAATTTCACACGACACTATATATGATATAGTTACAACACACGCTAAATTCATATAATATTTGCACAGGTCGATAGTCTGCGCACTCGATACTCAGACAGCCAGAAGATTACCTTCCTTGAAATTGTAAATAAAGACAGAATGTCGACAGGATTGGTTTGCTTTCTCTCCCGATTCTTAAGTGAAACAATGATGGAAATTAACTTTATAACGAATTAGTTCTTATTTCTAGAAATGCAATTTAATAAATAGGACTAAAGCCAAAACTTTAATACATAAATAGTAAAAAATACTTTTCTTAAAGACAACAATTAAAAACAGTAATTGTTTGTTTTTCGGGGTTGACAGGTAAAAACAGCAGTCAGTGCTTTCTCACTATCAGGTGCGAGCGAATTGACGTACGAATTTAGTGTGTACACGATTTTGTTTATTAGGAAAGCTTCCCTCCCTGTGAAGGTCAACGGCTTGATTTTCCCTCCGTATTGGAGAGTGGTGGGAGGAAGGGGAGTTTCCTATCAGGTTGCCTGGAATAGATCTTAGTTGACTGTCTAATATTGATATTAGGCAGTCCTTGATATGAACTGCCGTGACTGCCATGATATAAATTTAACTTCAACTGCTTCTTCAATGTTCTTCTTCTTTTTAGTTTTTACTTTCTATGGCTAGAGTCGAGGGTGAAAAAAAATATGCTGTTCAGAAAATACTGTTTACAATGCAGTGAGCAGAGTGGATCATGGTGGGTGATGGGTCGCAGTGGGTCACGGTGGGTGGTGGGTCACATGCTGTTGACCCACGTGCCACTCAGAAAACTCGACCCACCGGACCCACTGACCACTCACCCACTCCAACTCTGGTTAACGTTTCGGCGTCTGGAGTAAACAAGTTCTGCCAGGGGAACTTTTTTCTTTCAAAATATATTTTTATATGTTCATATTTATTATTATTATTAATTACTTTCTTGTATTTTTCCTACATTATCTTAGATTAGTGACCGCGGTTTAGGATAGATTATGTAAAGTCAAATACGGTTATGTATGTTTACATTTTCGTTTGTTTCTTTCAAAATGCAATCCTATCTGTTCACGTAGTCCAAACCTAGGCATACACCTCTGTATTGATCAACTATAACATTCTAGTGTATGAGTTTATTTGCTTCGGCTCTTCTGAGCTTAAGATGTAAGTAAAAACATATTAAGAACAAATAATAAAGAAACTAAGTCTACCTGATGGATAAAAATAAGAAATTATATAAAATGCAATGAGCTTATCAGTACGGTACTGTATACGTACTTTTGGGCCACCCTGTATATTATTAATAATTTATTTCTTGCATTTAATAATAACTAGCTGAAAATAACCACTTTTCGCATGGGTCAGATAAAATATCTATGTAAACAAACTGAACGAAAATATATCAGTAATTTTCTACTACTTTTACATGTCGCGGGAAACGTCCCTTGAGACCCCCTGGTTCAAAATTTAAAAAGAACGCCTCTGGCTCCCAAGCGATGGGAGCTGTATTTAGAATTCAACGCCTCTGGAAGAATCACCATTCATCTCAGCGACCATGAAAACTAAGGATTTGATACTAATATAGGTCATTTTGGATTATTTTTACGTGTTTCTGTACATCTCCCCCCTCCCGGTGACCCCGGCCTGCACGCAATGGTAGCTGATTTTGAAAGTCATCGCTAATTGAAGTGTCACCGTTGATCTCAGTGAGTTCAAAACCTGCTCCCGCCAAGTGAACTTTGTGGTAGACAAACACCGTGTGCGTGGGTTTTCTCGGGGTTCTCCCGTTTCCTCCCACTTTCTTCATTCCACCATTTCATTCATTACTCATCATCACCGTCTCCTTTAGCCTAACCGGCATAACCGTGGGACGTAAAACTCAAAAATTTCATTTCATTTCATTGATCTCAGTGACCGTGAAAACTATGAATTCGACACAAATATCGGCAATTTCCTAATATTATTACATGTCTCGGTAAACGTCCCCCTCCCCTGAGACCCCTGGTTCGATTTTTTAAAAATAAAAACCACTTGGTCCTGGTCTGGGGCCTGGACAAAAGTATCCGTTATTAAAATTTAGTAACTTTTTGTCAACTCGTCTGATCCCCAGGCCGCACACAGACAGACACACAAGCAAACTCGAACAGATAGAACAAACAGCGTTCTTTCGCATAGAATGTTGTTGCTTCCACCCAGCCTAAATAGGGAAATAAATTAGAGATAAAGAGGGCCCCTTAGCAAGACAGCTCGCCCCCGTGCCGGAGGGCTTCTTTTATACGTAAACACGTCTATTGAATCTGCCTCTTCTATCGAAGTAATGGGTCGCGTGCAGTGCTAGTATTAGCTATTTTGTTGTTATTGACCTTGAAGAACTAACAAATGGTTTCACATCAAGTCACAAGTCGCTTTGGTCCGTGAAGTTGATATACAGTAGAAATGACCTATGCATTACTCACCCGTTGTGAAATAGAAATATTATGTTGGTTTTATCTGAACGCCCACAAATCTGTTATAGCAAGAGGCCTTTCCACAACTACTTCCAATCTAGATTAAATTTCACGGCTAACTTTTTGAATCATACACAAGAGTATCATTGATATGTTAGTGTTAATAATATTTATGGAACCAAAGACAGGTTTTAAACTACCAAACTGTGCTGTGCATAAAGTCGGAAATCTTATAGAGTGGTTTCATCCGTGTGTCTGTTGACAGATACCAAAGCAAAGAGTTGAGTTGATTTTAATTTAGCGTCCCTTTCAGCAGCGAGGCTATATGAGACGTGGACCTACTGATTAACGTGGAATCCGAACCACATGAGCTCCCGCCGGGAATCGAACCCGGGTCTTCCACGCCAAAGGCGCGTACGCTAACCGCTTACAAAGCAAAGACAGAAAGTGATATAGATACAGGGGCAGATCCAAGGGGGGGCGATCGGGGCGATGGCCCCCCCCAGAAGAGGAAACTCTTATTTTTTATATATAAATAAAATCCATCCCAGAGTTTGGAACCCTTAAAAGTAGCATTATGACAACCCGCCGCCCCCCCCCAGAAGTCGGTCCTGTATAGAGAAATGGTTTTCTGCTATTGATTCTTCATCCAATGAATAGAATAGCTTCCATCTCATCCGTTAACTTTATATTGAACCCAGAAGTGGTTCAAATTAGCAATTTCCGGTTCTAACATTTAACCCATAGATGAAAACGGTAACATACATGAAAACTTTTTTTTTTTTTTTTTTTTTTTTTTTTTTTTTTTTGTAAACGATTGCGCGTGTATAGGCAACATATCATGGTCATTCACAATCTCTACTAAAATTGAAAATGGTTTAAATTTATTATTACTTTCGGTTTCAACAACAGTTTCAACTTTCATCGTCATAGCATAAAACGGTAACATAGCGAGAACTGATTTTTGAAAACGAGTTACCATCTAGAGACAACATCATGGGTACACAAAATATTCTACAGAAATTATAAATGGTTGAAATTTACTATTACTTCCGGTTTCAATTTCCAATTTCCGCCTAATAGAAATAGTAAATGCTTCAAGATGTGGTCTTTTGCAATTAATTCAGTATCCAAAGAATATATTTTATTTCCTCCGTTAACCTTCTACTCAAACCGGAATTGCTTCAAATTAGCCATTTCCGATTTCAACGTTTGTCGATATATAAAGAAAATGATAACGGATAGTGAGAAGTGGTTTCTGCAAACGATTTAGAGTCTAAAGACAAACATCTACAATACTAAATTCGGCTGTAGTTAGAATTTATTATAACTTCTGGTTTCAATAACGGTTTCAACGTTTATCGCTATAGAATGAAAACGGCAGCAGATAGCTAGAAACAGTTTTAAGCAAACGATTCAGCCTCTGAACAAACATATCGTTACTATCCATATAACTCTACTAAAACTGGAAATTGTTCAAATTTACTAGTACTTCCTGTTCCAATACTGATTTCCGTAGAGCAAAAATGGTCAAAGATATTAAAAAGTGGCTTTTTGCAATCGATTCATCGTCTCAAGAATAGCCTCCTCCGTTTCCGTGGCAGCTTTGATCAAAGCAGAATTTGTTAAAATTAGCCATATTCTGTTTGAACGTTCCTCGCCATAGATCAAAAACAGTAACAGATAGAACATTTTTGTCCAAACGATTTACAGTCTCTAGGCAACATACCATAATTATTGTCAACACCCTACCGGAACAGGAAGTGGTTCAAATTAACTATTACTTCCTACTTCAATTCTTTTTTCCATAGATCAAAACAATAGAAGATATCAGGATACGTTTTTTTTAACGATCAACAGGAAGTGGTTCCAATTAACTATCATTTCCTATTTCAATTCTTGTTTCCAGGAATCAAAACAATAGCAGATATCAAGATACGGCTTTTTAAAATATATCAGAGTCGTAAGGAAATGTTCCTCCAAGAATTCAGCATCCCAAGAATACTTTCCACCAATTCCTAATCAAAAAAGAAGTAGCTGAAGTTAGCCAAGCTCGGTTTCAACGTGTATTGCTACATTTTGAATCTATGACGAAGAGTTTCAACTTGTTGCATATATTAGAGGAGTTACCAGTACCAATACCAAACTAAAAGAAGTGAGTATCGTTTCACAGTATGAAACGAAGATTTCCAAACAATATGAATTCAATAGTGAAACTTGAAGTAGTGTTATCATCGTACGTGTTTTGCGGGATAGTATGTTTCTATCACCTCTCGATTTAATTAAATGTTTTAAAGGACCAATCCCTAACCATAAATCGATAAACGTATTACCTCTCGTTTTGCAGCTCAGACAAGATACGATAGAAATATCGTAAACCTTAATAGAAAGACAAAACAGCTACGTTCTTTTACAAGCTTGAAACTTACGAATATTAGCAGTATATATTTACAGAGTAGGGAGTTTCTGCTACGTTATTCCGTAGTTCATTGGATCCGTACAGAACTACCACCCAGATGCTATGTGAGCTTTGTGGTGGACAAATACCGTGTTCGTGGGAGTTTCCGGGGTGGTCCCGATTCCTCCCACTGTTTTCATTCCACCAATTCATCCCATCATCATCCATACAGCCTGAGCCGTAATTACCTAAAGAACGTATGACAAAGTCAAGTACTTGACCTACTAAGTAGAATTTGGTACGCTACCTTTAGACCACGGAGGCCAAAACCGTGAACTGGCGTGCTCATAAGATCAGTGCAATTTGTAGTTATGTTCAATTAGCAAGCCAAATACCAAATTATGTTACATGTTCCTGTATTCTTTATATCATAGTATGATACTACAAATATAACAAAATATTATGATGAAATAAATCACCAAGACGCCAGGGCGGATTAGGTGTTCCTGGAACGGTGGCTCAGTGATTGAGCGTTCACCACTGGTGGATGGGGTCCCTGGTTCGATCCCAGGTCTCGCCAAATGAAATTTGTGGTGGACAAACACCGTGTGTGGGGGTTCTCGACGTTCTCCCGTTTCCTCCCACTTTATCAATTCCACCATTTCATTTCATTTATTCCGCCATCATCATCGTCTCCTTTAGCCTAGCCGGCATAACTGTGGGACGTAAAACTCGAAGATTTCATTTGCATTGTTTTGTTTTCGTATTACTAGTAATAGCAGTAGTGGTATTCGCTGTCGTATTAGTATAGTAATAAGTAGTAGCAGTAGTTGTAATAGTAACAGTAGTAGCAGTGGCGGCAATAGTGGAATTAGCACTAGCATTCTTAATCGCAATAGTAATAATAGTATTAGCAGTAGTAGTTGTAGTATTAGTATCACATACGGTGTAGAAGTTTTACATATCTTCTCTGTTACTTGCAATGCATTAATGAGTGTAGTATAAGACTTTTACGTCCATGAGCTGTATTATTGTATAATAAACATGGCTGGACAGAGCAAGCACAAATAACAAATAGACAGACAGTATAGGGATATAGAAAAAAACCTTGGGTAACTTTTCACACGATTTTCCTATTTGAGAAGGACAAATAGACAGTGCAACATTATGACGACATATTTCTCATTTTCCATTACATATTGAAGGATTGACTTGATTTATCAACTTGGTTGTTCTCAGGCCGGTTACGCCCGGCCCGTTTAGAGCCCGGCTCCTTTGTGCCCGGCCAGTTTAGAGTCCGGCCCATTCTCTGCCCGGCTCGAGATTCGGGCCGGATCGGGTCGAGACGGACACAGAATACAGATCCATCCGGGCCGTCTTCGGGCCTGGCTTTGCAGGGCTCTGGTCTACAGACACACGGATAAAACCGTTTTATAAGACTTCCAGCATTTATGCACAGCATAGGTTTGAAGGTCATCTCTATATTAACTTCATGAATTAAAGGGAACTTGTATTCCTCGAAAGGCATTTGTTGGTCCTTCAAGGTCAATCGAACAATGAAAAAAAAACTGATACTAGGAGTATTTTAACACGCCACTCACTACAACGATATAACAGAATGCTGCCTCCGGCTGTTAATAAAAGGCTTAACTAGCTGGAACTCGCTAGTACAGGAGCAACGTTATATGCCAAACAACGTTGTACTGTGTAAGAAATGCTAGGGGTTGTTCTGTCTATGTGTGCCACCTCCTTGGTGTTCCCTGGTTAAAGCACTCACACAAATAATCTTGTCAGGGCGCTGCAGGCAAGATTTTTAGTTTTGAAACATAATACACATAATAAAATAAATATTTCTCGCTTGACACTATTAAAAAATAAACAATTAAAACATAGAGATGGGAGTTATAATTTCTAACCTCTAAAACATAATTGATTGTTTCAAATGTGTTTTTGCAAAGGCAACCAAGGAACACACTAAGTTAGTCACTTTATACTTTATGTCCACAACAAAATCCTTGCAGGGGGCGCGGTGGCTCAGTGGTAGAATATTCACCTCTGGTGCTTGGGGTCCCGGGTTCGATCACAGTCCCCGCCAAGTGAACCTTGTGGTGGACAAACACCGTGCTCGTGGGTTTTCTCGGGGCACTCCCGTTTCCTACCACTTTCTTCATTCCACCGTTTCATTCATCTCTCATCATCACCGTCTCCTTTAGCCTAACCGGCATAACCGTGGGACGCAAGACTCAAAGATTTCATTTTCAAAATCCTTGCAAGTTCTTCTTGCAATACCATTAAAATTATTTTCTTTTATGATGATATTTTCATTTTAATTTGTATGAATGTAGTATTTTCTTTTAGTAACGTTTGATAATATCACTGCCTCTTGCACTCATTGTGCATCATGTAAGTTGTTGAAAATATACACTAAATACCACGATGATATATGTTGGGAATATGCATTACAGGAATTAAACTTGAACCCGGGTTTCAACCTGTTTCTTTACGTTTAAGTCAGCCGTGTTACCGACTGAGTTAGGACAGTCCCAACTTATCCTTATATTACCGGTATATTTTACTTTATCACAGCACAGCGCTTTATGACAGTGTTCATAAAAGATTTTAACTAAAAAGAAATCAATAAAAAAAAATCGAGACCCCTGAAAACATATAACTCGTCCCGCCATTTATATGCACCCACATACATTTTGGAAAGTCGGCGCCGTTGGTTCTATCTGTTGTGTTTGAAATCAGTGTTTCTTTCAGAAACTATGTTCCGGGGGGGGGGCACACTTCGGTTTTCCGGAGACACTATCGATAACTTTCTATTTTTTATTATATTATAGATGTATTATTTTGGTCTCTTCCGGAGGGCATTCTCAGAGCTCCGGGAAGGGCAGCACCCCTAAAAACACTTCTGGAAGAAGCACTGTTTGAAATACACCTAATCTAATATAAATAAAGTAAAAAGTTTGTTTGTGTGTCTGTCTGTCTGTATGTATGTATCTGTGTGCTGCCTGGAGACCAGACAAGAGGACCGAGAGTTACCAAATTTTGATCTTGGGTACCTTGGCCCAGGTTTTTTTAAGACGAAGCGTTTTTTTTAAATCGAACCAGGAAGTCTCAGGAGACGTTTACAGGGACATGTAAAAGTAGTAGAAGATAACCGATATTAGTGTCGAATTCAAAGTTTTGGCGGTCGCTGAGATCAATGGTGAAACTCCGATTACATTAACTTCCAAATTAACCCCACTTAGTTGAGGATCAGGGTACCGGAGATGATAACTGACATGTAAAAATAATCCAAAATGGCCGATATTAATGTCAAATCCAAAGTTTTCGCACTCGCTGAAATCAACGGTGATACTATAGAGGCGTTGACTTCCAAATACAGCCACCATGCGAATAATGTTTTTTTTCTGATAGTTATTAATAAATGCAAGAAATAAATTATTAATAATAAATGGGAACAGATAGGAATGCATTTTGAAAGAAAGAAACGAAATTGTAAACATACATAACCATGTCTGACTTTACATAATCTATCCTAAACCACGATCACTAATCTAACAAGAAGCAAGTAGACTTTGGTAAATTAACTTCGGGGTCATTTTTCGCGAGGTGGTATTGCACATTTAAAATATGAATATTTACGGATGCGCACGAGTCGAGACATGTCTCGAATCTGGACTGAAATTCGAGTTGACACACTTTGTAAAAGACGAGACGAGTCAAGACAAATTTATTTCTCGACTCTAATTTTCGAGCCGAGACACGAGTCGAGTCGAGACTTTTCGTAAAAATCTCGACTCGACTCGAATGTGTCGAAAATCTATAATTTTTAATATTATTTTGAAGAAAGTATTCAGTCAGAAACAGCCTTGAAACCAATTCCAGTATTTATTACTTTAGAAAGGTACCGAACGCATAAACTTAATGGTTAATCTTTCGAAATCAAGATTTAATTTTCAGCTCAATTCTGTTAATTAAAACTAATAATTAATGTCGTGATATTTGATTGTACTTCAAATATAATAATAATAATAATAATAATAATAATAATAATAGTAATAATAGTAATGCTCTGGGGGACATACACGTGAGCATTATCTAGTGTAGCTCGAGCAAGGCACAATGACGGCCGACGCGTATCGCACACTGCTTGCAGACTACGTACACCCCTTGATGACGACCATGTTTCCCAACGGTAGTGGCATTTTTCGACAAAATAATGCACCATGTCACAAGGCCAGGAGTGTGATGAAGTGGTTCAAGAAATGTTCAACAATGTTCTATATCTGTTGACGATGTGCGAATTACAAGGGGGATGAGGGAAATCCGCATTGGTAATACTATATGCTCCTATAGCCAAAAGAGATTTCCCTCCATGTCAAAGAACTATTTGCTATGTAATTAAAATGTATAAGTTGTTTTATCGGTTGTATGAAATAAATTATTAAAAAATGCAACAAATAAATTATTAACAATACATGTGATCAGATAGGAATGTATTTTGAAAAAAAGAAAAGAAACGGTAAACATACGTAACCGTATTTAACTATGCATAATGTGACTAAACTAACCGATGGTAACTAATCTAGAATAATGTAGGAAAGATGCAAGAAAGCAATTAATAATAATAAATATCAATATATAGAAATATATTTTGAAAGAACAATGTTTCCCAGAAGTAACTTTGTAAATTTAAGATTTAGGATTTAGATTTCTGGGCTTTCGGCATCTGAGACCATTTAACCCGTCACGTTCGAGGGATGACATCTCTAGGCGAACACACTTTCCGGGGAAAGGGAAGGAAGAAAGGATTGGGGAAGAAAGGAAGTGATCTGAAACCTAAGGTATCACCCTGGCATCTTCCTGGTGTGAATGTGGAAAACCCAGGAAAATCTCATTCAAGGTGACTGACCTGAAAAACTTTTAAATTTTTCGGCCGAGTGCCCCCACCAGGAATCGAACACGGGACCGCCTTCATGTAACCATATAAACGTATGTTTGTCTATTCCATTACATTGCGAATAGGCGAAATTGGAACAATGTTGCATCGGAGTCAGTCAATTAGTTCGAATAAAATCTTATTCATAGCACAATCCCTTCGAGGACATTTCCAAGATCGAGGCAGTAACCCACATGGTCGAAAGTAGTGTTTCCACGAGATGAGACGAGAGAAGACTTCAAGCTGTCTAGTCTCGTGAGACGAGACACGAGAAATGTCTCGTCTCGTGACAACACTAGAGCGGATGAGGCCCACAAAAAGGAGCTGTTATACAAAGGGGTTAAAATTACAGCTTTTAACCACTTTTGTTTGGTCATCAGCACAACACACAACACGACTACAATCTTCCAATCAGTGTTTCTTTCAGAAAAAAATGTTCCTGGGAGGGTATATTTAGGATTCCGGGGGTACTGCTGGTATTATTCTATTATAGATGTATTATTTTGGTCTCCCCGTGGAGGGTACTCTTAGAGTTCCAGGGGGCAGCACCCCAAAAACATGTCTGGAAGAAACACTGCTTAAAACAACGACTACTTAGTTTCGACCACGGGCGCCCGAAGGTAGGGGGAAGGGGCCCGGCCGCCCTTGCTCACGAAAATATATGTGTAATATAGCAAACTACGTATATTAAATATCAGGCGTAACATAGCAATCAAGGAGATGACCCCCTTAAAAATTCTTCGGGCGCCAATGGTTTCCAGTAATGAATTATTACGACAGGAATATTTGTCAATATCGTCGGTACAGTCGAAAGGCAAGCCTTCCCCACTTATTCTGAAATCCTTTTTTCAAAACCTCTGGCGCCACTTCAAAATATAAGAAGGCCCATGTGACTTTCTGATTTCAAAAATGACTTTGGTTCGAATAACATCATAAAACAATAAAACGAAACTAAATTTTATTGTCAAACCAGCATCCTTTCAAACTCAGTACAGGAAAAGGCCTACACGTTTCTGTCTTTGTTCGGAACGAGAAAACTCATGCTGCTGCTGAAAACTCATGCTAGTTGCTGATGAAACTGGCATTAAGAGAACTTGTATTTCTATAAAGGATTTTTATACATAGATATAACCACCAGCCCTCGGAATGAAATATTCTGAAACACTGATCTCAAAGAATGGTTTAACATTTTACTTGAATCTGGAACAGTATCACTAAATATTTAAACTTGAATCGGTTGGAAAATAGAAATGAAAGCTGCTTGTAAGATTGATTTAAAAATAACTTTAGGTCTTCCTTGTTCTTTTAGGATAGTCCTCATTTTCAAAAACTGTCTTTTCATTTTTGAGATATGAGACGATACGAGGCATTTCAAGAGACGTCTCGCCTCGTCTCGGAAACGAGACGGGACAAGTAGTCTGTCTCGTCTCGTGTCTCGTATCAAAGGTTTCTGTCTGGTCTCGTGGCAACACTAGTTGAAGGATAGAGACTAATGAAATCTTTGGGTTTTACGTCCCACGATTATGCCGGTTAGGCTAAAGGAGACGGTGATGATGAGTAATGAATGAAATGGTGGAATGAACAAAGCAGGAGAACCCCGAGAAAACCCATTCACACGGTGTTTGTCCACCACAAAGTTCACTTGTCGGGGACTGGGATCTAACCCGGACCCCAAGCACCAAAGTTGAACGCTCTACCACTGAGCCGCCGCGTCCCCAAGAAAGAAACAAATATGTAAAGATATATATATGAGTACACACACACGGATAAAGTAGTCAGACATGTATTTTAATCTTCTGACTACTTAACCCCGACTAATTTAAGATTGCAAGAAAGTAATTATTAAGAAGAAATATAAACATATAGAAACATATTTTGAAAGGGAAAAAAAGTAAACCGTACCAGCCGTGATATGAATCTGGGTTGCCCACTCAACAAGCAGACACCTTACCGAATTATCTGCGGCAGAACTTGCAATTTGTGGTTTTGAAGCTTTATTTATACTGTGTGTGTTACGTAACGACGCTACGGGATGTCATTACTAGTGCGACCACCTCATTCAAGACCCTTTTTGTAAATTGTTTGAGGAAAAAAGAGTGATTTCGTAAATCAAGAAAACGGATCTTGTATATAGAGGGTGTAACTAAAAGGTACGACAAAACTTCATGGGTGGATTCCTTATTGGTAGACAAGCAAAACCGTTCCGATGACCATATGTCGGGAAATGCATCGTTGCAGAATTACGGCCTTTGAGCTGACTACTGGTGTGAAATAGTCACATTCTGGTCGCTCCTTAATGTGTCTCAGTTTAAACCTCAATATATCAAACTCTGATTAAGATAGGAAGGTAATTTTAGTAGGAAGCTTTCCGCTGATATGCATTTTATGAGTGTATCCCCAAGGAATGCCATCTTCAAAATGCTGATGCAAAAATCAAACAAAAAACAAGTAATTACCCTTCCATGTCCACCGTGGTACTCCCACACATACATAAAATATACAGGGTGAGTCAAAAGTCCTTGGACACCTGCATAAGTGAAAATCGACGGGAAAAGTAAAAAGTAATGATGGGAACAGAGGTTTGATGAGGGCCCGCAACTTTTGGAGTGTATGTCATCTTGAAATCCGCCATTTTGGATTCACATCATTTTTTTAAACGGGAAGGGGGTGTATGACCCATCAAATAACACTAGCTTGAGCTCAGGAATTTAGTGGTGTAATTTGTTTTTCCTATCTAGTACAGTTTAGAAGTTATTAATGTTCAAAGGTGGGAAATTACCTTGATACTGAATGCTACAACACATGTTCTACGTGTTGTCCATTTCGTGCAATGCACAACTGTAGTCCCTGCAACCACTCTGACTGGAGTCTCACACGGAGGAGATGTCTCCTGAAGTTTGGTCACTGGCTTGTTGAATGCGTTCCTCCAGGTGTCTCAAATCACGGATTGTCTCAGCATACACTATCTGCTTAAGATGTCCCCATAGATAAAAATCAAGGGGCGTTAAGTCAGGGGATCTGGG
This sequence comes from Thermobia domestica, assembly GCF_964235325.1. Taxonomy (NCBI): domain Eukaryota; kingdom Metazoa; phylum Arthropoda; class Insecta; order Zygentoma; family Lepismatidae; genus Thermobia; species Thermobia domestica. The sequence continues at coordinate 181,406,947 of NC_137454.1, read as the reverse complement.
CAGCCACTCCACGGGACCACGGCGACCAATTCACTTCCCTGGCAGTTGTTCATCCAACCATTGACGGACACCAAGTCTATAGTGTGGAGGGGTCCGTCGTGCTGAAAATAAGATGGGAAAATGCCGTCAGCGTTCAGTGTGGCAGGGAACACAAAGTCCTGCAACAGCATCAGATACTGTGGTGCAGTTAAGGTGTTGTAACTGAAAAATGGCCCAATGATGCGGGTGTCCCATATGCCACACCAAACCATCACCTTCGCTGGACTATGTTCTCGACTCGGGTCAACCCAGATCGGATTTGCGTCACACCAGTGTCGACAATTATGTCGATTAACCTCCCCGTTCAAAGTGAGATACGCCTCGTCACTGAACAGTATGCCCTTGACAAACGCAGGATCCAGTTCGTGTTGTTCAGTAGCCCACATGCAGAACTCCAACCGGCGATCAGGGTCATCATCGTTCAGTTTATGTTGCATGTGCAGCTTGTAAGGATGCCACTGATTGGTGTGCAATATCCGGATAACGGAGGATTGGCTTATTAAACATGCTAGGGTCACACGACGGGTACTTCGTGTAGGACTTTTCACAAACGACGCAACAACCGCCGTTGCAGTTTCGTCATTGGTGGCAGTCTTTGGTCGCCCACTACGTGCCCTATCTTGAACAGAGCCCGTCTCTCGGAATTTGGTGATCACGTGAGCCACCGTGCTGTGCGATACCGGTTCTCTGTCTGAGTGCCATCGGTTGTAGTCAGCTGCTATTGTTCGGTAGCTGCGTTCCACTGATATAAGGATGGTTTCGATCTTCTGTTCACGTGTCAGACCTAGTTTAGATCACCTGGAACAGAGAGAACTGGGTCAGTAACAAGGTAATTTCCCACATTTGAACATTAATAACTTCTAAACTGTACAAGATAGAAAAAAACAAATTACACCACTAAATTTCTTAGCTCAAGCTAGTGTTATTTGATGTGACATACACTTTCCCATTTAAAAAAAGACTTGAATTCAAAATGGCGGATTTCGAGATGGCGGCCATGAATGACATACACTCCAAAAGTTGCAGCCCCTCATCAAACCTCTTTTCCCATCATCACTTTTTACTTTTTCCGTCGATTTTAAAACTTATGCAGGTGTCCAAGACTTTTGACTCACCCTATATATATATAGGCGGAAAGCATCGTCCTTTAGAAATACATAGATATCAAAAATATCTTCCTAGGTTAATTAGGGTCTGAGTGATTGAGGGTCTGAGTAAATTGAGTCACATTAAGGAGCGACCAGAATGTGACTATTTCCACCATTAGGCGGCTCAATGGCCGTAACTCTGTAATGATACATTTCCCGACATATGGTCATATGAACGATTTTGCTTGTCTACCCATAAGGAATCCACCTCTAAAATTTTCCCGTACCTTTTTGTTACACCCTGTATATATGTGTGTTGGTGCAACAATAAGTTCCCAAGAATATAGATTGATTCATTTTTGATTTTAATCTACACAACAAATGCTTTTTATGAAAGCAAGGAGCCTGTGAGTTAAAGATGGTTAAAGACCGTAAATAAAATTGAAGATCTGAATTGAAGAACATCCGAAATCCACCGGAGTACTTTTATGTTTTTAGAAGAAAGACAAGAAGATTATACTTGGAATGCTATTCTGTTAGCTGAAATTATTTTGATTTTTTTTTAAGTTTTGACTTGGACTTACGTATTATGCAAGTGAACATCCCTGAAACATAGATGCTAACATAAAAAACAGAAAACGAAAAATACGAAGATAAAGAGTGGACTTGGGATGTTTTGTAATTCAGGTTTTCAATTCAAACTTCAGATGGAACTGGCGTAACTCGCAGACAATGGCTGACTTAACACTTTGATAATAGCTGGTGTAATGGCTGGTTTGAGAACACAATTGATATGGCCTCTGTAGCTAAGTAGACTCCCATCCTTCCCCCTCAACATTGGATACGGAAATGATAAACTTATTTAGAATTTGATTGTTGATTCCAGTATATTTCAAGCATCACTTCTCGGAATCTGGGTCTGTGATATGTCGATATATCGCTATCATCGATATCTATATTATCATATATCAACATTCGATATCGCAAATATATGGACATGAATATAATCATTCTAAATTTTCGATATCGATATTCGGGGAGTGGGGATGCAAGGTATAAAGGTCCCCTAAGACTTGCGATGGATGAAGAAATTAAACTTACTTTTTGCAAGATTGTTTTCTAATTATAATATCTTTATTACCAAACATTGCAATGTAAATACATCCACTTGCAAATTTGCAATATTATATGATGTAATTTCTTAGGAGCTAGAACTTTTTTGTTCCCTGAAGAAAGAAACAAAAAATCACATGGAAAAGCAAGTACTTCGAACTTTGAACTAGAATTTACCGTAAGAAAGTTTTTTGTTTCTCTTCCTTGGAGATTTCCATCCCTTTTGGCCTTTGGGACCGCTAATTGACAAAAGGTGCACACATGATCGCTATATGCATTTATGCTCTGAGGCAGAGTCAGAGATTTAGAAAAGGAAACGACTTTTTAATAATAATAATAATAATAATAAACATGCTATGTTATAAACATGTTATAATAATAATAATAATAATAATAATAATAATAATAATAATAATAATAATAATTATTATTATTATTATTATTATTATTATTATTATTATAACAATGGGGTTTACAACTAGGGTCTTGTCTCTTTATCTTGAATGGGAAGGCCGCAAGTCTGCTACGCCACTGGTGTCCCCTATTCTGTATTTGTCTCTTTTTCGTTTCGTGTAGATATTTGTTTTTGTGCTGTTAGGCTTTTATATGAAACTTTTATATTATGTAACTTTTTCTTTTTATGAGTTTCTTTTTTTGGGGCGGGGGGAAAGAGAGAAATGCTTTCTTCTTATATCTGTTTCTTACTATTCATCTTGTTTGAACTGCTTAAGTAAGTCATTTTGTAACTTTTGATGTCATCCAACTCCATCACAATAATAAAATTCTCATTCTTAACAATTTGTTTTATTCCCTTATTTGCAGTTTGCCACACTGATATATTTGTGACAAAATTGAGGTTTTGTCCTACGCCTTTCGAATTCGCAACCAACCCAACCGCCGAGCTTTTTGGGTTGCCTGCTATTGCAGGAAAAGGAGAATTGCAGGTGGTAATGCACTTTTGGAGTCGTGTATACATTTAGTTTTTCAAGACTATATAGACATTTGTAGTCAGGAACATCATAGTCTCTCCGAACTTTGTACACTTTTCTTCTCGGCTCCACGTCCATAAATTCAGCCATTTCGATCCACTGTCTCACACTGAGATAAGTGAGATAGGTATTGAGATTGTTAAAAAAAATGTAGATTAATCTCAGCTATTTGAGATTATACTCAACTTTATGCATACGAAAAGTGAGAAAACACAGTATGATTTATAAGTTCCAAGTATTTACTCAGATGCCTGAGATTAAACCCAAATAACGTCAGGTTGTCTCGCTTTTTATGCATTCAACCATGAGAATAATCTCAAAATCTTGAGCAAAGAATAAGATCTCACTTTTATGCATATCACCCAATATAACTACCTTGCTAGCGGTTATTACATACTGTTTCCTGCTGGTATAGTTCGCGGCATAGAAATTGCTACACAGATTCTAAGTCCAAATTAATAACAAACTCTTGCCAAGTTTTCTTATGCATCCAGAAATACATGTCTCAATCGAATAGTTGCTTCCAGTATTCAATCCAACTCCTCCCCCTCCTCCACCTCTCCTTGTCTAAAGCAGTGTGTATGACGTAGTAGACTCTTTCCATTCAGCTGAAAAGGAAACAGGAATCAAGTTTACAGCATTATAGCTTAAAAACAGTCTTTTCCATTCGTTTGTTCTGAAATATTGTAAGAGAATAAATTAAAAAGAATTCACACAATGTTCCCAAAGCTTCATAAATATCTTTAGTTTCATTCTTTCCCTTCTTTAAAGACTTCAAGCTAGAAAGATGCTCTCTAGAGCTCTATGGAAATTGCCAATAACGGCAGTAGGTTTTGTGATTCCTGAAGTCTGTAATAGACGCACTGAGCTCTAAAATATGTACTGACAGAAATGAGTGTTATTCAATGATTCATTTCATTTCTTTTCAGTAATTGCAAGCAAATGTTCCAGGGGGGTCATTTGGGCAGGACAGGAGGGTGTAATTCTCCCTCCCTTGAGCTTCATAAATACGTATTGTTTGATCAAATGTATAGTAATACACTAATAATAAAGTGAAAATCTTACGTCGGCGGAGAATCTCCCCCCTCCGAATAAAATCTAAAAGACACTTCTTTTAGCAAAAGACCTATAGAGTTACGATAGCACATTGCTAGAGAGCTTACATTTGGTTTCAAGAGTCGAAGTTTTGATCTCAAGCCATATGAGTTCCTGGGCGACATTGAGAAAGAGAGATTCAAGTATGGAGACAGAGAGGGATGATTTATATACACAGATTTAAAATTGGAAAAAATGATCGGACACCATTCGTACTATGATGAAGATTGTGATTTTGTGAAACAGAGAAGGGAAGGTTTCGAACTGCGAGGATCACATTAGGCAGTTTTTGAATTAAGGTGGAGAACACTTTTTAGAGAATCAGATGATTACGTATGGAGAGAAAGATCTTGAGAACTCAGGAATTAAGAATTTAAAAAATCTGAAGGTTCTGAGACGAGTTTCGAATCATGAACCTTGTTGTTTCGAACCACGACTATCTATTCTGCTACGGAGAACTCTATGTACTTGTTTACATACGTTTCCTTTAGGTACGTTGAAAGCTAACTTAATGGGATATTCCAAAAGTTGACTCGGTGCCGTTCAGATAGGACATAAACCTCTTGTAACTTAGTTACAATGTATCGTAGCGGATATAAATAATTGATCAGGTAATGGCGACTGCTTTGAAACAAATTCAGAGTATGAGAATTAAATCAGTCATATCTGTGGTTTCGTGTGTAGAAGAAACAAACTTGTGAACCAAAGGTTTAAGAACAACTCAAGTTATTAATATAAACTTTGCCGAAGATTATTCAATTATATCATCATAAAAGAAACACGAAAGATGTTCTGAAACGAGGAAATACAACTTTGCAAGCGGAGGCAAAAAGAAAACTAAAGTAACGAGATTAAAGACGAATCATTTTCCGCGTAGTGATCGTGGTTCAGTGGACGATTCGCTGGTTTAGTAATCTGGAGGTTAATGGTTCGAGTCCAAGTCGGGAAGTTTTTTGTACTTTAGAATTTTTGATGGCGATTGATCGACGATGACACACGTTTTATTATATTCAGATATTTGAATACTCGGATGTTTCAATACTTGAACTATCAAATCTTCATGAATAATAATAGTAATAATAATAAACTAATAATAATAATTATTATCTCGTAAAATATTGAAAGCTAGGAGCTAATTATCGCTCAGGTCATACCATTACAAGCAGAAACGTGACATTTGGCAATAATGCTTTGGTTTTGTTTAATGATGCCCACGAGAAGAGGAATTTTTCATCTCGTTTCTAAAACAAACAAAAAAAAAAATGAAAATGAACATTTTACATTCGAGGCGGGACAAAGTAACTCAAATTATCGTCTCGCTTTGGAGATGAGAATTCCGACGAGACGAAAAGTATCGTAAACATTTATCGTTGTTCGGCCGCATTTCATTATTCTTTTGTTTTGTATTTGGCAACACTGGACGATTGATAGTTCTTTACAAGTGTCAACGTGGCGTGTGTGACTGCATAGTGTGTAGTTGCTTATGCATAGCAATTAGTGTATTTAGTTGTGTGTTTACAATATAATAAATAGTATATTGTACAACAAACTTTGTGTTCAAAATAATACAGTCCATGAATACTAAAGTGGTCCTTACCGACCGGATTTTGTTCCAGTTGTGCATGTGCATGGTTTGCGAACTTGTGGCGCAGTATCTTCATTTTGTAGTGCATTGTCAAAGTGGTGCAGAATTATAACAATGGAAGAACTCATAGGTAAGAAAACTGTACTTAAACGTGAAGTGACAAGGTTAATACATAAAGTGAACGAGAATAAAGACAAGCCTAACTTCAGTATCAAGCTGTACACTGAACGTGCTACGCAATTACATGGCGATTGCACACAGCTCATTACAAAGTTCATTTCTGTGGGTGGTGAAAGTGAGTTTGCAAAATATGACGGAGAATTTAATGAAGTGCAAAATAAGTTGGACTCTGTCTTAGAAATTTTGTACAATATGCAGTCACCTAATACTGAACAGGTAAATACATCTAATAAACAGTGCACAGATGTGAAGTTGCCAGACTTAGAACTTCCTACATTTTGTGGTACAGTGCAAGATTGGCTATCGTTTCGTGACTTATTTGTTGCTGCTGTTCATAATAACAATCGGTTAGGAAATGCTCAAAAGTTGCAGTATTTGAAGACAGCTGTATCAGGGGAACCTGCTATATTGTTGCAGTCTATTTCCATATCTGATGATAACTATAAAGTAGCATGGGAGTTACTTAAATCAAGATATGAAGACGTGAGGGAGCTAGCAAATCATATTTTGAGCAAGTTGATTACTCAATCAGCTGTGAAGAATGAGTCATCAGGTGAGTTACGAAGATTGGTTGACAATAGTGTTCAGTGTGTGTGTGAACTTAAATCCCTGGGCCTTCCAGTGGAACATTGGGATGTGATTTTAATTTATCATGTGGGTGAGAAGCTAGATAAGAACACCAGAAAACAATGGGAGCTTTCATTGAAGAAAAACGCACAATCAACTTTCGACCAGCTGAAATAGTTCATATTACAACGTGCCAAAGCGTACCTCGCCCATCTTAGCCACAAAATCCAGCCACAAAACTAAGGACGTTCAAGGTCATCCGCACAACACACAGGGTTGCAAACACTACAAATTTAAATTTAGAAAAATAAAAATCCCATAGCAAGCTTACTCCACGCTCAAAAGGACCCATGCAATCATCATCCCTATCATCCCTTTACATAATATACAAAATTTTGTGTGCTAAATGCCATGGTATCAATACCACAACACATAAACGAAATGGTTCAAATTTACAAAAACTTTTGTGGCCAGGGTCGTGCACGTTCACTAGCGGGTCAGGACCCATGCGATCATCATCCCTATCATCCCTTTACTTACTATACAGAAATGTGTGCTGTAAAATGTCGTGGTATCAATACTAGAACACATAAACGAAATGGTTCAAATTTACAAAAACTTTTGTGGCCAGGGTCGTGCACGTTCACTAGCGGGTCAGAACCCATGCGATCATCATCCCTATCATCCCTTTACTTACTATACAAAAATTTGTGCTGTAAAATGTCGTGGTATCAATACCACAACACATAAACGAAATGGTTCAAATTTACAAAAACTTTTGTGGCCAGGGTCGTGCACGTTCACTAGCGGGTCAGGACCCATGCGATCATCATCCCTATCATCCCTGTACTTACCAAACAAAAAATTGTGCTGTAAAATGTCGTGGTATCAATACCACAACACATAAACGAAATGGTTCAAATTTACAAAAACTTTTGTGGCCAGGGTCGTGCACGTTCACTAGCGGGTCAGGACCCATGCGATCATCATCCCTATCATCCCTTTACTTGCTATACAAAAATTTGTGCTGTAAAATGTCGTGGTATCAATACCACAACACATAAACGAAATGGTTCAAATTTACAAAAACTTTTGTGGCCAGGGTCGTGCACGTTCACTATCGGGTCAGGACCCATGCGAACATCATCCCTATCATCCCTTTACTTACTATACAAAAATTTGTGCTGTAAAATGTCGTGGTATTAATACCAGAACATAAACAAAATGGTTCAAATTTACAAAAACTTTTGTGGCCAGGGTCGTGCACGTTCACTATCGGGTCAGGACCATGCGATCATCATCCCCATCATCCCTTTACTTACTATACAAAAATTTGTGCTGTAAAATGTCGTGGTATCAATACCACAACACATAAACGAAATGGCTCAAATTTACAAAAACTTTTGTGGCCAGGGTCGTGCACGTTCACTAGCGGGTCAGGACCCATGCGATCATCATCCCTATCATCCCTTTAATTACTATACAAAAATGTGTGCTGTAAAATGTCGTGGTATCAATACCACAACACATAAAGGAAATGGTTCAAATTTACAAAAACTTTTGTGGCCAGGGTCGTGCACGTTCACTAGCGGGTCAGGACCCATGCGATCATCATCCCTATCATCCCTTTACTTACTATACAAAAATTTGTGCTGTAAAATGTCGTGGTATCAATACCACAACACATAAACGAAATGGTTCAAATTTACAAAAACTTTTGTGGCCAGGGTCGAGCACGTTCACTAGCGGGTCAGGACCCATGCGATCATCATCCCTATCATCCCTTTACTTACTATACAAAAATTTGTGCTGTAAAATGTCGTGGTATCAATACCACAACACATAAACTTAATGGTTCAAATTTACAAAAACTTTTGTGGCCAGGGTCGTGCACGTTCACTAGCGGGTCAGGACCCATGCGATCATCATCCCTATCATCCCTTTAATTACTATACAAAAATGTGTGCTGTAAAATGTCGTGGTATCAATACCACAACACATAAAGGAAATGGTTCAAATTTACAAAAACTTTTGTGGCCAGGGTCGTGCACGTTCACTAGCGGGTCAGAACCCATGCGATCAGCATCCCTATCATCCCTTTACTTACTATACAAAAATTTGTGCTGTAAAATGTCGTGGTATTAATACCAGAACACATAAAATGGTTCAAATTTACAAAAACTTTTGTGGCCAGGGTCGTGCACGTTCAGTAGCGGGTCAGGACCCACGCGATCATCATCCCCATCATCCCTTTACTTACTATACAAAAATTTGTGCTGTAAAATGTCGTGGTATCAATACCACAACACATAAACGAAATGGTTCAAATTTACAAAAACTTTTGTGGCCAGGGTCGTGCACGTTCACTAGCGGGTCAGAACCCATGCGATCATCATCCCTATCATCCCTTTACTTACTATACAAAAATTTGTGCTGTAAAATGTCGTGGTATCAATACCACAACACATAAACGAAATGGTTCAAATTTACAAAAACTTTTGTGGCCAGGGTCGTGCACGTTCACTAGCGGGTCAGGACCCATGCGATCATCATCCCTATCATCCCTTTACTTACCAAACAAAAAATTGTGCTGTAAAATGTCGTGGTATCAATACCACAACACATAAACGAAATGGTTCAAATTTACAAAAACTTTTGTGGCCAGGGTCGTGCACGTTCACTAGCGGGTCAGGACCCATGCGATCATCATCCGAATCATCCCTTTACTTACTATACAAAAATTTGTGCTGTAAAATGTCGTGGTATCAATACCACAACACATAAACGAAATGGTTCAAATTTACAAAAACTTTTGTGGCCAGGGTCGTGCACGTTCACTATCGGGTCAGGACCCATGCGAACATCATCCCTATCATCCCTTTACTTACTATACAAAAATTTGTGCTGTAAAATGTCGTGGTATTAATACCAGAACATAAACAAAATGGTTCAAATTTACAAAAACTTTTGTGGCCAGGGTCGTGCACGTTCACTATCGGGTCAGGACCATGCGATCATCATCCCCATCATCCCTTTACTTACTATACAAAAATTTGTGCTGTAAAATGTCGTGGTATCAATACCACAACACATAAACGAAATGGCTCAAATTTACAAAAACTTTTGTGGCCAGGGTCGTGCACGTTCACCAGCGGGTCAGGACCCATGCGATCATCATCCCTATTATCTCTTTAATTACTAAACAAAAAATTGTGCTGTGAAATGTCGTGGTATCAATACCACAACACATAAACGAAATGGTTCAAATTTACAAAAACTTTTGTGGCCAGGGTCGTGCACGTTCACTAGCGGGTCAGGACCCATGCGATCATCATCCCTATCATCCCTTTACTTACTATACAAAAATTTGTGCTGTAAAATGTCGTGGTATCAATACCACAACACATAAACGAAATGGTTCAAATTTACAAAAACTTTTGTGGCCAGGGTCGAGCACGTTCACTAGCGGGTCAGGACCCATGCGATCATCATCCCTATCATCCCTTTACTTACTATACAAAAATTTGTGCTGTAAAATGTCGTGGTATCAATACCACAACACATAAACTTAATGGTTCAAATTTACAAAAACTTTTGTGGCCAGGGTCGTGCACGTTCACTAGCGGGTCAGGACCCATGCGATCATCATCCCTATCATCCCTTTAATTACTATACAAAAATGTGTGCTGTAAAATGTCGTGGTATCAATACCACAACACATAAACGAAATGGTTCAAATTTACAAAAACTTTTGTGGCCAGGGTCGTGCACGTTCACTAGCGGGTCAGAACCCATGCGATCAGCATCCCTATCATCCCTTTACTTACTATACAAAAATTTGTGCTGTAAAATGTCGTGGTATTAATACCAGAACACATAAAATGGTTCAAATTTACAAAAACTTTTGTGGCCAGGGTCGTGCACGTTCAGTAGCGGGTCAGGACCCACGCGATCATCATCCCCATCATCCCTTTACTTACTATACAAAAATTTGTGCTGTAAAATGTCGTGGTATCAATACCACAACACATAAACGAAATGGTTCAAATTTACAAAAACTTTTGTGGCCAGGGTCGTGCACGTTCACTAGCGGGTCAGGACCCATGCGATCATCATTCCCATCATCCCTTTACTTACTATACAAAAATTTGTGCTGTAAAATGTCGTGGTATCAATACCACAACACATAAACGAAATGGTTCAAATTTACAAAAACTTTTGTGGCCAGGGTCGTGCACGTTCAGTAGCGGGTCAGGACCCATGCGATCATCATCCCTATCATCCCTTTACTTACTATACAAAAATTTGTGCTGTAAAATGTCGTGGTATCAATACCACAACACATAAACGAAATGGTTCAAATTTACAAAAACTTTTGTGGCCAGGGTCGTGCACGTTCACTAGCGGGTCAGGACCCATGCGATCATCATCCCCATCATCCCTTTACTTACTATACAAAAATTTGTGCTGTAAAATGTCGTGGTATCAATAACACAACACATAAACGAAATGGTTCAAATTTACAAAAACTTTCGTGGCCAGGGTCGTGCACGTTCACTATCGGGTCAGGACCCATGCGAACATCATCCCTATCATCCCTTTACTTACTATACAAAAATTTGTGCTGTAAAATGTCGTGGTATTAATACCAGAACACATAAACAAAATGGTTCAAATTTACAAAAACTTTTGTGGCCAGGGTCGTGCACGTTCACTATCGGGTCAGGACAATGCGATCATCATCCCCATCATCCCTTTACTTACTAAACAAAAAATTGTGCTGTAAAATGTCGTGGTATCAATACCACAACATATAAACGAAATGGTTCAAATTTACAAAAACTTTTGTGGCCAGGGTCGTGCACGTTCACTAGCGGGTCAGGACCCATGCGATCATCATCCCTATCATCCCTTTACTTACTATACAAAAATTTGTGCTGTAAAATGTCGTGGTATTAATACCAGAACACATAAACAAAATGGTTCAAATTTACAAAAACTTTTGTGGCCAGGGTCGTGCACGTTCACTATCGGGTCAGGACCATGCGATCATCATCCCCATCATCCCTTTACTTACTATACAAAAATTTGTGCTGTAAAATGTCGTGGTATCAATACCACAACACATAAACGAAATGGTTCAAATTTACAAAAACTTTTGTGGCCAGGGTCGTGCACGTTCACTAGCGGGTCAGGACCCATGCGATCATCATCCCTATCATCCCTTTACTTACTAAACAAAAAATGTGTGCTGTAAAATGTCGTGGTATCAATACCACAACACATAAACGAAATGGTTCAAATTTACAAAAACTTTTGTGGCCAGGGTCGTGCACGTTCACTAGCGGGTCAGGACCCATGCGATCATCATCCCTATCATCCCTTTAATTACTATACAAAAATGTGTGCTGTAAAATGTCGTGGTATCAATACCACAACACATAAACGAAATGGTTCAAATTTACAAAAACTTTTGTGGCCAGGGTCGTGCACGTTCACTATCCTGTCAGAACCAATGCGATCATCATCCCTATCATCCCTTTACTTACTATACAAAAATTTGTGCTGTAAAATGTCGTGGTATTAATACCAGAACACATAAACAAAATGGTTCAAATTTACAAAAACTTTTGTGGCCAGGGTCGTGCACGTTCACTATCGGGTCAGGACCCATGCGATCATCATCCCCATCATCCCTTTACTTACTCTACAAAAATTTGTGCTGTAAAATGTCGTGGTATCAATACCACAACACATAAACGAAATTGTTCAAATTTGCAAAAACTTTTGTGGCCAGGGTCGCGCACGTTCACTAGCGGGTCAGGACCCATGCGATCATCATCCCTATCATCCCTTTACTTACTATACAAAAATTTGTGCTGTAAAATGTCGTGGTATCAATACCACAACACATAAACGAAATTGTTCAAATTTACAAAAACTTTTGTGGCCAGGGTCGTGCACGTTCACTAGCGGGTCAGGACCCATGCGATCATCATCCCTATCATCCCTTTAATTACTATACAAAAATGTGTGCTGTAAAATGTCGTGGTATCAATACCACAACACATAAACGAAATGGTTCAAATTTACAAAAACTTTTGTGGCCAGGGTCGCGCACGTTCACTATCGGGTCAGGACCCATGCGATCATAATCCCCATCATCCCTTTAGTTACTATACAAAAATTTGTGCTGTAAAATGTCGTGGTATCAATACCACAACACATAAACGAAATGGTTCAAATTTACAAAAACTTTTGTGGCCAGGGTCGTGCACGTTCACTAGCGGGTCAGGACCCATGCGAACATAATCCCTATCATCCCTTTACTTACTATACAAAAATTTGTGCTGTAAAATGTCGTGGTATCAATACCACAACACATAAACGAAATGGTTCAAATTTACAAAAACTTTTGTGGCCAGGGTCGTGCACGTTCACTAGCGGGTCAGGACCCATGCGATCATCATCCCCATCATCCCTTTACTTACTATACAAAAATTTGTGCTGTAAAATGTCGTGGTATCAATACCACAACACATAAACGAAATGGTTCAAATTTACAAAAACTTTTGTGGCCAGGGTCGTGCACGTTCACTAGCGGGTCAGGACCCATGCGATCATCATCCCTATCATCCCTTTACTTACTATACAAAAATTTGTGCTGTAAAATGTCGTGGAATCAATACCACAACACATAAACAAAATGGTTCAAATTTACAAAAACTTTTGTGGCCAGGGTCGTGCACGTTCACTAGCGGGTCAGGACCATGCGATCATCATCCCCATCATCCCTTTACTTACTATACAAAAATTTGTGCTGTAAAATGTTGTGGTATCAATACCACAACATATAAACGAAATGGTTCAAATTTACAAAAACTTTTGTGGCCAGGGTCGTGCACGTTCACTATCGGGTCAGGACCCATGCGAACATCATCCCTATCATCCCTTTACTTACTAAACAAAAAATTGTGCTGTAAAATGTCGTGGTATCAATACCACAACACATAAACGAAATGGTTCAAATTTACAAAAACTTTTGTGGCCAGGGTCGTGCACGTTCACTAGCGGGTCAGGACCCATGCGATCATCATCCCTATCATCCCTTTACATACTATACAAAAATTTGTGCTGTAAAATGTCGTGGTATCAATACCACAACACATAAACTTAATGGTTCAAATTTACAAAAACTTTTGTGGCCAGGGTCGTGCACGTTCACTAGCGGGTCAGGACCCATGCGATCATCATCCCTATCATCCCTTTACTTACTATACAAAAAATTGTGCTGTAAAATGTCGTGGTATCAATACCACAACACATAAACGAAATGGTTCAAATTTAAAAAACTTTTGTGGCCAGGGTCGTGCACGTTCACTAGCGGGTCAGAACCCATGCGATCATCATCCCTATCATCCCTTTACTTACTATACAAAAATTTGTGCTGTAAAATGTCGTGGTATTAATACCAGAACACATAAACAAAATGGTTCAAATTTACAAAAACTTTTGTGGCCAGGGTCGTGCACGTTCACTATCGAGTCAGGACCCATGCGATCATCATCCCCATCATCCCTTTACTTACTATACAAAAATTTGTGCTGTAAAATGTTGTGGTATCAATACCACAACACATAAACGAAATGGTTCAAATTTACAAAAACTTTTGTGGCCAGGGTCGTGCACGTTCACTAGCGGGTCAGGACCCATGCGATCATCATCCCTATCATTCCTTTACTTACTATACAGAAATGTGTGCTGTAAAATGTCGTGGTATCAATACTAGAACACATAAACGAAATGGTTCAAATTTACAAAAACTTTTGTGGCCAGCGTCGTGCACGTTCACTAGCGGGTCAGGACCCATGCGATCATCATCCCTATCATCCCTTTACTTACTAAACAAAAAATTGTGCTGTAAAATGTCGTGGTATCAATACCACAACACATAAACGAAATGGTTCAAATTTACAAAAACTTTTGTGGCCAGGGTCGTGCACGTTCACTAGCGGGTCAGGACCCATGCGATCATCATCCCTATCATCCCTTTACTTACTAAACAAAAATTTGTGCTGTAAAATGTCGTGGTATCAATACCACAACACATAAACGAAATGGTTCAAATTTACAAAAACTTTTGTGGCCAGGGTCGTGCACGTTCACTATCGGGTCAGGACCCATGCGAACATCATCCCTATCATCCCTTTACTTACTATACAAAAATTTGTGCTGTAAAATGTCGTGGTATTAATACCAGAACACATAAACAAAATGGTTCAAATTTACAAAAACTTTTGTGGCCAGTGTCGTGCACGTTCACTATCGGGTCAGGACCATGCGATCATCATCCCCATCATCCCTTTACTTACTATACAAAAATTTGTGCTGTAAAATGTGGTGGTATCAATACCACAACACATAAACGAAATGGTTCAAATTTACAAAAACTTTTGTCGCCAGGGTCGTGCACGTTCACTAGCGGGTCAGGACCCATGCGATCATCATCCCTATCATCCCTTTACTTACTATACAAAAATTTGTGCTGTAAAATGTCGTGGTATCAATACCACAACAATTAAACGAAATGGTTCAAATTTACAAAAACTGAACTGTTGGTGAAGTCTGTTGTGGTGTTACATTATTCTTGTGCTTTAGGTACAAGATGAGCAAAGTGTACCTTATGACGCTCAAGCAGATGCAGATTATGGAGCGCTATGAGTGGGATCAGTGGAACTAGAAAACCGAGCAAAATATAACTTTAGCACATCATTTGTGTCACAGTCAGCATGTAATTGGTGTGATGTGCTGATATGACGGGTTCAATATTCATATGATGTCATGGTTGACATTAACTAGTAACTTTTTATTAGACTTGACCTAATTCGAACAGAAATCAGAACGTCATATCAGTCCACCTATAGCGCTCCATACCCTGCGTCTGGTCGAGTGTCATGAGATACACTTTGCTTATCTTGTACCTAAACCACTCTACCAGAAGCACAGGAATAATGTAATCCAACAACAGACTTCACCAACAGGTTTTTGTGACTATTTACATTAAAATTAATGCATCGGATGACCCTCTTCTCATTTACACCAATCACACCAGTAACATGGCTTCTTTCAAGATTGCGGATATTCTTTTTATAACTTTTAACGGACCATATCGACCATCTGGTATCCATGTATGCTCATTTCGTGTCGCTACAATGATTAGTTTTAAAGAAAAACGTGCATTTTCTCACCATGTCCTTAATGTACTAACGTTCCACTTTTGATCTTTCTCGGGCCCTAGTGTCCCAACGTCTTGTACTCTGCAGCTACAATTTTGGCTGTGTGAGTTTCCCGAGATACTCTCTCTATATACAAAGTTTAATGAAAATCGGGCTCTGATAGATACCTAGGGTTCCTTGTTAGATTTTTTGAAGTGGGAATAGTGGTGAGTAACTGTTGCATCTGTAGTTGTAGTCTGTCCGGATTGACATGGTATTCTTTTAAAATGTCACTAATGTCGTGAGAAAAGTTACCTTCCAGAATTACATCCTCTATTGCACGATACCTCTTCAGTTCAGGCTGATGGAATTGACTAAATTTTGCAAATGATATTGTCCAAACATTCATAGTAGGTTGCGCGTAATTTCTCTTCTGCGGTTTTGAATTGGTACTTTTTCGCGGATGTCTGCGAGTGTTCTAGTCTTTTCGGGGTCCAGGGGTGACAAAAGGAATAATTAATATATCTATAGCGTTCTTGGTGCAATATTTCATCTTTGTTTCTTCTATCGAAGGCGCTCCTATACAATCAGGGACGAAAAGTAATAATTAATATATTTACATCGACCGTGGTGCAATATTATATCAGTTTTTGTTCTATCAAAGGCGCCCTATATATTCAAGGGCGAGAAAATGAATAATTAATGTATCTACAGCGCCCCTTGGTGCAATATTATTTCTTTTTTATTCTACCGAAGGCGCCCATATACAGATAGGGGCGACGAAAGGATTAATTAATATATTTACAATGCTCTGTCATTGTAACATTATTTCCTTTTCTATTCTATCGAAGTAGTATGTCGCCTGTACATAATGAGCGGCGACAAATGATTAAGAAAATGTTCATATCCCTGCTTGACTGTCATATAGGTAATTTTTATTTAATTATTTTATTGTATCAAAGGTACCCTAAAAATCAATACAAAAGGAACAGAAAAAGTGTCAATTAGTTATAATAATACAAAGCACAGCACTTTATATTTTGTCGAAGATTTGGCAGTGCATACAAAACACTGCTTTTGTACATAAACTTTTCATTCTTCAATCGGCTTTTAAAAAAGGCAAAGTAATCACTAGGCGCCTTCGGCGCCCCCAATAACTTCTGCCAGAACTTCGGGAGGGGGCAATGCCCCCTTGCCCCCCGTCTTGTTACGCCACTGTATATATATATATATATGAGTAAATCGGTATTCCGGATATCTGATGGAATATCCTGTAAAGAAAATGGAAAGAGCTAAAGAACAAACTTGATAATAAAAAGATATTAGTACCGGTAATCTACTCTTTCCCCAAAACTGTGTAACCAGGACGCTAGGAGAAAGTAGATGCGTAGTTACTTCAAACTTTAAATATAGAAATAGCATGGTAATTTCCATATGCTGCAAAGTTGAAAGATATGCCATACTAGTCCAGAATTTGTGGAACTGGTTATGCTGACTATTTTACAAGAAGCAAGTAAATTGATATACAATTTTGAAAAATCAATTGTCGAATGACTCAATCGTCTTTCAATAATTAAAAAAAAAAAAAAAGAATTGAATAAACAAATTAGATTAACTAAACGTAAAACTATCAGCTTAGGTGTCTCTCAATGTGCTGATCATAATGGAAAAAAAAAAGAAAGAAAGAAACTGAAATTTGCAAAGCGTAGAAAGCTAAAATTACAGCAAATGACAACAGGTACACATCAATTTTGATAATAATGCTAAAATTTATTTTTAACAATTTTAAAAGGAATTACCATGTCCACAAATTATTTAACAAAATAACAATTACATTCTTCTTCTTCTAAGCCCTTTTTCCCAGGGTGTCGACTTTCCGGATCGCCGTCCTCCACCTGTTTCTTCTTGTGCCATATCCGCTTTGACACCTCAATGCACCCATTTTTAACACAATCTCCCCACTTCTTCTTTGGCTGGCCTTGGGCTCGTTTCTCACTCAGTGCTGTAGTATCCACTTTGTCAGCTACATATTCCAAAGATGATCTCACATGTCCAAACCATTTGAGTCTATTTTCTTGCAGTTTTTCTCCTACTGGTCTCACCTTTACTATTCTCCAGATCACTTCATTCTTAATTTTGTCCTTCCGCGTCAATCCACACATGCACCGGAGCATCTTCATCTCTGCAAGATGCAACTTCTGTTACTCTCTCCTCTCTCACAACTGTTCTGTAAACTTTTCTTTTAAGGCCTATTGGTACCCTGCGGTCGCACAATACTATTAGCTGTTTACATCTCCTTCTATTCCCGCATTTTCCTACAGTATTGATTCCTAGCGATTGAATTTTCTCGTCATTACTACCTCTTCTTCTTCTTCATTCAGTCGTAAACGGTAGTGGATCTTCTTAGGAAATTAATTATAGGTAATAAAAGCACAGATGCAGAACATAAATCACTCAGCCAAAAGCTGTCTGACTTACCACAACCCTTCATTCGTTTTATTTCAGTTGCATTGGTCTTCACGTGTGCAATAAGTGTATTGACGCTGTGCAGAAACAGAAAGAGAAATGTGTTTGTGGATACTGCCCCGCAAATCTCGCAGCATCCGGTCCTGAGCACAGACCTCTATCTAGCTCCCAGGTCCCACATGCAAGTTAGTCTACTAAGGAACATGCAAGGGCTATGATACGTTAGTTCCCGGCTTCTAGCACTAGCGACAGGCTATCCACCAGGGTTCTGGAAGAAATAGATGAAGAAACGGTGACTAATAGCATTAATAAAGTTGGAAGGGTGTAGATGAACAAATCTCAACAAACTGAGAAATCCATCTCACATCTAGATTCCAGCATCTGAGAAAACTGCGATGCCAGGCTGAAGGCCTAACAACGAAGGGCAGAAACTCAGATGCCCTACTGCTGGTTATAAGGTGGGTTGAGAAGGAACAAAAGGATATTTGGTTTGCCAATTCTGTTGCGGGTTGTTCAGAATTCAATTATCATTATGTTTGGGTGAATCATGAGTGGTAAGGTAAATCATGCAGTTAGTAGGACCTACTTTGCCATGCCTTAAACCTATACTTTAAAAAAATGGATTAAAATATAAAATAAAGTAAAGAAAATATGATTAAGTTAATAATTGTCAGAAAAAGTAAAAAAACTTCAAAACTAATCGATTACAATTTAAAATGAGAACTGTCACAATTATTCAGTGATAATTATCTCCAATTTTAAAAGCTAATGAACAAAATGAAACACAAGTAAAATTAATTGATTATTATTACCAATTGACTCCTTTTAAACGAAACTGATAAATTAATAAAAGTAAAATAAAAAGACATGAAATTGAGAAAAATAATTAAATTGTGCATTTATAATATATATAGGCATTAGTTATACGAGGACAGTTTTTTATAACGTATGTAGAAAAAAGTTCTAGCAACATATACATTTCACACTATTCTGAAGAAAAAATAACGAATAGTTCTTGAAGCTTACAATTTCTTAACGATTAGTAATTAAAAATTAAAACTTGTGAAATTTAAATGACTAACTTAAAAGTTATTATGTTTAAGTGATCACTTTAATCGTTAATTTTTAACAGATTAATTAGAAGCCTGCTTAAAGCAATGATGTGATTATACATGTTAATATGTTTTATTTATATTTTTATTATTTTTTTGTATTTTAGACATTTTTTTAACATTTTTCATTTTTTAATTTTTTTTGTATTTTTCTTATTATTACTGCTACTATTTACATTTTATGATTATGAGTATTAATGTGAGATGACAGTTATGAGAGATGATAGTGAGTTGATGATGATGATGATGATGATGACCGTTAACTGATGTACACTCCCATTGCTTGTAATTCTGCGCGTTAACTACACCCCCGGTGGCCCCTTGTTGCGCTCAGTAGGGTATACCTTAAATACATATTATCAGAAATTCACCATTCAGTAATAACGTATTCTTCGCCAAATGCTTTTACATGACGTTCAATCAAGATGGACAGGTAATCTTTATGCTTGCTGCAACTCAATTTTAATCTTCATCGACTCAGTTATGCATTTCTATTCGTGTACTACTTTCATTGCGTCGAGTAAAATTAATAATGGTCAAATCACGTATATAAAAGAAATACAAATGCCGTAATGCAATTGTAGTTTTCGACACTGCCTGTATTAACGCTTCAATACTCATAGCTCAAGTATAAATTTTAATCTGTACGTAATTATAGTAGGTGCCATAACTGGAAAAATGTATCTGCTCGTTCTCCTGTAATTAAACACATCACGAAATGACGAACTTAATGTGCTACATATGCATGGTCAATAGGCGGATTTAACGATGCTCGTTAGTTCTACATATTAATTTTTTCCTCAGATAGTGAGGTAAAGAGAACACAATGCTAAAATTTTCCTGTACAATTACTTTGTACTTAAAAATGAATTTAATTTTACGTTTCACTATACATGTTACAAGAGACGGATATTAATGAAAATATTGCACATCATTACTAAGTAATGCGTGAAATGAGGATCTGGAAGGAGACAGAAAAATCTAGAGAAAACCAACGGACATGATGTAGTCCTGCGATCGAAACAGAGATCAGCGCTCTACTACTGAGCCACCGTCTCCCTCGATTTAGTAATACTTACAAAATACACTTGAGGGAAATATTTTTTATGTTTATCATTGACAACGAACTCTTGAAATGAGACATCGAACTAGGGAAGAAAAAAGTTTATCTCAAAAATGTTGACAAGTTAACTGTCTTGATTTATGCAATATTTATGAAAATGGAAGTAGGAGACGGGACTGTTAACAATTTAAAAGATATTAATCAGTGAGATCTCAACTTTTTTTTTTTTTTCGAAATTATTGCAGTATAATGAAACTTACGATTTCTTTGTGTGAAAGAAAGTGCAAACCACAGTGGCATAGCCATAAATTCATCAAGAAGCGGCTCACACACACAAGCATTTGATGTGTGTGTGTGTGTGTGTGTGTTTATGGAGGGGCTTGAAAAATCATGACACTAATATCCTACGTGTACTACAGTAATATCCTTTTAGGTTTTTCTTTTTTGGTGACACGGTATTGAGGAACCGATGAAATTTGCTAACAGATAGAGTGAAGTTGTATTAAACTTCTTTTGCTATACCCTATAAAAATCTTTGGCCGGCCAGATGACGCTCTATCTACTCAGAAATGCTTTATTTCTTAGACGATTGGGTAATTGTCCACCAAATTTTGTTTAGAACTGGTCAGTAGTTATCGAGAAATAAAGTATTACACACACACACACACACACACACACACACACACACACACACACACACACACACACACACACATCTGGAGTGAAACTACAAGCTCCCATATACTTACTCCGGGAGCAAAAGAAAAAAAGTCCCAACATAGGATCACAAAGGAAACATACTTCATATAAGCAGAATCCACTTTCAATATACTACATACTATAAGCGGAAGCCTGAACCGGGTGAGCCCCCTGTCTACAACACTGCAAAGTACGAAACAGTATATGATCAGTTCGTTGCCAACTTGTAAGGGGAAAAAGGCATTAAAAACCAAGCATTAGGCTACTTCCGAAAATTAATAAAAGTTATAGAAATTAGAAGTTATAAAAATAATAAAAGTCTTAGATACATAGGTAACAACCTTATTTCCATTATACCATATGCTGCATACGTGTGTAATAATAATAATAATAATAATAATAATAATAATAATAATAATAATAATAATAATAATAATAATAATAATAACAATAGGAATAGTGATGATGGTAATGGAAATACTTTAATGGATTTTTCATAATTTCCGAACTACTATTGTATATCCGCCATTGACCTCATCTGCAGCCTCAATAAAGTTCTTGCGGGAGGAGCAAAATATAGCGATTCAATTTTAAAGATGTATTTTGTCTGCGAAATCTATTTTCTGTAGTCTTGACACAGAAAGCAAATAAACTCACAATTTTCAAATGATTGGCTATTTGATCCCTTTTCCACACAATCTGTGTGACACCATCTGCGGCATTGACCGTCACATTGAACCCAGTGTACCATTTCTTGATATTGACCTCTTCTAACATTATCCCTTCCGCAATATAAGCAAATATTCTGCATATTTTCCGAGTTTTGCAATAATAATCTAGCTACACTTCGTCTGTAACTATCAGGGGAAAAGTCACAATCAAGTTTCCGACCTTTAATTATTTGTTCCATATAAAACAATACAAACATCCCGCAATTATAACCATCGTTCTGTCTAACAGCATTTACACTCGCACTAAAAAACCTACTCACATCAATTACGTCACTGGTGTTTCTATTGCGCTTCTTTAGAATTGCTGTTATTTTATTGAAAGCATCTTCCTCCTTCGAACGATTCCTCCCGAATGGATCGATATAAATCACCTCCCCAGTTATCATATTGATAATGCATAGGCAAAAGTGATTTCTGTTTACATTCACACACATCAATATGTACTTTTTGGTCGAAATTAGTTCATTCTCCAAGTATTTACTGCTATCTTTACCACTTTCCCACAGAGCTGTGCTTATATGTACAGGTACGTAACACACATCATTCCTACCACTAATGTGAATCATAATTGTTGCGGCTGTGTCTATAACAAAACTTGATAGCCAATTGTTTCCAAACAATGTTTTGTAATCTAGAAAATCAAGGTAGGTACCTCCAAACCTTATCACAATGAAATTTCTTTGACATTGACGTCTAAGGTAATAGTCTACATTGTCTAATAGTCCATTTGCTAACAAAACTTCTCTCTGTTCTGACACACAAACTATGTTCGATTTCTTCTCTTCATGATTAACGTCATAATTACTAACTCTAGATTCGGTGTTATATACCTGATCTATTAATTGGTCATTCTCTATGATTACTTTTGCCTCACTGCTATCTTCCTGATTATGTGAGTATTCATTTTCACTTTTTTTCGATAAACCTAAGCCATCTTTCTCCTCTACTACTGTTTGCATCTTTTCCGTACTCTCATTAAGCTCGCTTCTTGATGGTTTTGTTAGTAACGACCTAAGAAGACTGCCCTCGAAACAGCTACTCTCTCGTTTCTTTCGCTTGCACCAACCCTCCTCCATTATTTCCGTTTTCATGTTTTCCATACTTCCATCAAGCTCGCTTCTTGATGGCTTTGTTAGTAACGACCTAAGAAGACTGCCCTCGAAATAGCTACTTTTTCGTTTCTTTCGCTTGCACCAACCCTCCTCCACTAAACAATCAGCAATATTTTTTCGTTTCCGTGTTTTACGCTTTTTGGTAAATACATCAGGAATTTCAAAATTTAGTTCCTTAACAATTGAATTCACTATTTCCCTCTCTTGCCTAACGAACCTTCCTGGTTTCAAATGCGATTCACCGGGAAAATGAACATTTTTCAGAATGTTAAACCACGCTTCGGCTTTACTATTACTTATATGCATTCGAGTCAGAAGGCAAGACCACAATGGTGCTAGTGGCATGTATTTTTTCACAATTGTAGTTTCCATTTTAGGACTGTAGAATATATTTATATCGTTTACAACACATTCACAAAGTGCGATGCTGCTGACAATATCATTAAATATTCTGAAAAAGGGTGACTGTTTATAATTGAAATGTATTCCATGAAAAATGTTTTCTTCATCATCAGTAACATTAACAGCAGATAAAGTCTCATCTACCTCGTATTCAACTTCTCGCACTTTTTTGGCAGAATTACCTAATTTTTTAATACATGTTTCTACATGATTGCAACGACCTTTACTTTTAATAACAAATATCAAATCACGAAAAACATTTATCATATCTTCCAATACGTGGCAGTCAACCATCAACAACACACATTCTATTATAAATTGCTTACACAGTTTATTTCTGGAGATCTTCGCAACATCACGTGCGACAATGTGAACAAAATGTGACACACACATGTGTGTAAATATTAGCATTGATTTATCATTTTCAAGTTTATTCCCTTGTAAAAGTGTAAAAACAGAGCACAGATACTGCTGTAGCGGCATGGTATTGAAACCAAACATTACTGCGGAAATCATGGCATGACTGAAATCGCATACAACACGTTTAAATAATGGCCATTTACGTAACTTTTGGTTGCAAAATTTCCGGAACGCGCTTAGCAACCATGAAATAGATGTTGCATCGTGTTGGCTAGTAATCATTTCAAATATCGGAAGAAGCTTATTTCTTACAGAAATAACGCCAACATAATAAAAAACACGTTTGCCCTCTTTGGGTTTCCGAACCAGTGACCCTGTGGCATCAAAATATACAATCAGATCGTCGTTTTCTTGCACGTACTTTCTAATTACTTCTAGCTGTTGTTCGCTGTACATATGCACAGCAAACGGAAGAGCAACATGTTGTATATATTTGCCACACTTGTTATCACTTTTACTTAGTACTTCCTCTTTCTCGTATTCTGCAATAATATCTGCGAAATCATCGTGCATCAAGTCATTTCTAGATTTACTCTCTAATCTAATATTCTGTAAAACTCTCAGAGACTTTATTCCTTGGCAGTTACCCTTGGAAAGTGCTTCAGAGTCAGCCTTTAAAATTTGCTTTGACCGGTACACGGTAGGTTTAACATTGTGTAAAATGTCCCCTAACACAGTACGTTCCTCACCGCGTACATCCGATGTTAACATTCCCTTATGTTTCATCACGCCTACTCCCGTTACGTTAAATTTCACCGGTTGGCCACTAATGGGGTATTTCTTTACAGAGAGTTTGAATTTTCTGCACCCTTTAAATTTACATTTTCCATAAATTATCAAAAATGAACTTCTCTGGCGGTTAAAGTGATATTTCTTCATTGTTAGAAGACAAAATTTATGAACCTTCTCAAATTTTCTTCTAATAATATATGGCCAAACTGATCTTCGCAAGGTATTGCTCGATTCATCATAAATTTTCTGCCATTCTTCAAAAGATATGTCAAACATTAATTTCAAGTTGTCTTTCTCCAAATTACCCTGTAAACTAACTACATTGCTTTGATCGCGCGAAAATTTTATACCTGAAGTTACTTGGCATTTTTTTTCACTTCGAGTAGCATGGCTATCAGGATGTGATACCGACAAACCAATTTTCGATTTACATATACTTCTACTCCCATTTTCATGTTTTATTAGCTTTTTCTCCTCACATATGAATTCCCTTTCAGTATTAATTTCTTCAGGCACAACACTACCGTAATAAACTGTTGGTGAGCATTCACAGGCAATTTGTGTGTCAGTCTTAAGTTCTGCTTCATCTGTATCATTATTTATAAGTGACGTATTATTTCCTGAAGAACGACACTTTATTTTCTCATCTACATTAATTGTATCATCCGAATTGCATAACGGTAAAATATTACGGACCTTACAGATATTCCCTGCGTCACACTCATATCCCACTTCCCTAACCGTATTTATTTTTGTTTCCTGTAATATATTTACTTTTTCGTTTGCTGAAGATTCAATTTGTAGTTTATTTTTATATTCCGTTACATCTACAATATTAATGACACTTGAATGAGTAGTACCTGAAACAACATTCACTTCCGCGTTTACAATTTCATTTACTTCAGATTTATTCTCGACTTTTCTCTCGGTGCATATTTTTGACTCCAATTTAACATGTACGTCTTTATGCACAACACTATCAATTGAATGCGATAACTTGGAGGCATTCTCTATTTCCGAATCACAGTAATTATTTCCTACCCTACTGAGCTTTGTTGTCTTTTCAACTAATTTCCGAAACAGTTGTTTGACACCGCCAGCATTTCTTTTCCAATTAACATATAATAACTTTCGATTTTTAAAAGAATTATCGTTAAATATTTGTGTCGCGGCTAAACCTAATACTGAATTACATTTGTGAACATTGCGAGTGACCAATTTAGGTTCGCTTACCATAGCAGCCAAACATTCAGCAAGTTTTTCTGCTTCCCGAAACTTCTTCGTGCGGTCCATCTTATATGATCAGTGGCTTAACGCTCACTAAAGGTTGCTGTTAATATCACACTATTTTCATATTTAAGAAGCGCCAACTGAACACAGCTCTCCACCTATTGGCTATGAAATTCTACGCAGATATCCCAGATAACAATTAACTCAGCAGTGTTGCGAAAACCGTAAATTTATCTGCGAGAGCAGAATGATTTAAAAAGATTTTCTCCGGTTGGAGAATTTCAATACATTGTGAAAAATATTATTACGAAAATTATTAAAAATATTAAAATAATATTATTACCAATTAAAAGATCTAATCTACATTGAAAACAATAGAATATATGGTTCCGGGAGGAAGTTTACCCGCCCCCACCCCTTGAAATCATCACTATCGTAAGGGTTGGAGAAACATAACATTCCTTGCTTTCGTGGACCTAGTTGTTAGCGCCTTCAAATTTTGTGATGTGGGCATGGTTTCGATTCCTGGTGTTGACAGAGACATTTTCGCCTTTGGCATATTGGAAGATGCATTCACACCTTTGTCTTAATTATGTTAACTGTTAAATCTTAAATAAACACTCAGCGTATTTCATGAGAATCATACAATTTTACGAAATTTATTGTACAGTACGTTCAAAAAGTATCTCAGCACTGAAAGATTGTACTTGTTATTCTGAGAGAAACATTGATGCAATGGTTTTTTCGTGTTGTGTATAATATGTTGTGCAAATGTCCGACACAGACATGAACGAAACTAGACATTAACAACTCAACACAGACGTATGTCCAAGAAAGGAGGTGTGCATTACATTGCAGCAGTTATTGAGAATCGGCCAGAGTTCTGTTGAATACTGGATAACGCAGGGGTGTGTTACATTGTTAAAAATAAAGGTTTCTTTGTTGAATATGTGTTTTGCGTGGATGACAAGTACACAAAACTAGGGCTGTGCGATATCCAGAGTTGGATATCGAAAATCGATATCGACAAAATATTGAAATAGTTGATATATTGAAAATATTGGAATATCGAAAAATAGAATAGATATCCTAAAGTAGGGCATGGGGGGTCAAAATTTATGCGAAAGATTCACTTTCTCACTATTCTGCCAACTTAGGAAATGGGAACCCATGTTTAAGAATTTTTGAATATTCCTATTTTAAGAGGACAAGAAGAGCATCAATCAATATAGGCCTTTCTATGAATGCATGCGTGTACAAGGGTATCGTATGTTCCAGAATATCTTTAGAACCCTGGATCAATTTCAACGAAATTTGGTACTATATGACTTATAATCTGAAAAAACAAAAAGTACTGTAAGAAGTACTGTAAAAGTACGGTGCAAAGTACAAATATGTACAAAATAATCTAAACCAACTGATATTATTATCGATCTATAATTCTTGGGATCGTTGAGATGAATAGTGACACTTCGTGTAATTTGATTTGATTTTATTTTAGTTTAGAGTCCATGTCATCAGCGAAGTTATGTGAGACCTCAGACCTACAGCTTCATGTGGAATCCGTACCACATGAGCTCCCGCCGGGAATCGAACTCAGGTCCCTCACGCCAAAGACACATACGCTAATAGCTTAGCCACGAGGAAACTCTGATACCATGTAATTTCATGTTCATCCTTCATTAATACTTGAAACGGGTGGGGAACTGTGGGGTACAAGTTGTCGAAAATAATCGATGTTAAAGTGGAATCCATATTATATTTCTCATATTGGTAATAGCTCCGATGATACTTAACCCCAAGTTAAGACAAGAAGGGGAATACCTGATGACCCGAGAATATACAGATGGTGATCAGAAAAATGGAAACACCTGAACGAAATTGCAACTTACCAGATTAATATGGTGTCGGGCCACCTTTCGCCTTCAGAACAGCCTTGATGCGACGTGGGATGGAGGCATAGAGGTCGTGAATGGTAGCAAGTGGAATTTTACACCATTCCTCGTGCAGGGCATCGGCCAGTTCTGTGAGAG
This sequence comes from Thermobia domestica, assembly GCF_964235325.1. Classification (NCBI taxonomy): domain Eukaryota; kingdom Metazoa; phylum Arthropoda; class Insecta; order Zygentoma; family Lepismatidae; genus Thermobia; species Thermobia domestica. The sequence goes on along the minus strand of NC_137454.1, from coordinate 181,379,076 downwards.
AGGATGGAGGTGGAAATCGTCGCCGGAGTCGTGTTTCCAAGACGGACCACAGATGTTCAATTATGTTGAGATCTGGGGATTGGGCGGGCCAGGGGAGGTGTTGAACTTCATCCCGATGTTCCTCAAACCACGCTGCAACAACGCCAGCTGTGTGAATGGGTGCATTATCATCCTGGAAGATGGCGTCATTGTCCGGGAACAACATCCGGACCATAGGATGCAAGAGGTCTCCTAAAATTGCGACATAATAGTTGGCAGTGATTCGTCCGCTAACTGTGACCACAGGACCCAATGAAAACCATGATATGGCAGCCCACAGCATTACCGAGCCGCCGCCATATTTCACAGTTGGGCGGAGACACTGCAGATCATAAGCTTCTTTGGGCGTTCTCCACACATAAACACGGCCCGTGGTTGGGAATAGGATGCAGGAAGACTCACCCGACCATATCACACGTTTCCAGTCCTCAACGGTCCAAGTTGCATGGTCGCGGCACCATTTGCGGCGTACGAAAGCGTTATGGTCCCTGATGAGCGGTTTGGCCCGTGCAACACGACCCCGTAAGTTCATGTCATGTAATTCGCGGCGGACTGTGATTGTCGAAACAGGGTGGGGGAGGTTCTGATTGAGTTCCTCCGTCACTTGCTCCGCAGTGGCACGACGGTTCTGCGTGAAAATGCGCTTTAATACCCGGCGTGACCTGTCACTCATGATTTTCTTCCGCCCACTGTTTCGCTTCCTCGATGTGGTTTTCCCGTGTGTTGTGTAGGCCGTCATCACCTTCGACACTGTCCCACGCGACACACCTAACACAGTAGCCACTGCCGTCACACTCACTCCACATAACCGTGCACCAACAATTTGCCCTCTTTGAAAATCTGAGAGGTCTCCCATTTTACACTACCTCCGTCTGCTGCAGCCACTGAACACTGCTGTTCCACTGTGCCTGACGTAGTATGGAGACCGACCTAACACACCACCACCAGCGGTCCGGCGCTGCGGGCGCCACGACACCACTGCCAACCCATACATTTGACGTGTTGCCAATTACAGGTGTTTTTATTTTTCTGATCATCATCTGTATATATTCATTGTTTCTCACTCGTATTGACTTGGGCAAGGCCGAAGGTGTTGCTCTTTGTAGTTTATTTATTACGCTTATTTCTTTACTTTCAAATATCTCGTATATTTCTAAACTTTATTCTCCCAGTGGGAAGAACGAACATTTCAGCTAGTAAATAAATATAGCCGATTGTAATATGGTAGTGAAATAGAACTAAAGAACTCAAAACTACATTTTCAATACACTTTAAAGAACATCGTTTTAATGAACATTACGAATATGTATATCTTGCGTAACAAACGAACACATACTGACTTCGGAAACATACTCTGAGTATATTAAGTTACTAATATGTGAGTACATATATCACTTCTATTTTGATATCCGATGGAGTTGAAGTGGCTCCAACACGTGTTAATATGTAACATAGCTCGGATAACACAGAGCCATTGTGTTGAATTAGCATAAACAGTCTTTACCTTGTAGTGAGCCCGAGCGAGAGCGAGCTGAACTGAGGTTAGTGTGTGGATCTCTTGCCTCTAATGTGTTAAAATGAAATCCATGAGTATTTTTTTAAATCACCCTGTATTTTTGAGAAGCTATATTATATGATAAACATTATAAGAATGAATGAAAATACTCTTTATCCATTAACGAAATAATCCTTCCCCCACGAAAAAAGGAGAAAGAAAGAAGCATTAAAAGTGAAACTTTTCTAAGTGGATATCAGTTATTAATACTCATAGAGAGTTAACAATGAAATCGGCAAAAGAAACTTTATTGGTTGCAAAGTGGATTTTGTTCTGAGAGTAAGTTTGGTCACAGAGCAACAGTACATCTATCCGATTAAAAAGAAGGCGTGAAGAAAATCTACCAATCAGCATCTACCTTGTTCTATAGCGAATCACATTAAATGTACAATCTTCACCTAGTGCCAATTGTTGAGTAATTCCAAACGAGAATGGAGTTCATTTTTGTCGGGGACTCAATATTATTGAGGTGTTGGGAGCTGTACACTGGAACAAGAGTACGAAAAGATGGTAAGTCTAATTATACATAATACATTTTTTAAATCTTAAGGCATTTGTCTCAACTGTTCAGTATAAGTTGTTAAAGGGAGGGGGAGAAGTAAAAGGTTGAGTGGATTATTCTTGTTTAACACGCTTTTCTAATACATAATGAAACCTATATTTAAAAAAAAAAAAATGATTAACGCAAAGCATGTATAGATCAGCAGTACATTTTTCAGTATTTTAGTTCATAGTAGCATTGCAACCACTGAGAAGGCCAAGTACGTGAGAACGGGGGGAGGGGCATTTAGTGGAAGGGTCAAGTTCTCGATAAAGGGCTTTCTCGCCATAACTTATACCTCCTTACTGGAAGAGTCGAAACTTACAGTTCATAAATTGTATAATAGTAATAGTGACCAGAATTTTAACTTGCAAAAACTTAACGCACAATAACGGGGAAGGGGGAAGTGCACCGCTGGTTCTCGTAATATATTTTAGGCATCATCAGTGTTTTCAAGTTCCTTCTAAACTTGCTCAAAAAGCGCGGCCCCTCTAAGCGGTATCAGGAGCGGACAAAAGCAAAATTTTCACCCTGCCATTGAGTCTTTGGCGCACCCACTTAGTTCTAGACTATATTTACATTTTATTACAGTGGTGTTAGAAAATACGTTCGAAAATTTATTTTGGGGTGCTCGTTTGCCCCCCCCCCTGACGTTAGCATCCCGGGCAGTTGCCCGGTTTGCCCAACCTTTGGTGCTTGTGCTTGGTTCTGTGTAGCCGCAGTACATGGCAATTGTACTGTGCCTCATGGCAACACTTTTTAACTCATTTTACTCCAGATCTTGTAGGTCATAGAATTTGTCAACGTCCGTGAACCTGGCCCCCCCACTTTGAGCACTAACGATAAAATTAGTGTCAATCGTTAGTGCATCGTTAGTGCTTCTTAGTGCACCAACCCCTAACGTTAGTGCTTAATTAGTGTAGGAGCTACAGGCAAAAAACCTTTGGGGGGGCCAAGTTCACGCTGCCCCCCACTTCAAGCACTAACGAAATAACTAGTGCCATTCGTTAGTGCTTCCTAATGCACCAACCCGTGACGTTAGTGCTTCATTAGTGTAGACTCTGGAGCCAAAACAATGAAACACGCTGGCCCCCCACTTCAAGCAATAAGGAAAAGAATAGTGCCGTTCGTTAGTGCATCGTTAGTGCTTCTAGAAAATACTAAAAGTTTCGTTAGTGCTTCACTATTAGTGTAGATATAGCCAATTACAAGTCACGAAACTCCCATAAGAAATGCATGGGGAATTTTTCTTTGCGTCAAATTACCGCCAAATTAAAAAGCACTATTGACCTCTTCTAGTGCAATCGTTAGTGCATCGTTAGCGCTTCATACTCCAAAAACCGCTAACGTTAGTGCTTCATTAGTGTAGGAGTTATAAAGAAAAAACATTTGGGGGGCCAAGTTCACGCTGCCCCCCACTTCAAGCACTAACGAAATAACTAGTGCCATTCGTTAGTGCTTCTAGAAAAGACTTATAGTTTCGTTAGTGCTTAAATATTAGTGAGGTTATGACTTATTACATGTCACGAAACTCCCATAAGAAATGCATGGGGAATTTTTCATTGCGTTAAATTACCGCCAAATTCAAAAGCACTAATGATCTCTTTTAGTGCAATCGTTAGTGCATCGTTAGTACTTCTTAGTGCACCAACCCTAACGTTAGTGCTTCATTAGTGTAAGTACTACAAGTGAAAAACCCTTTGGGACTAGCGTGAACTTAGCCCCCTCCACTTTGAGGACTAACGAAAAGATTAGTGTCAATCGTTAGTATATCGTTAGTGCTTCCAGAAAATACTAATAGTTTTGTTAGTGCTTCACTATTAGTGTAGATATCGCCAATTGTAAGTCACGAAACTCTCATAAGAAATGCAAGGGGTACTTATCATTGCGTTAAATTCCCGAACGTAATAGTAACCATTACACTAATATATGGTTATTAGTGCTTTTAAATTTGGTTGAAGAATTTTACAAAATGGAAAATGCTACCTGTCTAAATTTAGCCCTGCACGCATCTCAAATACTACTAAAAAAACGTTTGACATTGTTAGTGCATCGTTAGTACCCATTAGTACACTAAACTCTAACGTTAGTGCTTTGATTCAACTCTATATTAGTGAATATTATTTGCAAGACTAAATTGAAATTTTCTAATTCTACAATTATTGTCCTAGAAAGGTGAGATAGACGTCAAAAGTTAGTGCATCGTTATTGCTTCCCGAAACACGAAGCATTGGTGTTAGCGATATTATAGTTTAAGAGTTATAAGTTTAAGAGTTTAAGAGTTTAACTCACTCTGAGCTAAATTAAATTTTTGCGAATTTTACAATAATTGTCCCACAAAGGTTGAATAAACGTCAATGATTAGAACATCGTTAGTGCTCCGAAAGACACTGAGCAATAATGTTACTGCTATCGTAATTTAGGGGTTAAATGAATAACTCAGGGGTCTACTTTAGATCTTAAAATTTTGTACAATTTTACGCTAATTGTCTGACAGAGATGGACAAAACCAGCGTTTAGTCCTCCGCTGAATAAGCACTAATGCTAGTGTTATCATAATTTAAGTGTTATTAACGAATAACACGCACAAGTCTAAATTCAAATTTGTCGAATTTTACAATAATTGTCAATCAAAAGGTAGGATAATCGCTAAAGGATCGTGCTTTTTTAGTGCTTCAAAAATACTAAGCACTGACGATAGTGCTATGATAGTTTAGGAGTTATCAGTGAATAACTTGGACGGAACTCAATTAAAATTTATCGAATTTTATAATAATTGTGTACAAATTGAAAAACCTGAAGTTAGCCCCGCCCAAGTTATTTGGTAAAACTCCTAAACTGTGACGGCACTGACGTTAACTGATTAGTATTTCATGGAGCACTAACAGTCACTAATCTTCGGTGGTTATCTTATCTTTGTGGGACAATTAGTGTGAAGTTCGAAAATTTAAATTAATCCTATCCGGATTATTCATGAAAGCACTAACGACAATGCTTAATGTTTTATAGCTAGCAATGCAGTAAGCGCTTGTGTTTGTCCCACTTTTGTGTCACAATTAGTGTAAAACTGTTTAAGTTCAAAAACCTAAAGTTAGACTGGGTTGAGGTTTCATTAACAAGTCCAAAAATATGATAGCACTAACGTTAGTACTTATTATTTTTTGAAGCGTTAAGGATGCACTATCCTTTAGCGTTTGTCCTACCTTTGTGAGAAAATTAGTGTTTTTCGATATTTTTAAATTCAGTCTCGTCCGGGTTATTCATTAATAATTCCCAAACTACAATTTCACTCTATTAATGCACTACCCACTGGTGTTAGTCCCACTTTTGTGGCACAATTACTAAAAAATTGTGTAAAAGTTGAAAAATCTAAAGTTAGCCTCGAACGAGATATTCATTAATAACTTCTAAAGTATGATAGTACTATCGTTAGTGTTTAGTGCACTAATGTGCAATTACTAAGCACTAAACATGTAAGTAGTTTTACTAGCACTTGGGAATCGTGCGGGGCTAAATTTAGACACTTAGCATTTTTCATTTTGTAAACTTCCCACATATTTAAAAGCACTAATAACAACATATAGTGAAATGGTTATAGTATAGTGTAGTGTTAGTAGCTCTTATTGCAAAACTCCAAACATTAGTGCATCAACAATTATGGACGATAGAAAATAAAACTTAGGGAAAGCTAACTATACGCTAGTGAGATGTAGGAAAAGTCTTACTGACACTTTCGAAAATGTGACAAGTGTTTGTTAAATGGTGCTGAATTGGGTAGAATTGTACCAACTTTTTCACAAAAGGGGCTGAAAATGCCAGCGTGGTACCAACGGGACGATGACTAACAAAAAGGACTGAATTTGGAACAATTGTAACAAGTGTGGCAATAGTGATTACCAAACTAGTTACATTCAAATTCCGCATAGTTCGCGTCTCAATTTAAGTACATTCTGTTTCTTATACAAGTTCACATGGTCGTAATGTATTACATAAGCATATATCCAGTGTCCTAACTAGGCAGGAGCAACTAGGGCAGTGCCCCCCAGCCCCTCACCAATAAGGGCCTCGAAAGGACTATTAAAATAAAAATGTGTAATTGAAAAACGTGATTATTTAGTTCATATGAAATATTATGTGAATATACATCCTAATAATAAAGATAAACGCCACAATCACACTAATAGATAGCCCTGCCAACGTTATCACGGCTGCAGGGAAGCAAACTGGTTCACACTGGTTTTTCATGAATCTAGTAAATTAGACCACGAGAAACATGAATCTGAAGGAATTTTGACGATTCGAATTTCGGAACTCGAGATATTCGAATTTGAAGTCACCAGGGAAGCAAACTGGTTCACACTGGTTTTTCATGAATCTAGTAAATTAGACCACGAGAAACATGAATCTGAAGGAATTTTGACGATTCGAATTTCGGAACTCGAGATATTCGAATTTGAAGTCACCAGGGAAGGAAACTGGTTCACACTGGTTGTTCATGAATCTAGTAAATTAGACCACGAGAAACATGAATCTGAAGGAATTTAGACGATTCGAATTTAGGAACTCGAGATATTCGAATTTGAAGGCACCAGGGAAGCAAACTGGTTCACACTGGTTTTTTCATGAATCTAGTAAATTTGACCACGAGAAACATGAATCTGAAGGAATTTAGACGATTCGAATTTAGGAACTCGAGATATTCGAATTTAAAGTCACCAGGGTAGCAAACTGGTTCACACTGTTTGTTTCATGAATCTAGTAAATTAGACCACGAGATACATGAATTTCCAGGGCAAGTGGACGGGATACCTCAGGTACCAGTTATATTGCCAACTACTTAGATCCAAAAAATTGAAGTAATTTGCTTTCTTATTGCGTTTCTTTTTGTTTGTTTGTTTGTTTGTTTCTTAACGCCCGACACGTATTACTATAAGAAGATTCCCACTTACTAAGCGTTAAAAATTATGCTATATAACAAATTATATATATAATTAAAATAACAACATGCAGAATGTTTTTATTACCATGGTAATTCTACGTTAAGTTAGTGTGAAAATTTTGTAGGATTGTACATCAATTTAAAGTATTATATTACTTACATTTTAACCAATATACAACAATTTTTAAGATTTTGCAAATGTGGAAAATGGGGCATGAATGGTAGAGCGCTTACTTCTCGCGCTAGGGACCCCTGGTTCTATTCATTCGTCTCATTTAGCCTACAGGGCATAATCGTGGAAAGTTAAAAAAAAAATAATAATTTCATTTCATTTCACAACATTAAAAAAGGCCACCATAGTAACCTTTTTCGATTAAATTTATTAAATAAAATACCGTTATGTGCCAAATGTTGGTGAAATATTTATTTGTGGAATGTGAGCAAAACCATTAGGCGTTTCCTTCTGAACTTCTGTTCACTCAGAAAGTATAGGATTTATTTCAGTGTTTGAAGTTTGTAAACACTAAAACAAAATTAGTTCAGAATGTATGGAATCAAAGTCTGCAGGTGTGACACTGAAAAGAGGGGGAAAAGTGGCAGGATACTCGAGTACCTCCACGAACATTTTGAAGGCCTCACATTAGATTTGGGTCGCATTGAATAATAATAATAGAAAGTCATAAAATGTTCTTGTTTCGCTTGCTCTCAGGAAGGCATTAGTATAATTTATTTTTACTCCATATTTGATCATAACTTAATTAAGATCAGTTGAAAGTAATAATAATGATGTATCTTTTTACAAGTGAAGTAGGAAGACGTTGACACTCTGAACCTATTGAGATTGTGGGAATCTGTAAAAAAGATAAAAAGAAGTTTCGTAGTAATTAACATTATAAGACTCTAAGGGAGAAATATTGTGTCATATTCAATGGTATCGGTATAAAAATGTTAATCAAAATTCAGTGTGGTTGTTTTCAAGATGACTGCTTAGCAGTGTTGGGCAAATTTCAATTGAATTAACAATTAACAATTAATCTGTAACTTTAATTGTTAATTGCAATTAACAATTGAAGTAAGTAATGGTTAATTGTTAATTGCAGTTGGCCATTAATAATGGAGAATCAATTGCAATTAATCAATTGATTGAAAGTTATTGCAGTGGAAAGTGTTCAAATTGTTCAATTGCATTATCAAATTATATTCTTACAAGAAACCAGTTATAGATATGCGACCGTCATTTTGGACATGACTGTACATTATGAACGAGAAGAGTAGATATTTTATTTTTAAAAAATGGTAATCGTTTCGTTATAAATAAAGATAGACCCAAAAATAACTATATTGATGTATCTCTGGGAAGAATTTTGGGCCAAATTCAACATAACCGATTCTAAGATGACCCTCGATGTCTTCTTGTGGCCTGTCATGTTTTCCTTTCTCCCGCATACCATTTATAGGTTCTAGTTTATAATGTACATCGTTCCTCCCATTTTGTTATTTTGTAAATTATTTATAAATCGGGAGCATAACAAGAAATTTTATGTGAACGATCGACAACAAACTATCTGCATGATTGTTTTCCGATTTTCGAAAAATTTCAGGTACGGTACGTGAAGTTGGCAGCATCCTTTTGTTTTTTGTATAAAATGTTTACAAATCGTGAACAATCATGAACAAACAACTAGAAAAAGATCCGGATAGTTTATTTTCACTTTCTGGAAATAGGTTGTGCTAGGTTTACGCATATGGTTATATCTTCATTCATGACTTACACAATGTTTTATTACGATTATGACACGCCTTATATTTGTATCTTGATTAAATAAATATATTTTTATGAAGACCATCTTTTTGCAGAAAATGGAAAGAGGTGGGTTGGATGGACCATTAGTGGTGCAACCACAAAACAAATATTACGTATGATGAAGGAAGAATCTCCTACAAGGAAAAAAGTTGTGATGATGGTGGGCACAAATGATTTACTGAAGGTATGATGTAAATCTAAATGAGTTCTTTTTGTACATTAATCATTACATTATGATTATATATAGTCATTACATTATAATTATTCTATATCTTTAAGACTGAACAACGTTTACATACACATTAGTTTTTGCTGATGAATGGATTTATATTCAGTAATGATTTAACTAGATTTCACGGTGTCCTCCCACTTGCGTACATTCACACTTCCGTACATGTGAAAATCTTTCCCAGTTCCGTACAAGTGCCAGATGCAGTGAAATGACATGATTTGAAGCAGCTGTAAAGATTATATGGAAGGAGAGTGATCCCTTCAGTTTCCTTATGTTCACAATAGAGTGCAGTAGTAACTGTTGCCAAACCGAATAGCAGAATCCCATGATCAACTACTCATGAAAGAGTGGAAACGTACTCTCGGAAAACTGTTACACCGGCCATACACTGACGTATTTTTCCGCCGTAGCCATAAAATTTCATGCGCTAGTCTTGTTAGCAGCTGTCAATACGTTAGTGTATGGGACCTAGCGTAAGTTTACGCACCGAATTTTTGTACGCTGGAAAAGTCTGGATGCTCTTAACTTCGAGCGTAAATACGGCGCGTAAAAACGGCTCAGATGAAAGGGTTTTCGAGCAGCAGGTGGTCTCTTGCCCTTTCCACGGCTTTCTCCCCGGTCTGGTCTTATTGTTTTCAGAAGAGAAAACCTGTTCTTGTGTTGTCCTCGCGAATCGTTGCTGAGGTTTGCTGGTAGACTCACCAGAAATCATCATTCCAATCTAGTTTCAGTCTTTCCATACAAGATACGATTTCGGTTAAACTAATATTTCCTATTGCACAAAACGAGACATTATTTCCTAATTAAAATTCATAATTAATTTTGAGTGCACAGAGAAAAAAGTATTTAAATCCAATACTTCCTAATCTGAATTCGCAAATTATGAGAGCTCCTCCGTGGCTATGTAGTCAGCGTACGCGTCCTCGGTGCGGGGCGCCCTGTTCGATTCTAGGCGGGTGCTCATGCGGTTCGGGTTCTACTTCTCATATAGAATCGCTAAACTTATCGAACCTGATGCCTTTCGACTAGGAATTTAATATTTAATTTAATATTTGGACATTAGTTTTTTTTTCCACACAGGTAAAGGCGCATATAAAGATGAAGTCACACCTTCAGAGTTACCCATGTTGTGATACTGAAATGAAATCTTTGAGTTTAACTTCCCACGATTATGCCCTTTAGACTAAAGGATACCATAATTAAGGCAAGTGAATGATGAGAGAATTGATTTAACGAAATGTGGGAGGAAACGAGAGTACCTTGAGAAAACCCACGGACATGATGCTGCCCACACAAACTTATTTGCACGGGGATTGAACCAGGGACCCCACGCACCAGAGATAAGTGCTTTAGCACTGAGCCGCTGTGGCCCTCTGTTGTGATTTTTTTTAAAAAAGTATGACTGTAAATAGCATTTGATCAATTTTTGCCGAATTGAAAATTATCTATAAATCATATGTTGCTCCTACTATTGAGTATTGTTCTCCTATCTGGTCTATGGCCTGCCCTACTCATTTAAAAAATTAAATTCGGTATATTTTTCACAGACATTACATATTGAACATAGTAGAAACTTTTCTTCAAGACTAGGGGGCGCGGTGGCTCAGTGGTAGAGCGTTCACCTCCGCTGCTTGGGGTCCCTAGTTCGATCCCAGCTCGCACCGTGTGGACTTTGTGGTGGATAAACACCGTGCTCGTGGGTTTTCTCGAAGTTCTTCTGTTTCCTCCTACTTTCTTCATTCCACCATTTCATTCATTTCTCATAATCACCGTCTCCTTTAGCCTAACCGGCATAACCGTGGGACGTAAAACTGAAAGATTTCATTTCATCTTCAAGACTGCTTCGTGTGGATGTTTTCATATTGCAGGCTATTAACTAAACATTTATTTATGAAATATAAACCTATCTAAGGCGTTTTTCAGAAATTCGAAAAAAAATTCTCCCTCAAGAGTAAACTACCCGTTGTGGATCTTTTCAGGAAAAAATAGTTATGTCATATTGTCCGGTTATTAATAAACCATTTATTTATGAATTACGAACAAAATTAACTGACTCGTGTTTGAGAAAATATCTCGAAAAAGCTCACAGGCAACAGTAAACTAACCTTTTTGTATTTTTACCACAAATAACTTATGCCAGATAATAAAAGTGGTAATGAAATATTGATGTACGAGCAGAATCGTTAGAGTCATTTTCGATAAAATTGCATTTGTCTTTTTATTTTCATCTACCAGTGAACTTCCTTTATTTTGGGGGATATGAAGAAAATTCGAAAACCTTCCCTTGGAAATCTGATAAAAGTATTAAGTTTAGAAACTTATCACTTGAATTTAAAGAAAATTATCCGATGTTGAGTTCGCCCTTACTACTCCTCAATTGATTTGTATGTATATGTGGAAACCCTCAAGTTCGGGTGGATTTTACCCTCATGTCATATACCCGACAGCAAGAACGAAGAAAAAGTTATTAAGTGTTTTAACACATTTTTTTTAATACAGTAAATTACTAAAGACTACATTTAAAGAAAACATGAAAATAAACAGTGATAAACTGGCAATAAACGAAAACCAGAGTAGAACTGAATTTAACCTGACCCCGCTTGCTAACAGCGGGCGGCGGTAATTTTGTCACCGGAAAATTCGTCACGGTAACTTCGTCACCAAAATATTACCATATAGGTAATTTCGTCACCGAAAATAATGTCACGATAATTTCATCACCAGTGTCTTTTAGAACATAATACAAGTACAATGAATGAACTCGAAAAAGTTTTTGAAATTGTTTTCTTTAATCTTCAATGAAGCAAAACTATGCAGCATAATCAAAATAGATTATTAATATTAAATAAAGAGTTACATATTTTAGATATCGTATTTGAGACAAGAGATAAAAGTTTCCAGTAATTCTATCACAGAAATATTGTCATATAGGAAAATTTGTCAGTTATTTCTTCACCTTTGTTGAATTAAATAGAGACAAAGCAAACGATCAAATAGCTTACTTTATTTTAATAAAACTTAGAAGACAATTCAGTTGGTGTTGTACTCTGCAAAATTGAAGTTTCTGGTACTCGACGCAAGAACAAGCACCAGTAGAAGAAAATAATGTCTGCTTGAGCAAATGTTAAAAGCACAGGCAACATGGGGCACTAATGGGTTCATTATTCACTATTTACAAATATTAAATTTCGCGAATATCAAAATTTCAGAACAGAAAATAGCAAACAAATATGGGAAGATACGCCAATCTGTTAATTTTAGAGATGCAAAAAAGCCGGCTTTTTTGAATCGATGGTTTTTTGCACATAAAAAGCCGGCTTTTTTGGGGAAAAAAAACGAGAATTTTGGAAATTTTGGCTTTTTTCATTTTCATGATTTTTCCGTTTAAATAGCTTCCTTATAGTATACTCTAAAGTTAAATAAGATTCCATGACCTCAATGCCATATTTCGCTCTGGAATTCACCATCATAATGGATGGAGCACATGGTTTATGAATTAAAGTAAACATAAAGTACGTAGTATTTGAGGGCAATTTTAGAAGCTATTTAACTTGATTTTAACTTCTGAATTATCGATATTTTTTCTTTTGTAGATCATTTCTTTTTAGTCATCCGTGTTTCACTTCTTAGAGCTTAGTACTCTAGCTTCTAGCACATAATTAAACTTATGATTTTCAATATATCCATTAGAGCGTACGTTTTTCAATATATCTTTCAGAGTGTACTTCCACATTTCCGTTATACTGTAGCTGTGCAATGATTTAACAATAATCTTCCAGACACAATCTTGAATACCATTTGATAGAAATAATCAGTATCGGATTTAGAAAAATATTTGGGAGGGTTCTTTTTCTGAATAATGTTTGGTTTTTCTAAAAATTTCTAACTTTTATTTAAGAGGAGCTTAAGTTTATGAGTACAGGCATAACAAATATTTCGTTTCGTTTGTATATTCAGCTATAATCTTCCAGATACAACCTTGAAGACCATTTTATACTGATAATCAGTGGCGGATTTAGAAAAGTATTTTCGGAGGGGCTTTTCTTATTAATGATTAGTTTTTTTCTAAAAATTCATATATTTTTTTTTTTTTTTTTATTTGAGGACAGCTTGAAGTTTATGAGTAAAGGCAAAACAAATATTTAGTTTGTTTTAGAAATTCCGTAATTTCGCGGTAGAGGCTTCAATCCGGAAGAACTCCCCACCATAACCTCTTCGCAAATAGATCACTGCTGGTAATTAATAACAAAGATTTAAAAACTATTAGAAAGTAAGTCGGCCAGGACTCACAGTACACGCACTATCTCTACATTCACAGATGGAATTAAGAAAAACCTTTGTCAAAATTGTCGAATGAGGGGTTGAATCAGGGACTTCACGATAGAAGCACGAAAGCTAACCACTCACTCATGTTTGTTGTGCAGTTGTGCTTAACTTAAATGTATTCTCTCTCTCTCTCTCTCTTTCTCTATGGCCACAAAAGCTCTCCATTGACTTCTGTCCTTATCCAATTCAATCCAGTTTCTACTCTGTATTCCTATTTCTGCTAGATCCATCTTAATATTGTCCTCCCATCTGGGCCTAGATTTTCCTAATGGACGTTTCCCGATTGGATTTCCAGTTAAAACTTTGAAAGCGTTCCTACTTTCTTCCATTCTGGCTACATGACCTGCTCACCTGAGCCTCCTAGTCTTGATGACTCTAACAGCGTTTGCACATGTCCCTGGCAATGCCGGACCCGACACCGACAATACCGGAACCGGAACCGGGGCTGCTTTGCACACATGGCCGGCAAAACCGGTGCCGCACCCGGCAATGTCGGTGCCGGCGCTGTTTTGCACACACATCCCGGTAATGCCAGTGCCGAGAAGTAGTTTGAGTTTGAACGTGAAGGAGAGAACATGAAATGAAATGAAATAAAATTTTTGAGTTTTACGTCCCACGGTTATGCCGGTTAGGCTAAAGGAGACGGTGATGATGAGTAATGAATGAAATGGTGGAATGAAGAAAGTGGGAGGAAACGGGAGAACCCCGAGAAAACCCACGCACACGGTGTTTGTCCACCACAAAGTTCACTTGGCGGGAGCAGGGTTTGAACCCGAGACCCCTAGCATCAGAGGTGAACGCTCTACCACTGAGCCACCGCGGCCCCAGGAGAGAATATGAGTCCAGCAATAAGCACGATATCTCCTTGCCTTGCTGTACTTACAGCGAAGAAAGGAAACAAAGCAGCACTAGAAAGATTTGGATCCATCCATTGTTGACAGTGCGTCATGTGGAAGGTTCGTTTCATACATTATATGAAAAGCTGCGGAAATATGATTCAACATTTTTTAATTACTTACTGCTATACAGGATACTCTTCTTTATGCTTTCCTTTCCCTCTTTCAGCAAACACACCCCCTTCCAAATTACGTACTATGATCTTTCAGGAGCCAAGAAAGACAATCCACACAAAAGGAAAGTGCTTATCAGAAACCTGATCACTATCAATGATTGATAGAAGCAGTCTTGCAAACTATCATTTTTCTATATTTTCCCCTTGGGAGAGGCTAAGCAGAAGGGCGAAAAAAAAAAAAAAAAAACAAGATTATTTGCTCTTTGTGTGTGGTTGTGTGCGCACGAGGTATATGGCCTTTTTTTTCACTTTTGTTATAATTTTAACATCTCTTTAAATTTCTCAAAATTGAAACAGGCTGAGATCACGGTATTTAAAATAATAATAATAATAATAATAATAATAATAATAATAATAATAATAATAATAATAATAATAATAATAATAATAATAATAATAATAATAATAATAATAATAATAGGTTCTGAAAAGGCAGCATTGCGGTTGCTTATTCACTCAGTCCACAATCGTTCTATGGAACAAATGCCCGACTAGACACAGAGTACATGAATACTTTTATTATGATCTATAGGGTAAAGCAGCATGCAAGCAACAGCAGCATAGGGTAAAGCATTTGCTGGTTCCGGGAGTTCCACTGGCTTTTTTGCCGGGTCGGAAAGCGTGTGCAAGCTACCATTTGATTACATTGCCGCCGATTACATCGCCGGCATTGTCGGAACCGGATGTTTGGTAAACCGTATAAATTATGTAGTTCCTTCTTATGAAGTTTCTGCCATTCCCCATTCCCCTTTCTCTTGGGTCCAAATATTCGTCTCTGAATTTTATTCTCAAATAATTTCAGTATGCGTTCTTCCCTCAGCGTAAGCGACCATGTTTCACAACCATAAAGCATAACAGGCATGATTATCATTTTATATATTTTAAGCTTTAAATTCCTTGACAGAATTCGCGCCGACAAAATATTTTGAACTGAATAATAACAAGAATTTCCTGATTTTAGTCAACATTTAATTTCTTTGTGGGTATGATTTTGGTCTGGTAATACTGATCCAAGTTATTTGAAAGTATCCACTGTGTCGAAAGTATTAATTGACATTTTAACGCACTCATAATTTGCCGTATTACGATCCTTGTGAATTTCCTTGTATTTAGATTTATCTGCATTTCTTTCGATTGTTCTCCTATCAGATTTACATCATCAGCATACACCATAACCTAGTGAATACCATTCAATTCTAGGCCCTGGTTCCTATCTTTGATTTTTCTTATAGCGTACTCCGGAACAAAGCTGAATAATAACGGCGATAACACATATCCTTGTTTCAGGCCAATCTCGACGTGGACGCTCGCATTTTTCTACTCGGACTTTACTCTGGAATTCATTTAAACACTTAATAAATCTAGCTTTTTCGGTATTCCAAATTCTGTAAGAATGTTGTACAATGTTTCCCTCCTTACCGAGTTGTAAGCCTTTCTAAAATCAATAAACAGTTGATGTACTGGGAAATATATGCCCATTTCTTTTCGATTATTTGTCGAATGGTAAATATCTGGTCGATTTCGACTAAATTCACACTGATAATCTCCAATAATTTCATCTGCGTATGGGGTCAATCTTATTAATAGAATGTTAAGAGAAATGCCTCGATAATTATTACAATCAATTTTGTCGTCTTTCTTGTGAATTGGAACAGTGATTGATTCTTCTTCCACTCTTTTAAAATGTATTCCATAGTTTTTTTTTTTTTTTTGTAAAAAAAAAAAAAAGATTTCGTAACTATATGTTGAATTTTCTTGTTAAAAATTTAGAAACCTTCAGCATTGGGTAAACCGTGATGGTGGTTATATATTCTACAGCCTAGGAAACCATGAGCTCATATGAACCGTCTATTACGTATATGATCCATGAACAGATAATTCGATACTTTCCCGATTCTGAACAAGCTTAACTAGCAGTTAGTGCATTACAGAATTTGGGAGCTTTACCGATTTTGCAGATCCAAAGCACCTGATAGGTGGTAACAGATTATTACGTATGTGATCAATCTGTAAAAAATTTGTTCGAAATATTCATGCAATGTATATGAAAAAACTTAACTGAAAAATTTCAAGAATGTACAGAACCACCCGAAACGAAACTCTTGATGTGCAGGTTTCTCTTACGTTTTTTTTTTTACTTTGCTTCAAAAAGAGGGTGTGAGATATTTTGAAGTAAAAATACTACATACAATTTTGCTAGTTATTTGTGTATCATTTTTTAAAGTACTTATTGTATATAAGAGGTTAAAATATTATTACATATATTGGTTAATCCTTTAGAATTCATAATGTAAATATGTTAAGAATTTTAAAAAATCTTTTTGAAATTAATGGTTTATTTTCGAGGTTTCATATTATTATCTGCATCAGCCACTATTTAAATGAGTTCTTTTCGTTGTAGAGACGCGAAACAAAATCTGCTTTATCAGTTTAAAGCAAAATTTTCAAAAAAGCCCAAAATTTCCCAAGCAAAAAAGCGAAGCAGAAAAAACCGAGTTTTTTTTTCAAAAAAAGCCGGTTTTTTTCCGAGCCCTTGCATCTCTAGTTAATTTTCCCGGAGAAAAGATGAAAATTTTCATCATTCTAGTACCGTTCTCTGAGCCCAAACTCTTGGGCCTTCCAAGTTAACAGAGTCATTTGAAAAGAGTGTCCTTTTTTTTAGGAGCTATTAAAAGAATTATATTATATTTCAACTCTGAGTAAACATTGGCAAATTGTTATTGGATATATGTGAGGAGAACAAATTTCTATGAAGGAAGAAAAACGTATAAATATTTCTGGATGTTTCCTTTAAATATAGCCTTATGAAGCTATTAAAAAGTGAAACATGGATGGTGAACGCCAACTTTTCAATGGGCCAAAAAAAAAAGTGTGTTATTTGAGGTGAGACTTCCTTTACAAGGTATACGCTCTAATGTAGACCAAGACACAAAATTCATATGAAGAACTGTTTCGTGCGGTGGTGCATCAGTGCAGTGAATTTAGTGAATATCCGGACATGTAACTATGGTAATGGATTTTGATATAGCGTAAATGCAACTTTTGGAGATTCAACTCGTTTACAGCGTTACTTTTTTCACCTGACTCAGTTAACATGGAGGAAGGTTCAAGAGCTTGGACTCTTAGAACGGAACAAGAGCAATGAAAATTTTCATCTATTTTGCTAGAAAATAAACAATTTGCATTTCTTATAATAGCAGATGTGCATCGATTAATACAAGTGACTTCGGAGGAAGAGCTGGAACTTCTGGACTATTTTGATAGCACTTACGTGTCAAACACGTATCGCCGTGTTAAAGCTCGGTTTGGGAATATTTGTTTGCGTAATGTGCCCCGTATATATCCCCCAGACAATTGGAATGTTCACCAAGCTACCTTTAACAGCAATTCTAGGGTAAATAATATTTGTGAATTGTGGAACTAGAAGTTTCATCATCTAGTAGGAATGTCCCACGCAACTATTTGAAAGCTTATTCATGAAATTCAAGAAGTTGAAGCAACGGTTTCAGCTGTGCTTTATCAAGATGCTGTGAGGCAACCACCCAAACAGCAAACTAGAAGAGTGTTTCAGATTTTTTAGAAATGGTTCTAGTCTTTGTGCTTAACGTATAACACTGGAACTAAATGTTTGAAAAAAAATTGCTTGTTGTTTCTTATAATGTTATGAATAGTAGAAAATGAACATGTAAACCATTTATTGCATTAATACATGTTATATTTTGTTTGCTAATTTTCTGTTCTGAAATTTTAATATTGCCAAAACTTAATATTGTAAATAGTGATATATAAATCCATTACTGGCCCATTTTGCCTGTGCTTTTAACATTTGGTGAAACTGATATTATGTTATTTTAGTGCTGTTTGTTCTTGCTTTGAGTATTCGAAACTTTGATTTTCCAGAGTCGAACACCAACTGAATTGTTTTCCAACTTTGATTAAGATAAGGTCAGCTGTTTCGGTCATTTACTTTGTCTCTACTTAGTTCAACAAAGGTGAAAAAATGACCATGACAAAATTTCCTGCATGCTAATATTTTGGTGACAAAATTACAACTGACGAAATTACTATGTCGAAAATTCCAATGACGAAATAACCTACATGCTAATATTTTGGTGACAAAATTACCGGTGAGGAAAATTCCGGTGATGAAATTACCTGAGTCCGCTAAAACCCAACCTTTAAATAAATAAATATTTAAATGATTTTTAACAACTAGATAAAAACTAAATGGCAAGATAAACTTCGAAATAAAAAAAGGTAGATGGAAGCAGCGAGGAGGATCCCTTCAACTTACAACAGCCGAGCTAACAAGGATCAAACTATTTCTAAAGAATGGGACTGGAGGTAGTTGTATAAGTCATGGTTTTCCTTTCTGGCCTATTTTTGAGCTGTGGATAAGGTAGTAAAAATTGGTATCCCGTGAGGGGATAATTTATTCTATTTGTTACTACTATATTCTTCGTTAATTTTGTAAGAAAAAAAAACGAAAGCTGCAACCATTAATAAATCATATTTTCTTTAAATTGAATTTATCATTCAGTAGCCCACTTTTTAACGACCAAAGTCAACAGTCTAAAACATCGTATAACAAAAAAATCAATCAATTATTCAACTATCGGAACACTCCTTTACTCCCTTATTCTTTGTAAACTGCAGTTCCAAACAATAGGTTATTTCGGAAGGTAAGAGGAAACCACATATCAAGCTCGTTCAAATTGTATTAAATCATCATTGTGTCTGTTTAGAAATTTAAATCATCATTGTGTCCTGTGTCCTCCTCCTTCGAAGTACGATTTATATAAATATTTAGTGATCTCAGATCACTAAGTACAATGATCTAAGATTGTACCAAAAATAGGCCAAATGGATTGAGCTGCTTGGACGTGATATAGATAAATGTGAATTTTTAATCCTCTTCGGCGTGGTTCCCAGTCTGTTTCTTCTATGCTTTCTTTTTATTCGTTTACTTAACAACACAATGTTTATAGCACCTGCACTTAAAACCATGGCCACAGATAGATCCATCTTGTTCAAGCAACTTGAGTAAACTGAAAAACGAGCACGTACTCAAACAACAGGCGAGCGGAAGAGCGAAAAATGACCGCTTCTTTTTCTTCTTCTTTTACGCGCCTATTTTTACGCTAGGTGTATGGGCCAACTTACGGACCGAAATTTACGACATCATTTTACGGACCGAAAATACGCGCTGAAAATACGCTAGTGTATGTTGGCCTTTAGTACAATTGCGTACGTGCAGGGGTGGACTGATCCGGGAGGAAGGCGTGCATTCCCGCCTCGACTCTTTGAGTTAATAATAATAATAATAATAATACCATTCTTCTGATGTTGCAACCATTCTTCTTGCACTGTTTTCTAATGACAGAAATACTAAAGTGGGAGTTATAAAGAGCCGTAACATAGCCTTCCCAAAACCGGCTTAGTTTGGGCGGAATTTTGGTGACATAGCGGAAACTCACACACTTGAAAACGAATTTAACACAACACTCACAACAATGGTCCTGTTTTGTGCGTTATTGTTGTCCACGCGGAAAAACAACTCCGTTTCCAGGAACCCATTGCACAACACTACAGGACGCCACGAGCCAGGTCGGGTGAGTCCATTCTGCTCGGGAGGGGGAAGGAACGAAATCAGCCAAACGTAGGGCAAACAACCTCTTTAATCATGGACATTTGGAAATTGATGGATACTTGTATCATGCAAAAGAATCACATAACGGCAGAATGTTTTGGAAAGTGTTGCTATCAGCTTCTCATTTTAGGTATATATATATATATATATATATATATATATATATATATATATATATATATATATATATATGTGTGTGTGTGTGTGTGTGTGTGTGTAGAGAAGGTCCCCCATGATTAATCCCCGCATGAGCCCTTTATGTCCCAGTCCGCCACTGCGTACGAGTTAAGCACGTACTACTCTACTGCAACACGACAGCTTCATGCAGATTATAAATAGAAAAAGTTGGAATATTCATTTGGGAGGAAATTCGTGTTTTTTCTAAGTAAGTTAAATGCAGTCATTGATTTTTATCTTATTATTAAAAAACTTAGGTTTAATTCGATTCCGTACCATTTATTACGAACCCACATGAGTTCGATGGATTTTTTTTTTCGTGTAATATGAATATAAATAGTAACTTTAAGAAGTAGCAATAAAATTGAATTTGAAGGAATTTTTATCGAATTATTATTATTATTATCATTTCAGGGAATAAATATTGAAGAAACATTAAACAATATTCAATCAATTCTGGTGATATTAAGGAGAAAAGAAAACTACATAACTCTATTAGAGCCTCCACCAATCCCAAAAGTATTTAATAGATTCGGATACAGAGAAGATTGTCTCACTTTTCGAATGTATATGCGTCATCTAAATTCCAGTAAGTGCTTTGTAAGGTTGCATAATTTTGTTTAACTCTCTTTCCTTGTTCTTGTTCTTCTTTGCACAATAGAAAGGATAATTATATATTTTTTTGACCTGCACTTTAACATATGTAAGGGGCTACCGTTGCCACCACCAGGAGGTATTTCTCTGGCACTGCCACTGATATATATATATATATATATATATATATATATATATATATATATATATATATATATATATATATATATATATATATATATAAGATTTCACAATAAACCGTTCAACATTAAAGATTTATAGATAAGAATTGATTATTTCGAAAGATAAAAATAAACGGTCTAAGTCGTAACTACCACGACCACAAAAGTTAAAAGTAGAGCAAGGAGCATAATATCAGGATGTCTACTGATACTGGAAACACTGGAAATAGTTGAATTATACTGGAATTTAATTTTGATACTGAAAATACTGAAAATATACTGAAATTTTGATACACATACTGGAAAAGTTATGAAATATACAAATACAGCGAAACCTCCCTTAACGGACACATCTCAATAACGGACACCTCTATAATACGGACAGATTTTTTCTTTCAACAAAAATATATGTTCTCTTACGGAACAACCCCCCCTCCTTTTACGAACACTCTCAGATACGGACGCGAACAGTCCTTGTTTAACCCCAAACATTTCAATAACCTCTTCATAACGGCCAGGAATTATTCTTGGTTCTGCGATATTTGACAGTAGACAGAAAAGACTTTTCCCCACAAGTCATTAAACAGAGCAACTTCAAGCTGAACTTGAAATGCTTCTTTTTTTCTGCCCGCAATAAACTGCTTTCTGGTGGAAATACTAGAAAATCTTCAATAAGCACTAACACTTATGCTGGATTAGTCGTATGGTCAAGAGTTCTATGCGGATCTTCCCTTCCCTAACAAATTTAGTGCTTTTTCCTCTGGGCCTTGCATCTTTCCCGACAATTTCATAGATAACACAAGAAACATAGTTTGTTTTGCAATAACATTTTTCAACTAGCAACGTTTTCTCTCTTATTTTTTTTGGGAAAACCAAAATTTTTCTTTTGTACAAATTGGTGTGTCAAACAGTTGAACAATGAAAGAAATTTGCCATTAATCGCGGTGAAAAGAAGTTCTCCAATTGATCCAACAGTTGCTAGCAAATTTCGAACAGAAGCTAAAGCCTGTGACAAATATCTTGGCATTTCAGCTAAACGAATAAAACGCAAGTTCTGACGCGACGTTGCCAAGTGGTAAAGGGATGTGGCTATGGCTAAGCAGACAAGCGATCAGGTGACTGGGGATAGACGTGGATGTGTACAAAATAAACGTGGCAATACCGCTAGCCTCTCATTTGCTAGCAGCATTTAAAGGGAACTTGGAGCGCCGCCTTCAAATGCCAAGATGTTTGTCACACCGTTTAGTGTCCGTAGGATGTACACGGCAGACAACTACTGTAGACTTTTCCCCAAGAAATTTGGTAAGTTTCTTCTCCACATTTTCAGTATTGAATAATAATATTGCATACTTTTTAAACGTATTTTTACTTTTAATATAGGCCGTAAGTGAATTAATGGATTTTTTGCAGGGTGATGACGTTCTTAAGAACATTACCATACACGCATTATCATTTGCAGTATACGAACATATTAACACATTGTCCAACAATAATATTATTTAACAGAAATGAATTTCTCCTTCATCCATTACAGTAATTCAAATACGTACTAAATAGAATATTTTCATGTTGAATTTTACGTATTTACGCTCATACATAATGTATTTACTGTATATTACTGCATACAATTACCGTTGAGAAAATTAAATTTTTGTAACCTCTCTGTAACGGACACCTCTCAGTAACGGAAAAAAAAAATCCCGTCCCATTGGTGTCAGTTATTCAGAGGTTTTACTGTATTATCATTCTTTATAATCTACCCTGGATTTTTGAACTCCAGGGTAGTATAAAGGGTAGTAGCTCTTCGTGTATCATCAGTTTTGATATTAGCAGCATGGAGTGTCTTCAGTTCGATCTCATGCCAAAGGCAAAAAGCATATTCAAAGATGAAATTCTTCAAGTTTGAGCAAAAAACTGTTTGACATGATAACTGGCAAGGAAACTACAGACTCTTGTTTCTGTACATGCTGCTCCATCAACTACAAACTCTGTTCCAAGCTGAAATTTGTGAAGTGCGAACTTCAGTTGTTAATAACGAACATACGTTATCGATAACAGTGTCACAACATTTAATACTTGTGTTATGCCTAGAAGTATTCTTAATCAGCAAGTATGAAGTTATTGCTGCAGAAATATTGTGGGCTATTAATCAAGTTATGACCCCATTCTTCTGCTAGAAGATTTGGCATTTGTAGTGATGTTTTTAAACTGATCAGGGGACTCTCAGGATAGCCTTTCTGCTCTCATTTTTCCCAGGATTCTTTGCGGTCAGTGACGTCACGTGTAGGTATCGCGGTATTTTTCAAAATAATAAGTGGAATACTGAATAAACAATTACACTACTGTTTCAAGATGGGCAAAAGTCATCTTATTTGTGCAGTAGCTCATTCTAAGAATAGAGGAAGTAATACGAATGAAATATTGTTCCATCGTTTCCCTAAAAGTGAAGAACTTCAAAGAACATGGGCTTCCCGCTCTAAACGAATGGACACTTTTAATGCGGATAACGCACGAACATGTTCTGCTCACTTTTAACAACAGGATTATCAAAAGGATATGAAAAATGAGCTTCTGGTTTGCCGCAAAAGAAGTATTTAAGATCTGACACGGTTCCCTCATTATTGATACTAAACTGGCATGGGGAAAAAAACTAAACAAGACACTAGTCAAGTTGGAGAACAAAAACAATTATTATTATTATGTATGCAACAACAATAATTTATTTTACTTTTATTGACATTTGTTTCTGAGGGTCTGAAACTTAAGCTGCCTTAGGCAAAGTCATTTTGAAGTATGATTAGCGTCATACTAAAGGGCTGACTACTGCAGGAAACTTATGTTAGTCAATGTCTTTAGTATGGCACTAATCTTGCGTCAAAACGTCTCTGCATAAGGCCCAAGGAGTTTATGTATGTAAAACGAGTTAGAAGGGGGTACCAACGAGAATATAAAGGTATATTCTCATATATTCTTTACTTTAAATAATATTCTTAAGTTATGTTGAGCATCTGGTTCATTATTCTGGCAAAAGTGCACTTTGAGCAGAACATTCATAGGAACCCATTAAGAACTGAACCTAATCTAATTTTACCTTACCTAATCTTGTCTAACAGAATCGTACCTATTGCAAAAAAATCACATTGGGATATTTTTTGAATTGGGGTGCAGAACTTTTTGCTTAAAATTCGTACTTTCTTGTTATATTTTCTGTACTTTTGATGGTTTAGGTTAGGTTAGGTCAGTTTTGATTAGGGAGTATGTTTAGCAGAAAGGGTCCAGAAGCACGTAAAAAACACAAAATTTCCAGGAGAAATGGATGATGCAAGTACTTAGACGTAACATAACGTAACCAAATCTAACCTAACCTAACGTAAACTAACCTAAGCTAACCTAATATTAGTAGAAATAAGTGAAACTCTATCATTTTTTTGAAAATTATGCTGGACACCTTCTGCTAAACATAATATAATATAAACTAACCTAAGCTAACCTAAACTGACCTAACCTAACCTAAACTAACCTAATAAGAATAGAAATTACCAAAAAAGTCACATGTTTTTTTTTTTTAAATTGTTTGACCCCTTCTGGTAAACATAGGCCTAGATTAGTTTAGGTTAGAATTGTTGGATTTGGTGGGTCAGAATTCTTTGCTTAAAATTCGTGCTTTCTTCGTATAGTTTCTGTTTTTAATGGTTTAGGCAAGGTTAAGTTATGTCATGTTAGAACGTTGTAATTACCCTTGCGTAATATCAACTCATTTCTCCTGTAAACATGGTGTTTTACTGTAAACATTAAAGTACCAAAAATCATTAAAACTGATCGAGGAGGAGTTTATCTGTGAGTAGAAAATAACTCATTTTTTTTTTCAATTGAAAAGACAAGAAATCTGAAAATTATGTAGCTTTGAATCCCGTTTTACGAGTAAAGGGCGAAGTGTAACAAGCAGGCAAACAAAAAAGACATCCAATACCTCCACATGACGTCACGGACAGGGATTCAATCAGAACACTAAACGCGAACTGGTCCTACCTGTTATTTTATATACCTTGAAACTGATGATGCCCGACTGCGAAATTGCAAAGAAGTACAAGATGCGCAATGATAAACTTGGATGCCTAGTTACATATGGACTAGGTATCTAATAATCTAATAATGCAGAAATAACTAATTTAAAAAAATATATTTTTATCCAATTAAAATTAATAACGATAAACAAATGAAAGGAACGAAAGTAGAAAATTTTTGTTCAAACCTTTTTTTAATTTCATAAATGTTGGTGTCGATTAATAAACATGTCGTATGTCATTTTTATCTAGGAATTGTATGTAAGAAACTCTTTCAATTTTATATTATCTTTATTTTCAGAGTCGTGTTGCAAAGTAGTGGAAACGTGGAAGTATTTCATGTATAATGGTAGACCCAACATGCGCTTATACGAAAGGTAATAATAATTTATATTTATCAGTGACTGTCTCGCAGAATGCGTTACGGTATCCAATTTTTTTGCGCACAACAATTTCTACCGAATTACAAATTTCTGTTTAACTGAATTTTGAAGGAAAGTAGTGAGATGGAGTTTATTCGTATATTCAGAACGGGATTTTTAGACTGGTAAGCTATACTATACGTAAATATCAGTGTCTCATACAACGGCTATGTCCGTCAGTCTGTCGACAGGTATCAGAACTAAAACAGTAAAAAAAAATTGAGAAGCGGTTTCTTGCATTTGCATCAGCGTCCCAAGAATAGCTCCAATCTCCTCTTTAACCCTCTTTTCCAACCAGAAATGATTCGATTCAAATTAACCATTTCCGGCTTCAGCGTTGATCGTCAAACAACAAAACGGTAATCGATAGCGGCAAGTGATTTTAGTGATTGCTTTATTAGCTCCTCAAGATTTTTAGTAATTGAGTTAGCGCATTGCACTACCAAAATAGTTACTGGTTGAAGTTCACTAGTATTTACGATAAGTAGAAGCTTTGCTTTGTATGTACTTAAACACAAACAAACTATTTGCTGTGCAAAACAACATATTCACATAATAAACTACACATGTGTTACAGTTTCGCCAACTAACATTTTGGCTTCATCAGACACTATCTAAGTGTCTGATAGTGTCTGATGAAGCCAAAATGTTAGTTGGCGAAACTGTAACACGTATATAGTTTATTATGTGAATATATTGTTTTGCTCAGCAAATAGTTTGTTTGTGTTTAGTATTTACGGTTTTCATACTTATTTCTATAGAGCAAAACGGTAATAGATAATGAACAGCGCTTTACTTAAAAGTTTCAGTATCCCAAAAATGACTTTTCTTTCTATATTTGTCTCTGTACAAACTAGAAGTGGTGGAAAGATACGATTTTTCTCTTACAACACTAATCGCATAATGCATAAAACGGACGTAGATAGTGATAAGCAGTTTTCTTATATGGATTCACCTTTGATTTTATTCCTCTTTTGCAACCAGAAGTGATAGACATCAATTAACACTTTCTGTTTCTTGAGTAGTAAATATATATATATTCTAAGAAATAGCGAGTAATGGGTTTTTGACGTGGATTGAGCGTCCAAAGACAGGTTCTATCTTTGATCTTATTCCTTTATTACAATCAGTAGCTATAGATGTACTATTTCAAGTTTAAATATTGAAGTCACAAAGTTTCCAAATCTACTGTAGTTTTACACTGTGAAAAGAAACTCATTTGGTAACATTTAATTATTATTCGTTTGTGCTTGGTTAATTTATGCAATGATTATGCATAATAGAGAAATATACGAAAATTCTACAACAGTATGTGAAGAAGAAAATATGTTTTCATATACACTAATGGGCATAGGCGAAAATCTGTCTTCAACATTGGGGGGGGGGACGGGTAAGACGTTCCCATATATATATATATACAAGGGCGGATCCAAGGGGGGCTACGGCGCTATAGCCCCCCCCCCTTGACGCTCAGGTTTACACTGGATAAAATGGGCTTCAATTCTGCTTTACACTGGATAAAACGGCAAATTATGGTTTAGCCCCTCCCTTGATCATATCCTGAATCCGCCACTGTATATATATAAGCGATGTTCAAAATATTTATGATTTTGAAAAACAATGCTGCGAAGGATCAGGGGAGCAGAATTTTCTTCAGTAATGGAAAATTTAGGAGGCTATCGGGCTCATTCTTCCCTCGAAATAATTTGTTAGTTTTACGCATTCCACGTACAACAATAATCCCTCTTACCATTTCTAAGAAGTCATTGACTTTCCATTTTCTTATGCTTTTTGTTTAGAAATAATACTGTATTTGTCAAATTTCATTCCATGTAAAAACTGCGTCCTTAATTGTTCTTTCTGTCATCCTTTCTTTTTTTCTGATTCTTTTTCTTGACGTTACTACTTTCATTTAGCCTATCATACTTTATCGACCGTTGTCAGTTGTGATTCAAGTTGGCCGTCATCAGTAACACCAAAACTAAGAGGAGTTGATAAGCGAAACTAATGTACCACACCAACATGCGCGGATATCAACATGACAGGACTTTAGTTATTATAACAAAGGAACAATTATATCGTTTAGTTATTTTTAAAAGAAGGAAATGTTTGAATTAAAGAAAATCAAAACGGGGGAATAATTAGCCCGGAAAATTAGGACGGCCAAGAGGATGCTTTCTTTTTCTTGTATGAATAGAATAAAGGGTTAGATTCACTTCTAAATTTTTGTATCATATCATATAGGATTTATCGATCTGTAATTCTTGCCATTATAACTTCAATTTATGCATAAATTAAAATATATATAATTCTCAAACTCAGGTGGGCAATTGCCCTTTTTCTTCCTTGTGTTGGGCATAGCCCTCGAAAGAAAATCCTAAATACGACATTGGTTGTCTTCAACATTGGAAGATGGGCAGATTTGAGGCTTATTCTAAATAAGGGAGATGATAAGGGAGATATTACGATAGATGAATCTGATCAACTGTTGTAGAGTATATTATATATTAGGTGATGTAGATGAAGTAGTAGTACATATCAGTATTACAAATCACTGCGGTGAAAAGACACTGAAATCTGAATACATGCATATTTATAATTGGTATGTTTCTAATTAGGCATCCACAAAGATCCACGTTAAAATTGTTTTATAGTAATATAATAATATAAATGACGACTTCCCCAAAACTATGAAGAAAGAATATCAATTATGTATGATGCAACAATACTCTTTGAGCAAAATGATTATAATCTCAATAACATTACAGGAATCGTTTCAGAAATCTGACGCATGTCATACTCTTTACTTAACAGATGTAACCTTAAGATTATAGAGAAAAATGTTCCAGCAATTGAATTCTTTTCTTTGCTTACGAAACATCCTCTCTCAAAAGTAAAATTGGGACACGCGGAAATACGTAGGAACAAACCATGGTTCGAACTAGCAGAGAAGAGAAAACAGGCAAAATTACGTTGGCTACAAAATCCGAATGAAATAACTACACAAAATTTCGTAGACATCAGGCGAGGAACTTCCAAAACTTTTAGAACAAAGAAACGCGACATTTTGAAAGCTAAAATTTAGGAACTTGAAGATAGTAAAAATAAAAACACTCGGGACATGTATAAAGGGATCAACGAATTTAAGAAAGGCTATCAACCTCGTTCTTATATATGAAAGAAAGCTGATGGAACAGTTCTCACTGATACAGATAGCATTTTAAATAGATGGAAAGATTTCTTTGACGATTTGCTTAACACGCAGCCAAAAACTAATGTGCGTGGAGAAAGGAAGATACACAACGCAGAACCATATATTCCAGAACTCAATCGAATAGAAGTAAAAATCGCTATAAAGAAATTAAAGAAACACAAATCTTGGGTGTAAACGAAATTGCTGCTGAGTTAATTTTAGCTGGAGGCAAAAAATTGTGGAACAAGATACACAAACTCATTCTCCTTATCTACAACAAGGAAGAATTGCCACAAGAGTAGGAAGAATCAATCATTGTTCCAATCCACAAGAAAGGCTACAAAACCGACTGTAATTATTATCGAGGCATCTCTCTTCTGTTAACATCCTATAAAATCCTTTCAAACATTCTATTAGCAAGATTGACCCCATACGCAGATGAAATGTTTGGAGATTATCAATGTGGATTTAGACGAAATCGATCAACTATCGACCAAATATTTACCATTCGCCATATACTCGAAAACAAGCGGGAATACTGTAGTCCGGTACATCAACTATTTATTTATTTTAGAAAGGCTTACGACTCGGTTAGGAGAGAAACATTGTACGACGTTCTTATAGAATTTGGAATACCGGAAAAGCTATAGATCAATTAAGGCATGTTTAAATGAATCCCAAAGTAAAGTCCGGGTAGGAAAATTTTTGGCCACGAGCTTTCACGTTAAGAATGGCCTGAAACAAGAAGATGCTTTGTCGCCATTATTATTCAACTTTGTCCTGGAATACGCTATAAGGAAAATCAAAGATAGCAACCAGGGTCTAGAGCTGAACGGTGTTCACCAGGTTATGCGTACGCTGATTATGTAAATTTAGTAGGGGGTGATAGGAAAAAAATAGAAAGCAATGCACAGGTCTTATTAGACGCGCTTGCATGGACATGGATTTAGAAGTAAATGCAGAGAAAACTAAATACATGGAAGTGCGTCGGGACCGTAATACGGTAAATTATGTATGTGTTAAAATATTAAATAATACTTTTGATAAAGTGGATACTTTCAAATATCTAGGATCAATATTAACAGACGAAAATCATATTCACGAAGAAATTAAATGTCGACTAAAAACAGGAAATTCGTGTTATTATTCAGTTCAAAACCTCTTGTCGTCGCGAATTCTGTCGAGGGATTTGAGGCTTAAAATGTATAAAACGATAATCATACCTGTTCTTCTGTATGGTTTCGAAACATGGTCGCTTACTGAGTGTAGAGCATAGACTGAAAGTATTTGAGAACAAGATCCCGAGAGAAATATTCGGACCAAGAGAAACGGGAATGGGGAATGGTGGAAACTTCATAACGACGAACTACGTAAATTATACGGCTTACCAAACATTGTTAAGGTCATTAAGTCTAGGAGGCTTAGGTGGGCAGGACATGTAGCCAGGATGGAAGAAAGTAGGAACTCTTTCAAGGTGTTAGCGGTAAGACCAATCGGAAAACGACTATTAAGAAGACCTAGGCGCAGATGGGAAGACAATATTAAGATGGATCTCGCAAAAATAGGAATACAAAGTAGAAACTGGATAGAAGTCAGTGAAGAGCTTTTGTGAACGTGGCATTGAACCTCCGGGTTCCATAGGCTATAGAGTTAGTTAGCTTACGAAGCATGAGTAGATTCCTAGGCTGATACTACAAATAGATTAAATGCGCATTTACTGAAAAGATGGGTTCTACTGACATTGGATAGTTTATATACGCTTCGTGTGCTAGGGCATAGGAGAGAGGAGGAGATAAGATTTCATATCAGGTTACGTCACGCACAGTCGCACGCCTTCATTTTCATTAAAAATGGAAAAGCCAAGAGAAACAAATTTCATCTCACTTTCCTTTGTGGCAGTCGGACACAACTCATCACAGTTATCTGCAAAAAGCACTTTTCAAATCGGATTATTGGGAGAGCCTCCAGTTCCAATGTTGGAAGGGGGGGGGACATGTGTCCCCATTTCCCCGGAATTGGTGCCCGTACCTACAGCTGAGACAACTTTCCAGCATGAGGAGAGGGGCATATCCTCCTCTGGCATTTATTGCAATTTGTGCCCAAATAGCGGAAGTGGAATTAAGACATATTGATGAGACTACTAAACTCACTACAGTACGAAGTTCAGTTTGAAATACTACAGAATACGATTTAAAAAAAAAAAAAAATGGAAAAGCAAAGAGAAATCAATTTCATCTTACATTCCTTTGGGACAGTCGGACACAAATCATGACACTTATCCGAAAAAGCACTTTTTAAATCAGATTATTGGGGGGACAGTCCCCCCAGATCCAAGATTGGGGGGACATGTCCCCCTCGTCCCTCCGGGATTTGCGCCAGTGCTAATGGGCATGATATTACTCAAATTCACGTAACACAGCACAGTGTTACACACAAAAAGTTTGGAAATGGAGCCACTTTGTTTAACAGGTAAAATAAACCCAGATTATTTGAATTTTAATATTAGAAATTGATAAGAGCTATAAACTACCGTTATAATCGTAACATGATACTGAAATATTCGTGAATTCGTATTTATAAACAAACAAAATCTAACTAGTGTGTGTTTTCCAACTATATGGTTATAAAAAAAATTCAACGTAAATAGATAATTCATTATTTAAACTATGCATAGCATAACGAATGTGTTCTAAATATGAAATTTGAAACCACTCAAACCAGTGTGCTTCCAAATACGGAAAATAGCATCATGTGTTAGTCAAATTCCTGGTCGACACTAATCACGTGAAAACCTCTCCGAATACGATTGGATATCTTTAATTTTAGAGTTGTAGTACGTGGAAAAGTAACATTTCGAGCTCAACATAAATCAAGTTACATAAAATAGATTTTGCTAGAAAACAACAGTAAAAAAAGAAAAAAAAAACATCAATGGAAAACATTTTACTGATTTTTAGAGAAATTCCTCTCAGTCAGGAAATTCCTCTAGCAGACTGCCCAAGTACACAATAACTGGTTAGAGTTAAAGGGCACATGAATAAATGCATCGAAAAGCGACAGGTAAATTCTGATATTCAGTATTTATACAATCTGGTATCACAGACATCCAGATAACTGTAACAATCACCACGAACCACAAACAATAAAAAACTATCAGCAAATCGCATATTTTTCTTTCTTTTTTACACACTGCAAAGAGAACTCTAGGATGATCAGAAGAACCTTTAGGATATATGATGAATACAGAAATAAAACTAGGCGTTTCAATTCCTTTTATTTATGAAGCTAAATGTAAAATAAATAAATAAATAAATAAATAAATAAATAAATAAATGCTTTCTCGACTATAGTGAATAATTATATACATTATATATATAAAGAGGCACAGAAAAATGTATTATTTCCGAAGCTAGGCATGAGCATACTAATTAGGAATAAGTAAGTATATGACCATCACCAGTGGCGTATTTAAGGGGCAGCTTCCGGGCTTAAGCCCCCCGAAATTGTATTTACTATATTAAAGTGAATGAAATATCTTGCAGAATTTTCACATTTCCAGGAATAAAGTTAGCCAAGACCCCTCGAAATAAAATCGTAAATACGCCACTGGTGTTCACATTATGTAATCCCCAATATGATTCCTAAAAATACGAAATTACAGTTAGAATTGACTGAATATGATATGGCTAGTAAGTGAAAAAACAACAATAAAAATTAATGTACCAATACTACCAATATTTGAGCGACTAAAACTTCCTACTTTATTTTCAGGAGCTATCCAAATGGACACCCAGACGAAGTGCATCCGAACCGAAAAGGCCTCAAGATCCTATTGAATATTATGTAAAAAAAAAAAAAAAAAAAAAAAAAAAAAAAAAAATTAAAAAAGAAAATGAAAATAAAAAATAAAGGATTTTATATTAATATATTATTTTTTACTCATTTCCTATGTGCTCCAATGTAATTTCTGTTCCAATACCACGTCAAGTATAGTAATTACAGGGATTGTATCAGGGTTTGAAGAAACCCGGGCTTTAAAAAAAAACAATGCAACTGGATCCACGTGTTTTTTTCGGTTATTTTCGGGTCTAATTCGGTCTTTTCGAAATATTTCAATGTTTAGGGGTAAATGTGCTTTATATTTCAAGATTGTCATTGTCATAACTTGCAATAATTTTATATTCACAGCTGTTTTGAAAAAAAAAAATGCATTCATTTTGAAATTTTAAATTGGATCGCAGAGAAAATCTATGCAGCAAATTCAAAATGTCTTATGCTTCTACTCAAAAATTTCAACTTAGAGCCCCGAAAATTACACCCTGTAGCGTGGATACCTCATATTTTGAAAAATGGCCGCTATTTTGAAATTTTATGTAGGATCACCGAGAAAATGTATACCTCGGCATTTAACAGCACAAATTTTTGTATAGTAAGTAAAGGGATGATAGGGATGATGATCGCATGGGTCCTGACCCGCTAGTGAACGTGCACGACCCTGGCCACAAAAGTTTTTGTAAATTTGAACCATTAAGTTTATGTGTTGTGGTATTGATACCACGACATTTTACAGCACAAATTTTTGTATAGTAAGTAAAGGGATGATGGGGATGATGATCGCATGGGTCTTGACCCGCTAGTGAACGTGCACGACCCTGGCCACAAAAGTTTTTTTAAATTTGAACCATTTCGTTTATGTGTTGTGGTATTGATACCACGACATTTTACAGCACAAATTTTTGTATAGTAAGTAAAGGGATGATAGGGATGATGATCGCATGGGTCCTGACCCGCTAGTGAACGTGCACGACCCTGGCCACAAAAGTTTTTTTAAATTTGAACCATTTCGTTTATGTGTTCTGGTATTGATACCACGACATTTTACAGCACAAATTTTTGTATAGTAAGTAAAGGGATGATAGGGATGATGATCGCATGGGTCCTGACCCGCTAGTGAACGTGCACGACCCTGGCCACAAAAGTTTTTTTAAATTTGAACCATTTCGTTTATGTGTTGTGGTATTGATACCACGACATTTTACAGCACAATTTTTTGTTTAGTAAGTAAAGGGATGATAGGGATGATGATCGCATGGGTCCTGACCCGCTAGTGAACGTGCACGACCCTGGCCACAAAAGTTTTTGTAAATTTGAACCATTTCGTTTATGTGTTGTGGTATTGATACCACGACATTTTACAGCACAAATTTTTGTATAGTAATTAAAGGGATGATAGGGATGATGATCGCATGGGTTCTGACCCGCTAGTGAACGTGCACGACCCTGGCCACAAAAGTTTTTGTAAATTTGAACCATTTCGTTTATGTGTTGTGGTATTGATACCACGACATTTTACAGCACAAATTTTTGTATAGTAAGTAAAGGGATGATAGGGATGATGATCGCATGGGTCCTGACCCGCTAGTGAACGTGCGCGACCCTGGCCACAAAAGTTTTTGCAAATTTGAACCATTTCGTTTATGTGTTGTGGTATTCATAATACGACATTTTACAGCACAAATTTTTGTATAGTAAGTAAAGGGATGATAGGGATGATGATCGCATGGGTCCTGACCCGCTAGTGAACGTGCACGACCCTGGCCACAAAAGTTTTTTTAAATTTGAACCATTTCGTTTATGTGTTGTGGTATTGATACCACGACATTTTACAGCACAATTTTTTGTTTAGTAAGTAAAGGGATGATAGGGATGATGATCGCATGGGTCCTGACCCGCTAGTGAACGTGCACGACCCTGGCCACAAAAGTTTTTGTAAATTTGAACCATTTCGTTTATGTGTTGTGGTATTGATACCACGACATTTTACAGCACAAATTTTTGTATAGTAATTAAAGGGATGATAGGGATGATGATCGCATGGGTTCTGACCCGCTAGTGAACGTGCACGACCCTGGCCACAAAAGTTTTTGTAAATTTGAACCATTTCGTTTATGTGTTGTGGTATTGATACCACGACATTTTACAGCACAATTTTTAGTTTAGTAAGTAAAGGGATGATAGGGATGATGATCGCATGGGTCCTGACCCGCTAGTGAACGTGCACGACCCTGGCCACAAAAGTTTTTGTAAATTTGAACCATTTCGTTTATGTGTTGTGGTATTGATACCACGACATTTTACAGCACAAATTTTTGTATAGTAAGTAAAGGGATGATAGGGATGATGATCGCATGGGTCCTGACCCGCTAGTGAACGTGCACGACCCTGGCCACAAAAGTTTTTGTAAATTTGAACCATTTCGTTTATGTGTTGTGGTATTGATACCACGACATTTTACAGCACAAATTTTTGTATAGTAAGTAAAGGCATGATGGGGATGATGATCGCATGGGTCCTGACCCGATAGTGAACGTGCACGACCCTGGCCACAAAAATTTTTGTAAATTTGAACCATTTTGTTTATGTGTTCTGGTATTAATACCACGACATTTTACAGCACAAATTTTTGTATAGTAAGTAAAGGGATGATAGGGATGATGATCGCATGGGTCCTGACCCGCTAGTGAACGTGCACGACCCTGGCCACAAAAGTTTTTTAAATTTGAACCATTTCGTTTATGTGTTGTGGTATTGATACCACGACATTTTACAGCACACATTTTTGTATAGTAATTAAAGGGATGATAGGGATGATGATCGCATGGGTCCTGACCGCTAGTGAACGTGCACGACCCTGGACACAAAAGTTTTTGTAAATTTGAACCATTTCATTTATGTGTTGTGGTATTGATACCACGACATTTTACAGCACAAATTTTTGTATAGTAAGTAAAGGGATGATAGGGATTATGATCGCATGGGTCCTGACCTGATAGTGAACGTGCACGACCCTGGCCACAAAAGTTTTTTAAATTTGAACCATTTCGTTTATGTGTTGTGGTATTGATACCACGAAATTTTACAGCACAAATTTTTGTATAGTAAGTAAAGGGATGATAGGGATGATGATCGCATGGGATCTGACCCGCTAGTGAACGTGCACGACCCTGGCCACAAAAGTTTTTTTAAATTTGAACCATTTCGTTTATGTGTTGTGGTATTGATACCACGACATTTTACAGCACAAATTTTTGTATAGTAAGTAAAGGGATGATAGGGATGATGATCGCATGGGTCCTGCCCCGCTAGTGAACGTGCACGACCCTGGCCACAAAAGTTTTTGTAAATTTGAACCATTTCGTTTATGTGTTGTGGTATTGATACCACGACATTTTACAGCACAATTTTTTGTTTAGTAAGTAAGGGATGATAGGGATGATGATCGCATGGGTCCTGACTCGCTAGTGAACGTGCACGACCCTGGCCACAAAAGTTTTTGTAAATTTGAACCATTTCGTTTATGTGTTGTGGTATTGATACCACGACATTTTACAGCACAAATTTTTGTATAGTAAGTAAAGGGATGATGGGGATGATGATCGCATGGGTCCTGACCCGATAGTGAACGTGCACGACCCTGGCCACAAAAGTTTTTGCAAATTTGAACCATTTTGTTTATGTGTTCTGGTATTGATACCACGACATTTTACAGCACACATTTTTGTATAGTAATTAAAGGGATGATAGGGATGTTGATCGCATGGGTCCTGACCCGCTAGTGAACGTGCACGACCCTGGCCACAAAAGTTTTTGTAAATTTGAACCATTTCGTTTATGTGTTGTGGTATTGATACCACGACATTTTACAGCACAATTTTTAGTTTAGTAAGTAAAGGGATGATAGGGATGATGATCGCATGGGTCCTGACCCGATAGTGAACGTGCACGACCCTGGCCACAAAAGTTTTTGTAAATTTGAACCATTTCGTTTATGTGTTGTGGTATTGATACCACGACATTTTACAGCACAAATTTTTGTATAGTAAGTAAAGGGATGATGGGGATGATGATCGCATGGGTCCTGATTCGCTAGTGAACGTGCACGACCCTGGCCACAAAAGTTTTTGTAAATTTGAACCATTTCGTTTATGTGTTGTGGTATTGATACCACGACATTTTACAGCACAATTTTTAGTTTAGTAAGTAAAGGGATGATAGGTATGATGATCGCATGGGTCCTGACCCGCTAGTGAAC
Source organism: Thermobia domestica (assembly GCF_964235325.1). NCBI lineage: Eukaryota > Metazoa > Arthropoda > Insecta > Zygentoma > Lepismatidae > Thermobia > Thermobia domestica. The sequence continues at coordinate 181,342,194 of NC_137454.1, read as the reverse complement.
GTGCACGACCCTGGCCACAAAAGTTTTTGTAAATTTGAACCATTTCGTTTATGTGTTGTGGTATTGATACCACGACATTTTACAGCACAAATTTTTGTATAGTAAGTAAAGGGATGATGGGGATGATGATCGCATGGGTCCTGATTCGCTAGTGAACGTGCACGACCCTGGCCACAAAAGTTTTTGTAAATTTGAACCATTTCGTTTATGTGTTGTGGTATTGATACCACGACATTTTACAGCACAATTTTTAGTTTAGTAAGTAAAGGGATGATAGGGATGATGATCGCATGGGTCCTGACCCGCTAGTGAACGTGCACGACCCTGGCCACAAAAGTTTTTGTAAATTTGAACCATTTCGTTTATGTGTTGTGGTATTGATACCACGACATTTTACAGCACAAATTTTTGTATAGTAAGTAAAGGGATGATGGGGATGATGATCGCATGGGTCCTGACCCGATAGTGAACGTGCACGACCCTGGCCACAAAAGTTTTTGTAAATTTGAACCATTTCGTTTATGTGTTGTGGTATTGATACCACGACATTTTACAGCACAAATTTTTGTATAGTAAGTAAAGGGATGATGGGGATGATGATCGCATGGGTCCTGACCCGATAGTGAACGTGCACGACCCTGGCCACAAAAGTTTTTTTAAATTTGAACCATTTCGTTTATGTGTTGTGGTATTGATACCACGACATTTTACAGCACAATTTTTTGTTTAGTAAGTAAAGGGATGATAGGGATGATGATCGCATGGGTCCTGACCCGATAGTGAACGTGCACGACCCTGGCCACAAAAGTTTTTGTAAATTTGAACCATTTCGTTTATGTGTTGTGGTATTGATACCACGACATTTTACAGCACAAATTTTTGTATAGTAATTAAAGGGATGATAGGGATGATGATCGCATGGGTTCTGACCCGCTAGTGAACGTGCACGACCCTGGCCACAAAAGTTTTTGTAAATTTGAACCATTTCGTTTATGTGTTGTGGTATTGATACCACGACATTTTACAGCACAAATTTTTGTATAGTAAGTAAAGGGATGATAGGGATGATGATCGCATGGGTCCTGACCCGCTAGTGAACGTGCGCGACCCTGGCCACAAAAGTTTTTGCAAATTTGAACCATTTCGTTTATGTGTTGTGGTATTCATAATACGACATTTTACAGCACAAATTTTTGTATAGTAAGTAAAGGGATGATAGGGATGATGATCGCATGGGTCCTGACCCGCTAGTGAACGTGCACGACCCTGGCCACAAAAGTTTTTTTAAATTTGAACCATTTCGTTTATGTGTTGTGGTATTGATACCACGACATTTTACAGCACAATTTTTTGTTTAGTAAGTAAAGGGATGATAGGGATGATGATCGCATGGGTCCTGACCCGCTAGTGAACGTGCACGACCCTGGCCACAAAAGTTTTTGTAAATTTGAACCATTTCGTTTATGTGTTGTGGTATTGATACCACTACATATTACAGCACAAATTTTTGTATAGTAAGTAAAGGCATGATGGGGATGATGATCGCATGGGTCATGACCCGCTAGTGAACGTGCACGACCCTGGCCACAAAAGTTTTTTTAAATTTGAACCATTTTGTTTATGTGTTCTGGTATTAATACCACGACATTTTACAGCACAAATTTTTGTATAGTAAGTAAAGGGATGATAGGGATGATGATCGCATGGGTCCTGACCCGCTAGTGAACGTGCACGACCCTGGCCACAAAAGTTTTTTTAAATTTGAACCATTTCGTTTATGTGTTGTGGTATTGATACCACGACATTTTACAGCACACATTTTTTATAGTAATTAAAGGGATGATAGGGATGACGATCGCATGGGTCCTGACCCGCTAGTGAACGTGCACGACCCTGGCCACAAAAGTTTTTGTAAATTTGAACCATTTCATTTATGTGTTGTGGTATTGATACCACGACATTTTACAGCACAAATTTTTGTATAGTAAGTAAAGGCATGATGGGGATGATGATCGCATGGGTCCTGACCCGATAGTGAACGTGCACGACCCTGGCCACAAAAGTTTTTGTAAATTTGAACCATTTCGTTTATGTGTTGTGGTATTGATACCACGACATTTTACAGCACAAATTTTTGTATAGTAATTAAAGGGATGATAGGGATGATGATCGCATGGGTCCTGACCCGCTAGTGAACGTGCACGACCCTGGCCACAAAAGTTTTTTTTAAATTTGAACCATTTCGTTTATGTGTTGTGGTATTGACACCACGACATTTTACAGCACACATTTTTGTATAGTAATTAAAGGGATGATAGGGATGATGATCGCATGGGTCCTGACCCGCTAGTGAACGTGCACGACCCTGGCCACAAAAGTTTTTGTAAATTTGAACCATTTCGTTTATGTGTTGTGGTATTGATACCACGACATTTTACAGCACAAATTTTTGTATAGTAAGTAAAGGCATGATGGGGATGATGATCGCATGGGTCCTGACCCGATAGTGAACGTGCACGACCCTGGCCACAAAAATTTTTGTAAATTTGAACCATTTTGTTTATGTGTTCTGGTATTAATACCACGACATTTTACAGCACAAATTTTTGTATAGTAAGTAAAGGGATGATAGGGATGATGATCGCATGGGTCCTGACCCGCTAGTGAACGTGCACGACCCTGGCCACAAAAGTTTTTTAAATTTGAACCATTTCGTTTATGTGTTGTGGTATTGATACCACGACATTTTACAGCACACATTTTTGTATAGTAATTAAAGGGATGATAGGGATGATGATCGCATGGGTCCTGACCGCTAGTGAACGTGCACGACCCTGGACACAAAAGTTTTTGTAAATTTGAACCATTTCATTTATGTGTTGTGGTATTGATACCACGACATTTTACAGCACAAATTTTTGTATAGTAAGTAAAGGGATGATAGGGATTATGATCGCATGGGTCCTGACCTGATAGTGAACGTGCACGACCGTGGCCACAAAAGTTTTTTAAATTTGAACCATTTCGTTTATGTGTTGTGGTATTGATACCACGAAATTTTACAGCACAAATTTTTGTATAGTAAGTAAAGGGATGATAGGGATGATGATCGCATGGGATCTGACCCGCTAGTGAACGTGCACGACCCTGGCCACAAAAGTTTTTTTAAATTTGAACCATTTCGTTTATGTGTTGTGGTATTGATACCACGACATTTTACAGCACAAATTTTTGTATAGTAAGTAAAGGGATGATAGGGATGATGATCGCATGGGTCCTGCCCCGCTAGTGAACGTGCACGACCCTGGCCACAAAAGTTTTTGTAAATTTGAACCATTTCGTTTATGTGTTGTGGTATTGATACCACGACATTTTACAGCACAATTTTTTGTTTAGTAAGTAAGGGATGATAGGGATGATGATCGCATGGGTCCTGACTCGCTAGTGAACGTGCACGACCCTGGCCACAAAAGTTTTTGTAAATTTGAACCATTTCGTTTATGTGTTGTGGTATTGATACCACGACATTTTACAGCACAAATTTTTGTATAGTAAGTAAAGGGATGATGGGGATGATGATCGCATGGGTCCTGACCCGATAGTGAACGTGCACGACCCTGGCCACAAAAGTTTTTGCAAATTTGAACCATTTTGTTTATGTGTTCTGGTATTGATACCACGACATTTTACAGCACACATTTTTGTATAGTAATTAAAGGGATGATAGGGATGATGATCGCATGGGTCCTGACCCGCTAGTGAACGTGCACGACCCTGGCCACAAAAGTTTTTGTAAATTTGAACCATTTCGTTTATGTGTTGTGGTATTGATACCACGACATTTTACAGCACAATTTTTAGTTTAGTAAGTAAAGGGATGATAGGGATGATGATCGCATGGGTCCTGACCCGATAGTGAACGTGCACGACCCTGGCCACAAAAGTTTTTGTAAATTTGAACCATTTCGTTTATGTGTTGTGGTATTGATACCACGACATTTTACAGCACAAATTTTTGTATAGTAAGTAAAGGGATGATGGGGATGATGATCGCATGGGTCCTGATTCGCTAGTGAACGTGCACGACCCTGGCCACAAAAGTTTTTGTAAATTTGAACCATTTCGTTTATGTGTTGTGGTATTGATACCACGACATTTTACAGCACAATTTTTAGTTTAGTAAGTAAAGGGATGATAGGGATGATGATCGCATGGGTCCTGACCCGCTAGTGAACGTGCACGACCCTGGCCACAAAAGTTTTTGTAAATTTGAACCATTTCGTTTATGTGTTGTGGTATTGATACCACGAGATTTTACAGCACAAATTTTTGTATAGTAAGTAAAGGGATGATGGGGATGATGATCGCATGGGTCCTGACCCGATAGTGAACGTGCACGACCCTGGCCACAAAAGTTTTTGTAAATTTGAACCATTTTGTTTATGTGTTCTGGTATTAATACCACGACATTTTACAGCACACATTTTTGTATAGTAATTAAAGGGATGATAGGGATGATGATCGCATGGGTCCTGACCCGCTAGTGAACGTGCACGACCCTGGCCACAAAAGTTTTTGTAAATTTGAACCATTTCGTTTATGTGTTGTGGTATTGATACCACGACATTTTACAGCACAAATTTTTGTATAGTAAGTAAAGGGATGATGGGGATGATGATCGCATGGGTCCTGATTCGCTAGTGAACGTGCACGACCCTGGCCACAAAAGTTTTTGTAAATTTGAACCATTTCGTTTATGTGTTGTGGTATTGATACCACGACATTTTACAGCACAATTTTTAGTTTAGTAAGTAAAGGGATGATAGGGATGATGATCGCATGGGTCCTGACCCGCTAGTGAACGTGCACGACCCTGGCCACAAAAGTTTTTGTAAATTTGAACCATTTCGTTTATGTGTTGTGGTATTGATACCACGACATTTTACAGCACAAATTTTTGTATAGTAAGTAAAGGGATGATGGGGATGATGATCGCATGGGTCCTGACCCGATAGTGAACGTGCACGACCCTGGCCACAAAAGTTTTTGTAAATTTGAACCATTTCGTTTATGTGTTGTGGTATTGATACCACGACATTTTACAGCACAAATTTTTGTATAGTAAGTAAAGGGATGATGGGGATGATGATCGCATGGGTCCTGACCCGATAGTGAACGTGCACGACCCTGGCCACAAAAGTTTTTGCAAATTTGAACCATTTTGTTTATGTGTTCTGGTATTGATACCACGACATTTTACAGCACACATTTTTGTATAGTAATTAAAGGGATGATAGGGATGATGATCGCATGGGTCCTGACCCGCTAGTGAACGTGCACGACCCTGGCCACAAAAGTTTTTGTAAATTTGAACCATTTCGTTTATGTGTTGTGGTATTGATACCACGACGACATTTTACAGCACAATTTTTAGTTTAGTAAGTAAAGGGATGATAGGGATGATGATCGCATGGGTCCTGACCCGATAGTGAACGTGCACGACCCTGGCCACAAAAGTTGTTGTAAATTTGAACCATTTCGTTTATGTGTTGTGGTATTGATACCACGACATTTTACAGCACAAATTTTTGTATAGTAAGTAAAGGGATGATGGGGATGATGATCGCATGGGTCCTGATTCGCTAGTGAACGTGCACGACCCTGGCCACAAAAGTTTTTGTAAATTTGAACCATTTCGTTTATGTGTTGTGGTATTGATACCACGACATTTTACAGCACAATTTTTAGTTTAGTAAGTAAAGGGATGATAGGGATGATGATCGCATGGGTCCTGACCCGCTAGTGAACGTGCACGACCCTGGCCACAAAAGTTTTTGTAAATTTGAACCATTTCGTTTATGTGTTGTGGTATTGATACCACGACATTTTACAGCACAACTTTTTGTATAGTAAGTAAAGGGATGATGGGGATGATGATCGCATGGGTCCTGACCCGATAGTGAACGTGCACGACCCTGGCCACAAAAGTTTTTGTAAATTTGAACCATTTTGTTTATGTGTTCTGGTATTAATACCACGACATTTTACAGCACACATTTTTGTATAGTAATTAAAGGGATGATAGGGATGATGATCGCATGGGTCCTGACCCGCTAGTGAACGTGCACGACCCTGGCCACAAAAGTTTTTGTAAATTTGAACCATTTCGTTTATGTGTTGTGGTATTGATACCACGACATTTTACAGCACAAATTTTTGTATAGTAAGTAAAAGGATGATGGGGATGATGATCGCATGGGTCCTGATTCGCTAGTGAACGTGCACGACCCTGGCCACAAAAGTTTTTGTAAATTTGAACCATTTCGTTTATGTGTTGTGGTATTGATACCACGACATTTTACAGCACAATTTTTAGTTTAGTAAGTAAAGGGATGATAGGGATGATGATCGCATGGGTCCTGACCCGCTAGTGAACGTGCGCGACCCTGGCCACAAAAGTTTTTGTAAATTTGAACCATTTCGTTTATGTGTTCTAGTATTGATACCACGACATTTTACAGCACAAATTTTTGTATAGTAAGTAAAGGGATGATGGGGATGATGATCGCATGGGTCCTGACCCGATAGTGAACGTGCACGACCCTGGCCACAAAAGTTTTTGTAAATTTGAACCATTTTGTTTATGTGTTCTGGTATTAATACCACGACATTTTACAGCACAAATTTTTGTATAGTAAGTAAAGGGATGATAGGGATGATGATCGCATGGGTTCTGACCCGCTAGTGAACGTGCACGACCCTGGCCACAAAAGTTTTTGTAAATTTGAACCATTTCGTTTATGTGTTGTGGTATTGATACCACGACATTTTACAGCACACCTTTTTGTATAGTAATTAAAGGGATGATAGGGATGATGATCGCATGGGTCCTGACCCGCTAGTGAACGTGCACGACCCTGGCCACAAAAGTTTTTGTAAATTTGAACCATTTCGTTTATGTGTTGTGGTATTGATACCACGACATTTTACAGCACACATTTTTGTATAGTAAGTAAAGGGATGATGGGGATGATGATCGCATGGGTCCTGATTCGCTAGTGAACGTGCACGACCCTGGCCACAAAAGTTTTTGTAAATTTGAACCATTTCGTTTATGTGTTGTGGTATTGATACCACGACATTTTACAGCACAACTTTTTGTATAGTAAGTAAAGGGATGATGGGGATGATGATCGCATGGGTCCTGACCCGATAGTGAACGTGCACGACCCTGGCCACAAAAGTTTTTGTAAATTTGAACCATTTTGTTTATGTGTTCTGGTATTAATACCACGACATTTTACAGCACACATTTTTGTATAGTAATTAAAGGGATGATAGGGATGATGATCGCATGGGTCCTGACCCGCTAGTGAACGTGCACGACCCTGGCCACAAAAGTTTTTGTAAATTTGAACCATTTCGTTTATGTGTTGTGGTATTGATACCACGACATTTTACAGCACAAATTTTTGTATAGTAAGTAAACGGATGATGGGGATGATGATCGCATGGGTCCTGATTCGCTAGTGAACGTGCACGACCCTGGCCACAAAAGTTTTTGTAAATTTGAACCATTTCGTTTATGTGTTGTGGTATTGATACCACGACATTTTACAGCACAATTTTTAGTTTAGTAAGTAAAGGGATGATAGGGATGATGATCGCATGGGTCCTGACCCGCTAGTGAACGTGCACGACCCTGGCCACAAAAGTTTTTGTAAATTTGAACCATTTCGTTTATGTGTTGTGGTATTGATACCACGACATTTTACAGCACAACTTTTTGTATAGTAAGTAAAGGGATGATGGGGATGATGATCGCATGGGTCCTGACCCGATAGTGAACGTGCACGACCCTGGCCACAAAAGTTTTTGTAAATTTGAACCATTTTGTTTATGTGTTCTGGTATTAATACCACGACATTTTACAGCACACATTTTTGTATAGTAATTAAAGGGATGATAGGGATGATGATCGCATGGGTCCTGACCCGCTAGTGAACGTGCACGACCCTGGCCACAAAAGTTTTTGTAAATTTGAACCATTTCGTTTATGTGTTGTGGTATTGATACCACGACATTTTACAGCACAAATTTTTGTATAGTAAGTAAACGGATGATGGGGATGATGATCGCATGGGTCCTGATTCGCTAGTGAACGTGCACGACCCTGGCCACAAAAGTTTTTGTAAATTTGAACCATTTCGTTTATGTGTTGTGGTATTGATACCACGACATTTTACAGCACAATTTTTAGTTTAGTAAGTAAAGGGATGATAGGGATGATGATCGCATGGGTCCTGACCCGCTAGTGAACGTGCGCGACCCTGGCCACAAAAGTTTTTGTAAATTTGAACCATTTCGTTTATGTGTTCTAGTATTGATACCACGACATTTTACAGCACAAATTTTTGTATAGTAAGTAAAGGGATGATGGGGATGATGATCGCATGGGTCCTGACCCGATAGTGAACGTGCACGACCCTGGCCACAAAAGTTTTTGTAAATTTGAACCATTTTGTTTATGTGTTCTGGTATTAATACCACGACATTTTACAGCACAAATTTTTGTATAGTAAGTAAAGGGATGATAGGGATGATGATCGCATGGGTTCTGACCCGCTAGTGAACGTGCACGACCCTGGCCACAAAAGTTTTTGTAAATTTGAACCATTTCGTTTATGTGTTGTGGTATTGATACCACGACATTTTACAGCACACCTTTTTGTATAGTAATTAAAGGGATGATAGGGATGATGATCGCATGGGTCCTGACCCGCTAGTGAACGTGCACGACCCTGGCCACAAAAGTTTTTGTAAATTTGAACCATTTCGTTTATGTGTTGTGGTATTGATACCACGACATTTTACAGCACACATTTTTGTATAGTAAGTAAAGGGATGATGGGGATGATGATCGCATGGGTCCTGATTCGCTAGTGAACGTGCACGACCCTGGCCACAAAAGTTTTTGTAAATTTGAACCATTTCGTTTATGTGTTGTGGTATTGATACCACGACATTTTACAGCACAATTTTTAGTTTAGTAAGTAAAGGGATGATAGGGATGATGATCGCATGGGTCCTGACCCGCTAGTGAACGTGCGCGACCCTGGCCACAAAAGTTTTTGTAAATTTGAACCATTTCGTTTATGTGTTCTAGTATTGATACCACGACATTTTACAGCACAAATTTTTGTATAGTAAGTAAAGGGATGATAGGGATTATGATCGCATGGGTCCTGACCCGATAGTGAGCGTGCACGACCCTGGCCACAAAAGTTTTTTAAATTTGAACCATTTCGTTTATGTGTTGTGGTATTGATACCACGAAATTTTACAGCACAAATTTTTGTATAGTAAGTAAAGGGATGATAGGGATGATGATCGCATGGGATCTGACCCGCTAGTGAACGTGCACGACCCTGGCCACAAAAGTTTTTTTAAATTTGAACCATTTCGTTTATGTGTTGTGGTATTGATACCACGACATTTTACAGCACAAATTTTTGTATAGTAAGTAAAGGGATGATAGGGATGATGATCGCATGGGTCCTGCCCCGCTAGTGAACGTGCACGACCCTGGCCACAAAAGTTTTTGTAAATTTGAACCATTTCGTTTATGTGTTGTGGTATTGATACCACGACATTTTACAGCACAATTTTTTGTTTAGTAAGTAAGGGATGATAGGGATGATGATCGCATGGGTCCTGACTCGCTAGTGAACGTGCACGACCCTGGCCACAAAAGTTTTTGTAAATTTGAACCATTTCGTTTATGTGTTGTGGTATTGATACCACGACATTTTACAGCACAAATTTTTGTATAGTAAGTAAAGGGATGATGGGGATGATGATCGCATGGGTCCTGACCCGATAGTGAACGTGCACGACCCTGGCCACAAAAGTTTTTGCAAATTTGAACCATTTTGTTTATGTGTTCTGGTATTGATACCACGACATTTTACAGCACACATTTTTGTATAGTAATTAAAGGGATGATAGGGATGATGATCGCATGGGTCCTGACCCGCTAGTGAACGTGCACGACCCTGGCCACAAAAGTTTTTGTAAATTTGAACCATTTCGTTTATGTGTTGTGGTATTGATACCACGACGACATTTTACAGCACAATTTTTAGTTTAGTAAGTAAAGGGATGATAGGGATGATGATCGCATGGGTCCTGACCCGATAGTGAACGTGCACGACCCTGGCCACAAAAGTTTTTGTAAATTTGAACCATTTCGTTTATGTGTTGTGGTATTGATACCACGACATTTTACAGCACAAATTTTTGTATAGTAAGTAAAGGGATGATGGGGATGATGATCGCATGGGTCCTGATTCGCTAGTGAACGTGCACGACCCTGGCCACAAAAGTTTTTGTAAATTTGAACCATTTCGTTTATGTGTTGTGGTATTGATACCACGACATTTTACAGCACAATTTTTAGTTTAGTAAGTAAAGGGATGATAGGGATGATGATCGCATGGGTCCTGACCCGCTAGTGAACGTGCACGACCCTGGTCACAAAAGTTTTTGTAAATTTGAACCATTTCGTTTATGTGTTGTGGTATTGATACCACGACATTTTACAGCACAAATTTTTGTATAGTAAGTAAAGGGATGATGGGGATGATGATCGCATGGGTCCTGACCCGATAGTGAACGTGCACGACCCTGGCCACAAAAGTTTTTGTAAATTTGAACCATTTCGTTTATGTGTTGTGGTATTGATACCACGACATTTTACAGCACAAATTTTTGTATAGTAAGTAAAGGGATGATGGGGATGATGATCGCATGGGTCCTGACCCGATAGTGAACGTGCACGACCCTGGCCACAAAAGTTTTTGCAAATTTGAACCATTTTGTTTATGTGTTCTGGTATTGATACCACGACATTTTACAGCACACATTTTTGTATAGTAATTAAAGGGATGATAGGGATGATGATCGCATGGGTCCTGACCCGCTAGTGAACGTGCACGACCCTGGCCACAAAAGTTTTTGTAAATTTGAACCATTTCGTTTATGTGTTGTGGTATTGATACCACGACGACATTTTACAGCACAATTTTTAGTTTAGTAAGTAAAGGGATGATAGGGATGATGATCGCATGGGTCCTGACCCGATAGTGAACGTGCACGACCCTGGCCACAAAAGTTTTTGTAAATTTGAACCATTTCGTTTATGTGTTGTGGTATTGATACCACGACATTTTACAGCACAAATTTTTGTATAGTAAGTAAAGGGATGATGGGGATGATGATCGCATGGGTCCTGATTCGCTAGTGAACGTGCACGACCCTGGCCACAAAAGTTTTTGTAAATTTGAACCATTTCGTTTATGTGTTGTGGTATTGATACCACGACATTTTACAGCACAATTTTTAGTTTAGTAAGTAAAGGGATGATAGGGATGATGATCGCATGGGTCCTGACCCGCTAGTGAACGTGCACGACCCTGGCCACAAAAGTTTTTGTAAATTTGAACCATTTCGTTTATGTGTTGTGGTATTGATACCACGACATTTTACAGCACAAATTTTTGTATAGTAAGTAAAGGGATGATGGGGATGATGATCGCATGGGTCCTGACCCGATAGTGAACGTGCACGACCCTGGCCACAAAAGTTTTTGTAAATTTGAACCATTTTGTTTATGTGTTCTGGTATTAATACCACGACATTTTACAGCACACATTTTTGTATAGTAATTAAAGGGATGATAGGGATGATGATCGCATGGGTCCTGACCCGCTAGTGAACGTGCACGACCCTGGCCACAAAAGTTTTTGTAAATTTGAACCATTTCGTTTATGTGTTGTGGTATTGATACCACGACATTTTACAGCACAAATTTTTGTATAGTAAGTAAAGGGATGATGGGGATGATGATCGCATGGGTCCTGATTCGCTAGTGAACGTGCACGACCCTGGCCACAAAAGTTTTTGTAAATTTGAACCATTTCGTTTATGTGTTGTGGTATTGATACCACGACATTTTACAGCACAATTTTTAGTTTAGTAAGTAAAGGGATGATAGGGATGATGATCGCATGGGTCCTGACCCGCTAGTGAACGTGCACGACCCTGGCCACAAAAGTTTTTGTAAATTTGAACCATTTCGTTTATGTGTTGTGGTATTGATACCACGACATTTTACAGCACAAATTTTTGTATAGTAAGTAAAGGGATGATGGGGATGATGATCGCATGGGTCCTGACCCGATAGTGAACGTGCACGACCCTGGCCACAAAAGTTTTTGTAAATTTGAACCATTTCGTTTATGTGTTGTGGTATTGATACCACGACATTTTACAGCACAAATTTTTGTATAGTAAGTAAAGGGATGATGGGGATGATGATCGCATGGGTCCTGACCCGATAGTGAACGTGCACGACCCTGGCCACAAAAGTTTTTGCAAATTTGAACCATTTTGTTTATGTGTTCTGGTATTGATACCACGACATTTTACAGCACACATTTTTGTATAGTAATTAAAGGGATGATAGGGATGATGATCGCATGGGTCCTGACCCGCTAGTGAACGTGCACGACCCTGGCCACAAAAGTTTTTGTAAATTTGAACCATTTCGTTTATGTGTTGTGGTATTGATACCACGACGACATTTTACAGCACAATTTTTAGTTTAGTAAGTAAAGGGATGATAGGGATGATGATCGCATGGGTCCTGACCCGATAGTGAACGTGCACGACCCTGGCCACAAAAGTTTTTGTAAATTTGAACCATTTCGTTTATGTGTTGTGGTATTGATACCACGACATTTTACAGCACAAATTTTTGTATAGTAAGTAAAGGGATGATGGGGATGATGATCGCATGGGTCCTGATTCGCTAGTGAACGTGCACGACCCTGGCCACAAAAGTTTTTGTAAATTTGAACCATTTCGTTTATGTGTTGTGGTATTGATACCACGACATTTTACAGCACAATTTTTAGTTTAGTAAGTAAAGGGATGATAGGGATGATGATCGCATGGGTCCTGACCCGCTAGTGAACGTGCACGACCCTGGCCACAAAAGTTTTTGTAAATTTGAACCATTTCGTTTATGTGTTGTGGTATTGATACCACGACATTTTACAGCACAAATTTTTGTATAGTAAGTAAAGGGATGATGGGGATGATGATCGCATGGGTCCTGACCCGATAGTGAACGTGCACGACCCTGGCCACAAAAGTTTTTGTAAATTTGAACCATTTTGTTTATGTGTTCTGGTATTAATACCACGACATTTTACAGCACACATTTTTGTATAGTAATTAAAGGGATGATAGGGATGATGATCGCATGGGTCCTGACCCGCTAGTGAACGTGCACGACCCTGGCCACAAAAGTTTTTGTAAATTTGAACCATTTCGTTTATGTGTTGTGGTATTGATACCACGACATTTTACAGCACAAATTTTTGTATAGTAAGTAAAGGGATGATGGGGATGATGATCGCATGGGTCCTGATTCGCTAGTGAACGTGCACGACCCTGGCCACAAAAGTTTTTGTAAATTTGAACCATTTCGTTTATGTGTTGTGGTATTGATACCACGACATTTTACAGCACAATTTTTAGTTTAGTAAGTAAAGGGATGATAGGGATGATGATCGCATGGGTCCTGACCCGCTAGTGAACGTGCGCGACCCTGGCCACAAAAGTTTTTGTAAATTTGAACCATTTCGTTTATGTGTTCTAGTATTGATACCACGACATTTTACAGCACAAATTTTTGTATAGTAAGTAAAGGGATGATAGGGATGATGATCGCATGGGTTCTGACCCGCTAGTGAACGTGCACGACCCTGGCCACAAAAGTTTTTTTAAATTTGAACCATTTCGTTTATGTGTTGTGGTATTGATACCACGACATTTTACAGCACACCTTTTTGTATAGTAATTAAAGGGATGATAGGGATGATGATCGCATGGGTCCTGACCCGCTAGTGAACGTGCACGACCCTGGCCACAAAAGTTTTTGTAAATTTGAACCATTTCGTTTATGTGTTGTGGTATTGATACCACGACATTTTACAGCACACATTTTTGTATAGTAATTAAAGGGATGATAGGGATGATGATCGCATGGGTCCTGCCCCGCTAGTGAACGTGCACGACCCTGGCCACAAAAGTTTTTGTAAATTTGAACCATTTCGTTTATGTGTTGTGGTATTGATACCACGACATTTTACAGCACAATTTTTAGTTTAGTAAGTAAAGGGATGATAGGGATGATGATCGCATGGGTCCTGACCCGCTAGTGAACGTGTACGACCCTGGCCACAAAAGTTTTTGTAAATTTGAACCATTTCGTTTATGTGTTGTGGTATTGATACCACGACATTTTACAGCACAAATTTTTGTATAGTAAGTAAAGGGATGATGGGGATGATGATCGCATGGGTCCTGACCCGATAGTGAACGTGCACGACCCTGGCCACAAAAGTTTTTGTAAATTTGAACCATTTCGTTTATGTGTTGTGGTATTGATACCATGGCATTTAGCACACAAAATTTTGTATATTATGTAAAGGGATGATAGGGATGATGATTGCATGGGTCCTTTTGAGCGTGGAGTAAGCTTGCTATGGGATTTTTATTTTTCTAAATTTAAATTTGTAGTGTTTGCAACCCTGTGTGTTGTGTGGATGACCTTGAACGTCCTTAGTTTTGTGGCTGGATTTTGTGGCTAAGATGGGCGAGGTCCAAAGCGTTAGCTGCAGTGAGTGCAAGGTCACCGGCAGACACGTCTGCTTTAAAAACAAACAAAAAAGGCAACACGTTAGTGCATCATTCAAGTCCAATTGTGTCATGTATCATGTGTAAAAATAACCACAAGCTATACAAGTGTCGAAAGTTCATAAATATGTCGGTGAATGATAGGCATAGTTTTGTGAAAAAGAATTCGCTTTGTTTCAATTGTTTGACCTTAAATTGTTCCGTGAATAAGTGTAGTGTGAAGCAGGGTTGCCACACTTGCAACAAAAAACATCATACTTTATTGCATTTTGAAAAGAAGGATAAAGTAGATCAAGTGAATTGTTCTCATTCTATAAATCAAAAACTAATTCCTCAGGTGTTGTTGTCCACCGCTGTCATAAATATCAAAGATGATGCAAATAAGTTGATACAATTTCGTGCACTTATCGACTGTGGTAGTGAATTATCGTTTGTAACTGAACGTTGCGTCCAGAAATTACGCATAAATAAAGAGAAAATAAACATGAGCATATCAGGTGTTACTGGTTCTAACGTTGGGAATTCTCATGCAATAGTTGATTTGTGTTTTCAGTCATTGTACAGTGATAATAATATTCATACTAAAGCAATAGTAGTCCCAAGAATCACAAGTAACTTACCCAGAGTAACTATTCAAAATATAAGTAATTGGGAAATTGTGAAACAAGTAAACTTAGCTGATCCACAGTTTAATAAAAGCGGCCCTATTGATGTGTTATTAGGTGCTGATGTTTTCCCGTTATTGTTGCTCAGTGGGAGACACGTAGGTACGAATGGAGCTCCGTCTGCCATTGAAACGGTGTTAGGTTGGGTATTGTGTGGTCAGATTAACTTAACGAATAGCACATCAAGTGTTCAGTCATATTTTGTTTCTGTTGATCTCAATAAAACATTGCAAAGATTCTGGGAAGTAGAGGAGTTGCCAACTGTACAACATTTATCCGTTGAAGAGCAAAAATGTGAGCAGTATTTTGCTGAAACTTACAAACGTGATGTTGATGGTAAATACATTGTAAAATTGCCTTTTAAAGAAAATGTTGAGCCTCTAGGTGTATCACGGGACACAGCAATAAAGCGATTATGCCAGATGGAACGTAAGTTACAGAAAGATCCTGATTTATGTAAACAATATTGTGATTTCATGAAGGAGTACTTAGACTTAGGTCACATGGAAAAAATTCCTGATGTAGAACTTGATAAGCTTGTATCTGAATCTTATTATCTGCCGCATCATTGTGTCTTAAATGAAAGTAGTTCTACCACTAAATTGCGGGTTGTATTTGATGGTAGTGCTAAAAACTAGCAGTGGAGTATCTCTCAATGACAACTTAATGGTAGGTCCAAAATTACAAGATGATATTATCCCATTAATATTAAGGTTCAGAACTCATCCAATTGCATTGTGTGCTGATATAGCAAAAATGTACAGACAAGTTAAGGTAGATCAAACTGATTCTGATTTCCAGAGAATAGTATGGAGAGAAACAGTTGACCAACCTATTAGTGATTTTAGATTGTTAACTGTTACTTATGGAACCAGTTCGGCTCCATATCTGGCTGTAAAGTGTTTGCAACAGTTAGCTGTAGATGAAGGTTATTGTTATCCCAGAGCTGCAGAATTAGTCATGAATGATTTCTTTGTTGATAATTTAGTTTCAGGTGCAGCTGATAGTAGTGAGGCAATGGTATTGTACTCAGAATTAACAGCATTATTACAAAAAGGTGGTTTCGAATTAAGAAAATGGTCTACTAACGACAGGAATGTGTTAAATAGTATACCTTCTCACTTAAGAGAAACTCAAACGTTAATTTGTTTTAATGAAGATGAAAATGTAAAAACTTTAGGTATACAGTGGAATCCATCAAGTGATTCATTTTCATTTTCTATTGTTGTTCCCACTTCTAAGTCAGTAATGACAAAACGAATGTTACTATCTGATATTGCAAAATTGTATGATCCGCTTGGTTGGTTATCTCCAGTATCCATTGTTGCAAAATTGTTGCTACAATCATTATGGAAATTAAAAATTGAATGGGATGACCTACTTCCGAATGATATTGCTCACTCGTGGGAAGTATATTGTCAAGAATTGCCATTGTTGAGACAGATTAAGATCAAAAGGTGTATTTCTCCTGAAAATATTGTGAAATATGATCTAATTGGGTTCTCAGATGCTAGTGAAAAGGCGTATGCTGCAGTAGCATATGTACGTTGTATAGATACATCTGGAAATGTGCAAGTATACCTAATTGCTGCAAAGACCAAAGTTGCCCCTATAAAGCAAATATCAATACCTAGGTTAGAATTGTGTGCTGCAGTATTATTATGTAGATTAGTCAATACGGTCATTAAGGCAATGCTAATCAAGTTTGAACAGGTTGTCTGTTACACAGATTCTACTATTGTGTTAGCATGGCTTTCTTCATGTCCGAGTAAATGGAAAACATTTGTGGCTAACCGGGTATCTGAGATCCAACAATCAATTTTTATTAAATGGGCGCACACATCGAGAAAAGACAACCCAGCTGATTGTAGTTCTCGTGGTTTGAATCCGTCACAATTAGAGTCTTATTCACTATGGTGGAATGGGCCAAAGTGGCTGATGGAATCAGAGTTACCTATTGTAAATATTAATTGCAAAAATCTAGATTCTGTTCAATGTGAGCAAAAGTCTTCAACTGTTAACATGCACATTAAGGTTGACTGTACAATAGTAGAGAAATTTTCATCATTATCTAGGTTAGTTCGTGTTACTGCTTGGTGTAAAAGTTTTATTAGGAATAGTAAAGGTAAACAAGATTTAAAATGCAGTGGACCATTAACTATAAAGGAGTTGTCAAATGCATTAATGCATTGGATAAAACAAGCTCAAGAATCAGAATATCCACTTGAGATAAAATACTTACGTATGAAAAAACCTTTGCCTTATAATAGCAAACTATTGTGTTTAAATCCATTTCTTGATGAAAATGATGTCATGAGAGTTGGAGGTCGCTTGCAAAATGCTAGTGTAACATATGATTTCAAATATCCTATCTTACTTCCAAAACATGCTAGAATTACAGAACTTCTTGTAAAATCTGAACATATAAAGCATCTTCATGCAGGTTCACAGTTACTTTTATCTGTTTTGCAACAAAAGTTTTGGATTATTGGTGGTCGTGCCTTTGTAAGGAAGATTGTAAAAGGTTGTGTAACATGTCACAAACAGTCAAGTGTAACAGCCTCTCAATTAATGGGTCAACTTCCTGTTGGTAGAGTAACACCAACTCGTCCATTTTTGCATTGCGGTTTAGATTATGCAGGTCCACTAATGTTAAAAAATATGAAAAGTCGAAATTCAAAATTGTTCAAAGGTTATGTAGCACTCTTCATTTGTTTCAGTGTCAAAGCAATCCATTTAGAATTGGTAAGTGATGCTTCAACAGAGTCATTTATTGCAGCTTTGAAACGTTTTATAGCTAGAAGGGGAAAACCTACTGATATTTACAGTGATTGTGGTTCAAATTTCATAGGTGCAAACAGAGAATTAAAATCCTTACTGAAACTTGTAACGAATGGTGATTCAAAAGAGTCTGTATGTAATTACCTCAGTATGCAATCTATAAATTGGCATTTTAATCCACCATCCTCACCTCACTTTGGAGGCATATGGGAAGCTGGTGTAAAGTCTGTCAAGTACCACTTGAGACGTGTAGTTGGTAACACTGTACTCACATTTGAAGAAATGTATACAGTTTTGTGTCAGATTGAAGCATGTTTAAATTCTAGACCATTAACTGCTCTATCTTCTGATCCCAATGACTATCAGGTATTAACCCCTGGTCATTTTTTAATTCATGATGCATTAGTAGCAATACCTGAACCAAATTTATGTGAATTAAAAATCAATCATTTGTCACGCTGGCAATTAACTCAAAGATTGGTCCAACATTTTTGGAACCGTTGGCAAACAGAATATTTGTCTCGGCTGCAACAAAGGCCAAAGTGGTGGTGTAAACGTGCTAATATCAAGGTCAATGATTTAGTATTAGTGAAGGAAGATAAGACATCTCCTCAGCATTGGAATTTAGCAAGAGTAGTTGCTGTTCATCCTGGTGTAGATAATATTGTTAGAACTGTTACTATTAAAACTAGCAAAGGTGTCTTCAAACGACCAATTGTAAAAATTTCTCCTCTTCCATTTAATGAAGAATAATATGTAGAATGTGTATTGTAAAGTAATGTGTAGAATAATATGTACTGTTGAAATGATATTTCAAGGTGGGCGGTATGTTCGGCCGCATTTCATTATTCTTTTGTTTTGTATTTGGCAACACTGGACGATTGATAGTTCTTTACAAGTGTCAACGTGGCGTGTGTGACTGCATAGTGTGTAGTTGCTTATGCATAGCAATTAGTGTATTTAGTTGTGTGTTTACAATATAATAAATAGTATATTGTACAACAAACTTTGTGTTCAAAATAATACAGTCCATGAACAATCGTCTTGTCTCAAATCTCGAAATACTGTATGTCCATTCTTTAATTAACAATTGCTCTGTAGACTGAATCTTATAGGCTTTTTGTTACTTTGTATTTCAGAGCTCATTGAATTATGGTCTGTGTAGGTATTTTTGTAGCAAAGCTTTTATAATTACCTATGCATATCCTAAAAATTTGTTTATTATATGAGGCTGTCTAAAAAGTATCCGACCTTAATTTTTTCCACGCAAAGTAGTGATTCTCAGGCGGCGCCACCGTGCACGGTGGAAGGAGGAACCTTAATACGCATGCTTGAATTTTTTCATCGCGTTCGCGTGTGCCAGTCGTGAGCTGGTGGTCGCGAAGTGAGGTGCTGTTGGTAGTGTTTGTCGGATTTAGTGTTACTCGCAAGATGACTGAACGAATTGAGCAAAGATACTGCATCAAATTCTGTCAAAGGCTGGGTGATTCTCAAAGCCAAACAATTCATAAGATTCAGCAGGTGTTTGGAGAATATGCGATGTGTGTAACACAAATTAAACAATGGTTCAACCGATTCAAAGATGGCCGCACATCAGTCGAGAGTGAGCAGCGTAGCGGCAGGCCCCAAACTGCTCGGAATGCAGCTGTTGTTGAGCGGGTGCAAAATTTGGTGATGGCAGATTGCCGTTTGACAGTGCGGGAGATTGTAGAAGATGTTGGAGTGAGTAAAGATTCTGCACATGCAATTTTGCGTGACGATTTGAACATGAAACGACTGGCTGCTAAATTTGTACCCAAGTTGTTGTCTCAGGAACAAAAAGACACCCGTTTTGACGTTGCACAGGACCTTCTGGACACCACCAACACTGATCCTGGGTATCTGAATTCCGTGATAACTGGAGATGAGTCATGGGTGTACGGGTACGACCCAGAAACAAAACAACAATCGTCTCAATGGAAGCATCCCGATTCTCCAAGGCCGAAGAAAGTGCGGCATGTGCGAAGCAAAATCAAGGTGTTGCTGACTGTTTTCTTCGATGCCCGTGGAATTGTGCATCACGAGTACGCACCGGAAGGACAAACAGTGACAAAGGAGTACTATCAAGATGTTCTCAGGCGACTCCGTGACACAGTCCGGCGCAAAAGACCAGACATGTGGACAGCGAAGAACTGACACGTCCATCATGACAACGCCCCAGCACATTCATCCCAATTGATCCACACGTTCTTAGCCAAACATGGAATTACAACCGTTCGCCAACCTCCCTACTCTCCAGACCTGGCTCCTTGTGACTTCTGGTTGTTTCCAAAATTGAAGACGCCTCTGAAGGGATCCCGTTTTGAGAGTAGAGAAGACATAATGCGGAACACGACGACGGAGCTGAACAACATTCCAAAAGAAGACTTCCAGCGGTGTTTCCAGCAGTGGAAGGATCGGTGGGCTAAGTGTGTGGAAGCACAAGGGGCCTACTTTGAAGGGGATTAGGGTCCCAAATCTGTCAGGTATTCGCAACTATTTTTCTGGCCAAAGGTCGGATACTTTTTAGATAGCCCTCGTATGCCTTACTGTTGAGTGATATTTAGTTATTTTTATTACAGTTATTTTCCTTAAAACATACTGTAGCATACTTTCTACATGAAACTTTAGTGAATGCTTTTGTTTAAAATGTGGGCATTGCAGAGATGTGTCTTGAAGGTATGAAACCCCTTCTCCGAAATCCCTACGTTTAAGTAAGTTTTGCCAAGTTTAAGGGCAACTTTAAAACTTTTAATACCATTATTATTATTATTATTATTATTATTATTATTATTATTATTATTATTATTATTATTATTATTATTATGATTATTATTATTATTATTATTATTATTATTACTGAACTGTTGTAAATTTAATGGTTCACCCTCTTCCACCCAGCTCCCGCCTAGCTGGCATTCTGCTGAACAAACACCCTGTGTGTATTTTTTCTCCGGGTTCCACTTCCTCCCACTTTCTTTATTCCAATATTTCTTTCATTCTCATCATCGACGTCTTCTGTAGCTTAGCCGGCATACCCATTACTTAAAAACAAATTTTCTTACGGCTCTTGTGAGTTCTGTATTCCTACCTTTTACATGAAATTTGCCTCGAAACTTTCCGTTTTAACATTTAGCTAGTTGTAGGGACGTATGCAAAGGGTACGTCCTGATGGTCCTGACACTTCTCTTCAATCCCGGCTATTTTGTAACTTCTGCCTAACGTTACGGGCGATTTTACAGATTTTAATAGAATGTGTCCTCATACAGAATTTGTCTTCTTAATTATTATTATTATTATTATTATTATTATTATTATTATTATTATTATTATTATTATTATTATTATTATTATTATTGCATATTTGAGACCTCAATATTACGTCCTATTCCAATGCAAATAAGCATACTCAAATTAAGAAAAATAAAAAAATTTTTTGGATCCTCTATAAAGATGAATTGCCTTATAAGAGATACTTTGAAAAGAGAAGAGGGGGAAAGAAGGTGTCATCTACTGGACAATAAGAAAATCGAACCTTCGGATGCCTTAACAGAAACTAAGTAGGAATTCTCTTCATCACGATACATAGTAACACCCTTTGTTTGGGTAAAAGACATTGGTATATGTATACGTTAAATTGATATTTTAACAAAACCTAGAAACAAATAAAATAAGAATAGTTCTTATTTACCAATTTTTGTTGAACGAATATATGGAGCGTGTTGAAAATGGTGAACGAAAATATTATTATTATTTCTAGTAAGAGTGGAAGAACTTAATAACAATTCCACAATGACGTTTCAGACAAATTTATAACTCATACTAGGCCTGAAGAATGACTCGTTTGTATTCATGAATTGTTTGCGAAACACGTGAAGTTTTCATACAGTAGGAATCAAGATTGTAGACTGTGACGTCATGTTAGTTTTTCCCTTGTGGAGGAAGTCTTTTCCACTCTAACTTGTAAGAACGAGAGAAATTGACTATTTTTCATGTTATTGTACTTCAGATATATGTACATTGTAAATTATAAAATATTTCTGAATATCCTTGGAGGGACTCGAATCGTGGACCCCTAAACTCACGAAACGAATGCTCAAGCCACTACTCTGAGATCTAAGACACTTTTAAATAAGAGTGAAGAAACACTCGTAGCAAATTTCAAACGTTTACGATTCCAATATTTTATTAACGATGAAACACTGATTTCGGTCATGATAAAATACTATATAGTCCAGAGAATTCAAGTTTAAATTTTTAAAAAGACCGAAAGTATCTCCGTAACTTATCTCTATTATATTTGGTTATTCTCGTTTTACAGGTATTTCCAGTAACGTTGAACGACAGGGACACGAACACAGATACATCGAGGAAACTTAATATTTCAAAGGCTCTTCCACCGGGAATCGGAACTGAGACCCCGCCTACTGAACTATCTGATGGGTGGGGTTCCTGGTTCGTTTCCAAGGCAAGTAAGCTTCAGACTGACACATCGTGCTCGTGGGTTTTCTCGGGACTCCCACTTTCTCATTCCACGAATTCGTGCATCATAATTCACATGCTTTAATCATAGTCTTCCTTAACCTAACAGGCAAATCGTTGGGCATTAACCCTTTGGGGATCCTATGGTACAATTTGTACCATAGGCGTTTTTCATGGTACATTGCGTTATTTCTCTTCTATTTGAGCTTTTTCGTCCGGGTTTTTTTGTTTTCCAAGTCCAGAGGCCTTGTAGAAGACATTACGTATGGTTTCAAACCGTCCTGCGTCCAGACACAGGAGGTGATGACGTCATAAGTCAAAAATTTCTTTTCTCATTTTCTAAGCCTATGTTCAATATTTTTTTGGCGGGCTTATTTTTCTACGTAGAAGATTGAAATTTTGCACAAACATTCAGTCCACCGAGTAGTATTTACCAGATTTTTTGTTTCGATGTCAGTGCTAAAACAAGGGGTGAACCAGAGGGGCAAAGGGGTAAAAAAGGGATTTTTTAACCCCCAAAATCCCGTTTTTCGTCATTTTCCCGCCTTACATACATGATAGGACCACGTGAGTCATACCGCCTGAAAGGCAGTTCCATTCTGAAGAGAACGACGGTCGAATTATTATTCTAGGGTAATTAGGGCCGTCTCAGTGAATTTTTATCAAAATATACTTCTGTATAGGGTAAAAGTGGGGCATGGTAGGGAAATTTTTTCTGGCGGACCTATTTTTTCACGTAGAAGATTGAAATTTTGCACAAACATTCAGTCCACCGAGTAGTATTTACCAGAAGTTTTTTTTTCGATTTCTGCGTAAAAACAGGGGGAGTCCAGAGGGGCAAAAGTTGAAAAAAGGGAAATTTTGCCCCAAAAATCCCTTTTTCAGGAATTTCCCGCCTTAGATACATGATGGAGACATGTGAATGGTACCGCTTGAAAGCCAGCTCTATTCTGAAGAGAATGAGGTATGAACCATGATCCTAGGATAAATAGTGACGATACAGTAGCTGCTTGACTGAAAGTCTAAAAAATAGCCCAAAAAGCCAGGATCCTTTAAGTGTTAAACGTAAAGATTTCAATTTCAAGCAGTTAACCCAAACCAACCCGAATCGCAAAACACTTGTATTTTTTTGCTCATTAAGTTTTTTTCAAAAACATATGTAGAAAAAACATGGGGTATCGTAATTCCATTCAAAAGTGAAACAGCAGACTCATAATACCTTAACCTAAAACGAAACAACTACATATCGTTTCAAACTTTTCCAAAATATGTACGGATATTCTGAAAAGTGCCAATCAGAGTTGGAGTGGGTCAGTGGGTCAACAGCATGTGACCTATTCCTATCCACTACCCACCGTGACCCACTGCGATCCACGACCCAGCATGAATCACTGCGACCCACCACTCACCATGACCCACTGCGTCCCACAACGCACCGACATACTCTGCGCACTGCATTGTAGACAGAATCTTCTGAACAGCATGTTTCTTTTAATACTCGACCCTAGCCATATAAACTAAAAACACTTTCTTATTAGTTGCAGTTCGCGATTGTCCAAACCAGGCCCGCAACCAGAAGAGGGCTAGAGGGCCTGGCTCCCTAAACTTTTCGTGGTCTCTCCCGACCTGAACACACAAAACACAATTTAGATATGTGTAAGATGGAAAGGTGTGGATTACAAACCTTGACGGCCCTTGTACGGCTCATGCTAACAAGGTTCTTTACTAATTATTTTTCACCTACCGTCCGGGGCCTCCACAAAGTGGGGCCAGGGGCGGGGCAACACTCCTCCCGCCCTTACGCCGCCACTGCATTTCAATTCAGATTATTTTGGGGGCAGTCACCCCAGTTACAGGATTGGAGGGGCATGTCCCCTTCATTCCCCCGGGATTTGCGCCAGTGCTTAAGAGCGTGCGTTACTAAAAATAATTACCATTTTTCTTTTGCTTGTTTATTCGTAAGTGGAACGAGATCATGAATGCATCCTACCACAATCATAGATGTTATTCTACAACAGAAAATGTGTACCTGAAGAATTTTCAGTGCTGTCAGAATAACGTCCCTAAAATCTAAGTTAAGGCAGCAACCAGAGGAAAGAACTGAACTGCATTTGGTTCGTATTATGTTGTTTTGGTTTCCTGTGAACTACTTTTTAAATAACATTATTATTTAACATTAATATCTGTATGTTAAAACTATTTTGTTTATTACAAACTAAACACAATTATTATTTTAAAAAAATAGTCGCAGGAAACGAAAACATGATACCTCACCAAATGCAGTTGAGTTCTTTCCTCTAGTTGCTGCCTTAACTTAGATTTTAGTGATGATGTTTTTCTGGCAACACTCTAATTTCTGTGGGTGGTAACACTGAACATTCTTCAGCTTCATATTTAATGTTGTAGAGTAACATTATCTATGATTGTGATAAGTTGTATTCCATTATCTCCTTCTACTTATGAAAAACAAGCAAAAGAAAAATGGTAAATTTTGTGTTATTTTTAGTAAGGCAGGTTCTTAAGAACTTACTTACTACTTTAAGAATTTCTTGTAAGAAATGGCTAACATATTACGACAGTGAGAACCCTTGGATACCCTTTATAATAAATGGGACGCAGTGATTCGGTAGTAGACCGCTTACTTCTAGTCAAGTAAGTTTTTGAGAAGAACATCGTATCCATCATTTTTGGGATATCCTGGTTTCTCCCACATTCTCATTCCATCAGTTTTTCTATCATTATACATTTACATTAATCACATTCCTTTTTTAGCCTAAAGAGCATAATCGTACGACGTCAAACTGAAAGATTTAATTTCGTTTTTCCCATTATAATAAAATGTTTGGAATCAGTACCCTGACTGTTCTTGTATATTGGCAGCCTATTCCTTGTCTGTATTGATAATATTCGCACGGTAGGCAGATTACAATACTTTTTTTAAAGAAAAAAATCAAAATCGTGTGCGAGGAAATGATATCATAAGTCCTCACAGTGTTTTCTAAAACACAGCCCACTTGACACGAATCGAACCAAGAACTCCAGGCAACCAGTGACCCCATGAGCATTTTCCCAGAGGGACTTCGCCGGCTCAGTGACGTGTAAATGGCCAGCAGCTAGCGGATACAATCGCCCGGGTGCCTGCTTAATTACGCTAATTACGCTGTTGTTTCGCCGGTGGGCTAGCCGCTATAATCCCACTGATTTTCCGCCTTTTCCCATCATACAGCCGCTAAAATCTTTCGATGTATTTGTACCGACCCAGTACGAGTACCTCGCTAGTACAAGAATATCTAGTAGTTATATTAAGGTTCCAACCTTTTTAAGTTTCCAATGAAAGTGTTTCTTCCTTCTCTTGTAAGAAGATTATGTTATTTGCCCGTATCTGCTGAGGAAAGTATCAGAAATCAATGTATAATGGTGTTAATTACAATACATTATGTATTAGACACAGACATTTTGTACTCTAGACACTTCATAGTATATTTACGTCTTATTGGTACATTTCTCCTCTTACTACTGTTGCAACACGTGAGAAACGTGTTGATAAATATGCATCTGTTTTAAAGCATACAAAAGAACAGTGTATTCTAATTAGTAGAGCAACCCACATTATGATTTATTTTTGTTTAATTACCTTATATTGTTTCCAAATTATGCTTTATTATTAATTTTAATCATTGTTTTACATTATCCGTGTATAATGTATAATATTTACTATACATTAAATATTTCAAATATCTTGATTATTAAGCAATATTTTATGCAACCAGTTCCTTTTATATTTGATGAACTTTCTACTTAATGCACTGTAAAGAGATATGTTTTGCTCGAGTCGTTTTTTCTATCACTTGTGTGCGCCTTAGAGGTGCATATATACAGAGAGGGAAAGTAAAAGATACCACCAAAAAGTACAGAAAGTGTTCAAGTTCAAAAGGTACATAAAACAATACAGTGTGGATTTCTTGTGTACTATTCATTGTTGGCGGAAAGTTTTCTTCTTCTTTTCCTTTTCTCTTTTTTTTCACATCAAAGGACTACACCGAAAAGTTTACAGATATGAAAACAAGCTTTTCATTGTTGCAAATGTTCTCAATGATTTTGCATTGTAAATATTGATTTTGAAAAATATTAATACAGTACTAGCTGAACTTGCGCTCTCTACACAGCGCATCATTCACATATGAGCATGAATCTCCTTGTCATTCCTCACAACATTTCTCCATGTCCCTTTACAGACACAAGTGAAAGAAGTCTTGATAAAAATGGGCATGGGGAAACTTTTTTAAAAAAATATCTCGTACTGTTTGCAAGATTGAGTTCACTTCCGTTGAGTTGACTTCGGTTGAATTTGAGTTTAACCTTCCTTTCTGCACCGAGGCTATATGAGACGGGACCTACTGACTAACATGGAATCCGAAACACATGAACTCCCGCCGGGAATCGAACCCGGATTGAGCCTACTACCGGTCGGAGTTTCTAATTCGTATATGATCAGTGTTTTCTTTCTTCTTGCATGCAGAAGCAAATACATTACATACACAATTAAGTATAAAGTCAGTGATATATGGTTTATTGGGCAAAACACTCTAAACAATAAAGATTCATCTTAGACTGGAGAAATGTTTGTCTTCACTTTTCATTATCATTTGCCCATGAAACAAACATCTAAGAGATATTCAACCACTGTATACAACTAAGTGGTATTGGAATATATAACTAGTGGGATACTTAACTTTTTAAAACTTTTAACACTTCTATTGTATCCCTGAAAAATATAATAAAGAAATAACGGCCATGCATTTTAATATCCAGTTAGAACTGGAAAATCTACATAAAATTTGGAATTGACCGGTGAAAGCGGCACGTTTGTCTCGTTGTCAAAAGCATAGGAGACAAACATATAAACCTAACATTTTAATATATAGGCTAGGTGAACCTGCGCTCTTTACACAGCGCATCATTCATATATGAGCATGAATCTCCTTGTTATTCCTCACATCTGTACATGTCCCTTTGCAAACACAAGTGAAAGAAGCCTTGGTAAAAATCGGCAAGAGATACCGTAAAGGGGACATTTTCTTCGGTTACTTTTTAAATATTTCGTTCCGTTTGCAAAATTTTAGCCTACTTTCTGTTGAAGTTTTTAATTTATGTATGATCTGTGTTTTCTTTCCTCTTGCATGTAGTATGTAATAAGCAAATTCATAAACTAAGTAACTCTATGGCCTATGGAATCCGGCGGTTCAATGCCGCGTTCACGAAAGCTCTCCACTGACTTTTATCCTTAGCCAATTGGATCCAGTTTCTACATTCTATTTCTATTTCTGCGAGATCCATCTTAATATTGTCCTCCCATCTGCGCCTACGTCTTCCTAATGGTCGTTTTCCGGCTGGTCTTCCAGTTAAGATTTTGAAAGCGTCCGTTCTTCCTTCCATCCTGGCTACATGACCTGCCCAAATGAGCTTCCTAGATTTTATGACCCTAAAAATGTTGGATAAACCGTATATATTATGCAGTTCCTCGTTATGAAGATTCCGCCATTCCCTATTACCATTTCTCTTGGGTCCGAATATTCGTCTCAGGATCTTGTACTCAAATACTTTCAATCTATGTTCTTCGTTCTGGGTAAGAGACCATATTTCGCAACCATACAGAACAACAGGCATGATTATCATTTTATACATTTTAAAATAAGCCAATATATTGCACATACAATCAATTATAATGTCAGTGATATGTGGTGTTCATTGGGCAAAACACTCCAAACAATAAAGATTCAACTTAGACTGGAGAAATGTTTATCCTTCGTTTTTCATTATAATTTGGCCATGAAAGAAACATCTGAGAGATATGCAGCCCCTATATACAATTATATAGTGTTGGAATGTATAATAAGTAGGATATGATGCTTTAGTTTTTTTCTTTTTAATTTCAACACTTCCAATGTACCCGTAAAAATGTAATAAATAAATACGTAATTAGGGATGCGCACGAGACTAATCGAGACACGGCTCTTCCAATAGAAAAGTATACATTTTTCGAGTCAAGACATCACTTTTACAGCACCTTTTCGAGACGAGACAACCACAAATCTTATCTCGTGCGCATCATTATAAGGAATGACCATGTTTTAAAAAAAATTGAGTTAGAACCGGACAATCTACGCAAAATTTGCAATCGATCAGTATAAAAAAGTCATCTTTCTAGAGCCTGTAGTTTCCGAAATCTCACTGTCGAAAGAATTTGCCACAAACATATAAATGTCCACAAATATAGTTTTAAAAACTCCAGAGATGGCAGCACAATTCATTTGCATTTATTTCGGAGAAGGTTTATTAAAATGCAAAGGCTTTGAACAATAATTTAAAAGGATAAACTTTATGAAAAAGATCTCTTTAAATAATTTATTTAAAGTACAACTTTTTAAAAATATTTGTCTTTGTTATAAACATAAAATCATATTTAACCGTAAATCAAAGGTTTGAAAGGTAAAGTTATAGGTTGGAGCTCAGTTGCTTTGAATTGTTATTATAGCATTTTAAAAGATAGATGTTAAACTTGTAGTTAAACAGAATTTACCAAAAATTGTGCTATATTTTTTAAATTATGCTTTATTTTCTAAAATTATATTTTTTATGCTTTTAAAATTAGTTTCTTCTGAACTCTTAGACAACCACAACCATGCTCATAATACCAGCCATGTGTGAATTGCTGTTATGCTTTTGAATAGCCCTACTAATTAGTCATGAAATTAGTGAATACGTGAGCACTGCAGCCCAGATAAAATGATCTTCAGAGGGTGGAAGAAAAGAGAATTCCTTCCTTGTTTGCTGTTTCCCATTTTGAGCACTGATAATAACTTTTAAATCCACCAAGAACATTTAAACTATATATTATTTTTTTTGAAGAGAACAGGGTAATTCAATAATAAGGGCTGATTAAAAGTAATGTTGTTATGTTGTTGTAAATCGTACCGGGCATTATGCATAGAAGAATACCTGTTACATTTCTTCAGTGTTACCATCTCCCATCCCTATCACCTTCTGCCATACGTGTGGAAGTTGTACCGTGGGGTCCCTGGTTAGATCCCAGCTCGGCAGGTAGATTTTGTGGCAGACAAACACCGTGCTTGTGGATTATCTCGGGACTCCTCTCACTTGATTCTATATATTGCTCTCGTTTCTCATCATCACCGTCCGCTTTAGCCTAGCCAGCATAGGGTCTAAACGTGAGACGTAAAACAAAAATTTTATTTCATTTCATTTTCACAAACCTTGGTGAAATGAAAATGGGAAAAACTGAGAAAACTCACAGATATGATATTGTTTATCACAGGCTTAAAGAATAGGGACATCCAGGAATGTGTTGAATAGAAGCAAAAAAAAAAAAAAAAAAAAAAACCGAATGACTATCTTTGATTGGCGAAGCTATCAATCAGTGACCAATAGCGTTAGTATTTTTCAAAAGTTTAAGCGAAAAGACTCAATTTCATTTCACCCTAGATCTCGGGAGAGAGTAAAGTGCAACTCAAGTACGTATAGTTTAACTTAGTCTGTTTTACAAGTTGGATTTTAAGACAATAATAATAATAATAATAATAATAATAATAATAATAATAATAATAATAATAATAATAATAATAATAATAATAATAATAATAATATAATAGTTTCGTCCGTGGTACAGATAAATATTTATAAAATCCAGCTAAAGGGCATTTAATAATTTAAAACGTACAAAAATATTTTTAAATTTATGTAATCTCAAGAACCAATATTCTGATGATCCCAATTGTCACTATAAGATGATTACATGTATGAACCGATAAGTGAAGTTATTAAGTTGTTTGATGTCTAACTTCTTTGAACTTGTAGAAATGAGCCTTACTACTAAATTTGCTTTTTATTATTTGTCATAAGATTTCGATTTCGCATCAATTTCTATAATGATATCTCATACTTTCATATGGAATGTTTAGTAAGAGCTGGTATGCAATTATTAATTGCGCAATACTTAATAGTGTTATAGCTCTAAATAGCTATAATACTGTATATATTATATCAAGAGTATCAAGACTATACATTATAGATCTCAAGCATGCAGATATACAGATACAATTTTGATTAATTAAACTTGACCAATGTGATTAGGCGCAAATTGTGAAATGTACAAATACGAGAAAACGATTTGTTTGGATTAATCCAATGCTTTCGGACTTGCTGCCAGAGTGAATGTTGCTGTGCTGAGCTTTTGTTACCATACAGCGGTAACATCTTCAGAGCTATCACTGTATGGTAACGAAAGCTCATCACACAACATTCACTCTGCAGTAATCCCCAGAACATTGGATTCATAGTAGACGCCAGCAAAACTTCAAGATCATCGATTTGTTTGGATGTTGTAAATTAGGACGGAACACAGCACTAACGGAACTGTAGAACAGGGATTAGTCGAGTATTGTCTATCACTACAAAACATATTCTCATCAATATGAGAAGCTAAACAAAGAATGGATTTATTATTTATGTAATGAAACCATTATTTACTCATAAAATCAAGCAACTACTGGTTTAATTTATGTGCATTTTGTTAGTTTGTTACTGCCATTGGAATGTTATTTATAGTTGATGACAATATGTCTACAAAATGTTATGTAGAATATTTAAAAATTTGTAAATTTGTTTTTTTTTTATTTCACTTTGATTGCAACGGATATCGTAAATGAGGGAAGGGTGCTACAATATACTATTCAACGTTTTCCATGAGCCGTCTTCGCGTACGAAGAATAGGTACTTGAGCTTGTTTATAGCGTAAGTTTCTTCGTATCTTTAAATTCTCTACGAAAATATTTAAAAGGCTAATCTTATCTAATACCAAGATTTATTGTACCTTTAATACCAAATGAAAAATATAAGTTAAATTATTTATTTTACAAGAAGTATGTGAATAAGACAAAATGTATCAGCCTTAGAAAAAGGCAGTATATTTTGCCACATATACAGTACACAAATTGATGACAGTTTCTTTTAATAAAACATAAACTTCCAATTATTATTCCTAATGAACTAAATACTTATAGCTGCACAGATGTTCGTTTATTATAAACCAATTTTGCTGAAAACTACGTATGCGAATTTACCCACAACCATGTTACACCGTATTTTGATCTATCGACCTATATATATCTTATACTTTGGACGATATTTTAGTTAAACGTAAAGTAAAATTTAGGAGCTTTCGATAATTTTAGACTATATCCCATTTAACCATACAAGGTGCTGTCATCTTGGGAGTGTTGTAATAAAGAGTGTAATGACGTTATGTTTCAATCAATGCCGTGCAGTGGAAAAGCAGCATCCAGGGCGAGAGTATACGGTGGCACCCCATACGTAATTTTCTCTCTTTTATTCCTTCTTTTTCTTTATTTTCCTGCCGAATTTTGCGCCCCCTTATTTCGGTGACTGGTGCCGTCGCCCCGCTCGCCCCACTTACGGCACGGTACTGGTTTCAATATCAGTTTCATTTCTATAACTGGCATGGTTCTTGTACAGTATCCTTTTCTTTAAGTTTACAAATTAATTGTTCTTTCTTCCGTTTTCTCAAACACTACTCATATAAATTTATTCAGCTCAAGAAAATTGATGTGTGTCTAATCTCTGGATAATTTTCGTTATGATAAACCCAAATAATATTGTAGAATTTTAATTAATGTTATCTCAACATTAACATTAATGTTATTAATGTTAATGTTATTAATGTTTAATCTTATTAATGTTATTTATGTTCTTATTTTATTTAATGTTATCTCAACTTGCTATCTTCACGGTGGCTCAGTGGTATAGTGTTCACCTCTGGTACGTGGAGCTACTGCTTCGATTCCAGCTCGCGCCAAGTAGACTTTGTGGTGGACAAACACTGTGTTAGGTGTTTTCTTGAGTTTCTCCCGTTTCCTCACACTTTCTTCATTCCACGATTTCATTCATTTCTCATAATCACCGTCTCCTTTAGCCTAGCCGGCATAATCGTGGGACATAAAACTGAAAGATTGCATTTTATTTTTTCATCATGCAATCTTGCTTTGTAACTCTACAGAATACCATCATTCTTAAAGCACTCAAAAATACCTCTAGATTCCTGGTTCGAGCCTAGATCAAGTGTATTTTGTGGTGGACGACGGAGTTTTCTCTTGGTTTTCCCGTTACCTTGCACATTCCCATTCCAGCAATTATTACATAATTATTCACTTCCAATTAATCATTCATACCATTTAGTCGAGATTTCAGAAATTTCGAATTCAATAATGGACAATTATGATTTTTTTGTGAATATCCCACTTTTTAAAAATGTATTACACGCCTTTTCTTAGGGTTTATCCGCACTCAAAGTGGTGACTGGAGAATCTACATGCTATACTTATCTTCTTCTTAACTTTAAAAAAATCAAAATTAAGTACATTTTGTACCTTTTCTACCATTCAGTGATAACCTATTTTACAGTTGAACTGAAGCTATCCATTGATCAATAACACGTATTTAACCTATTATATAATGTAAACACCTATCTAGACTTGCTATAATGAAGTAATATTGGTTGATGTTTGTGTAAGAAGATGTTACTAAAACAAAGCTGATGATTGAAGTAAACAAACGAGGAAACTACTCGAGGACTAAACTAGTTCTTTCTTATTATTGTAGGTGTCTCGAATAAACATAATAGTATCTCTCTCTTGAAAGCCTGCACCTGTTACAAGTCGTCCGCTCTGCTCTTTTTACTGAATAATGCATATACGCAATTTACAACAGTCTGTCCACAGATTTGATTAATGTTGTCGCGACAGTTGACGAAGACACCAATAACCGTGTTCCCAATTACTCGATTGACGGAGTTTGTTAATCAAGTGATGTCATGGGAGAATATAGGTATGTAGTCTTCAATCCATCAGTGTGATCAGGTGTAAACCGATGCACAATGGACCAGTGAAATTGGTTTGCATCAGAAAGAATAACTCCCAACAGTATATGACAATTATATTTGTTGTCAGGAATCCTTTGTTAATTACTAGTAATTCATGATCATTAATTGGAAACAGAAAGTTGTCAGGTATTTCGTGGCTTTATAGTAAAACTTATAGGACATAATCTACAGGGTGTGCATTATACAATGCAACCCGGAATTTCGGATAGTAGAATTTTTGAACCTGAAGCGATACACAAATAGTGGTTATACTAAAATGGAGCTTTGTTCATGCATATATTTTTAAAGTAGGAAGCAACGATTGAAGTACACTAGGAATCAGTGTTGCCAGATGTAACCGAAAGTGTAAATCAATTTTTTCGCAAAACATGTAAATTGACTCATAACTCATAACGTTACGAATGGATGTTCTGTCGTTAATTTTCAGTTTGTTTAGTTGAACTCGTTTGTAATCTATGGAGCAGAAAAAAGAATTTTTCATTTCCGCCGATAACTAATCGGATGAGGCGTTTGTAAAGGAGAACTAAGGAAATCGTAGTTTTTATAAATTTACACTCTGAATTAGCAACATTGCTGATGTTTCAGTGCACCAAAAGGTGTGTCTACATTATGCAACTCCTGAAAACAACAGAAAAGAAACTTTAAAATTATCATGGTAAAACTTTTACTTACATGCACCCGGCAACCCTGCTATTCATTTCTATAAGGCTATTTAAAGCAAGAGGTATACAAGAACATATTCTCGAACTATACAATATTTGGAAACGAACATTCGCAGTGCCATTGGGAACATTAACACTTGTACTCTTGGTAAAGTTGCTGCTAACATGGTAAAACGTGTGAACAGGTGAAACGTACCCCATATTAATACGTAAATGCATAGATGACTCCATAAGGGTAAATAAGAACATGTTTCTAATAGTCACAGTGTTGGAAACTTTAAAAGTCATTTAAATAGTTTGATTCTTATAGTATTGCAAAATTCAGAAGGAAAAGTAGTGGTTTCTGAAGAAAGTAATTTCAAAGTGTAATTAGAAAGCGTTATCCTAACCTCAGGTACAAAAGTATGTACACCGACTCAACAGTGTTCAGACCACAGTGTTATCATTTAATAATTGGAACTGGTAGTATTGGTAAATTTCTACCAATCCGGTTGCAATAAATGGACAAAGGCAGAGAACAAAATCGACTTTTTCGGGACTGAATACCTATACAAAATTTTTTCTCGCTACGTATGGCCATATTCTACTATGAATAGCAGTGTTGAAACCGGAGAGCACAGATTTTCACCACTTCTGCTTGAATAAAGGGATGAAAGTTAGTCTCCATGATATTTTCCGTCTGAACACCACTCATTCTAGCTTTGGAACTTCTTGTATAAATTAAAAGACAAATTCTGACTAAAGTTTATATTCACTAATAAATTACAGAGTTACAGTTTCGGCAAATTAACTTTAGTCTGGTGAAGGCAAAGTTAATTTGCCGAAACTGTAACTCCATTATTTATTAGTTAATATATGCTTTGGTCAGAGTTTGTCTTTTAATTTATATTTTTTGCATTAATGTTAGTTTAAAAAGATAGTGTGTAAAACGTTGTACCGTGTGTATCAGATAGATTAACGCTTAGAACAACGTTTAAAATTAATGTTATTACTAGCTCTTGAATTCTTTCAAGAAACTTAACTTCATGAAGATGCGGTAAAACACTACTCAAACAGAAGGTGAGAAGAAAAAAAAAATGAAATCTTTAAGTTTTACGTCCCACGGTTATGCCGGTTAGGCTAAAGGAGACGGTGATAATGAGAGATGAGTGAAATGGGGGAATGAAGAAAGTGGGAGGAAACGGGAGAACCCCGAGAAAACCCACGAGCACGGTGTTTGTCCACCACAAAGTTCACTTGGCGGGGGCTGGGATCGAACCCGGGACCCCAAGCACCAGAGGTGAACGCTCTACCACTGAGCCACCGCGCCCCCGAAGGTGAGAAGAGTATTATTGGTCAAGTAAAACATAATAGTAATCTATCCATGGTATTTATAATATGGAAAAATTGTAAAATGGATAATTTGATGGAAGATTTTTTTTGCAAGGAATCAAATGAATTTCATAGCAAAATTGTGAAACAATTGCATACTTTCCAAACTATGTAAATTCAATGCGAAAACCCGCAGTAGCAGATAGAGAACATCGGATTACAAGATCAGAAATGGAACATGCACTGTAAACACTAAGCCCATATCTTCTTCTTCTTTCTCAGCTCAACCATAAATTGGTGGACAGTATGAAAGTTTTAGAACTTTTTTTTCCATTGGGAGAGTTGTTTAATACATTGATAAGGTCTCTTATTTGTAATTTCATTTAGATATTCTATCATTGGTCTTCCTCTTCCTTGTTTGCTTTCTGCCTTTCCCTCTATCAATTCGGGGATCCAATCGGAGTGCAGAGTAAGATGGCCAAGCATGTCGTTTCTTTTTTTTTTCCTATTATTTCCATGATCTGTCGTTCTTCATTAGCTTCCTTTAGTACGTCTTCATTCCTTTTCCTTTCGGTCCATGATATGCGCAGCATTCTGCGCCAACACCGCATTTCAAATGCTTCCAGTTTGGATATTTCAGCTTTTCACAATGCCCACATCTCTGATCCGTAAAGCACCACTCTCCATACCAGAGCCTTAATAAATTGTTTTAGAATGTCCAACAGACACATTTCTTGATGTTAGCAGTCCTTTCTTCCTATCGAATGCTTGTTTAGTCTCCGCTATGCTTAAACTTACGTCTTTTCCATTGCTTCCGTCCGACGATACTATAGACTTCCTAAAATCCATATTTAAAACAGTTAATCGCCATCTTTTACAATTTTAGGGTGATACGGTGACTCAGTGGTAGAGAGTTTACCTGTGGTGCATGCACTTTCTGGTTCGATCCCCGGCCAAGTATATAGTCGATAACATCGTTTCCATGGATTTTCTCATCGTACTCCCGTTTCCTCCCATATTGTCATTTCACCAAATCTTCCATCGTCATTCACTTTCTTTAATCATCTATCTTCCTAAGTCTAAAGGGCATAATCGTGGGACGTAAAACAGAAAGATTTTCTCACAATGTTATTATTACCGTGAAACCTACATTCAACGGACCCCTTATTAAACGGACATCTGTTTGAAACAGAAATATTTGTCCGTCCCATGGATGAAACACGTGTTAAATTCTTTTCATTATATTAAGCCTAAACTGCTTTAGATCAACGGAAATCAAAATTAACGAAACGAAAATTCCAAGTTCTGAAAAGGAGAGTTTCTAGACATCCGTTCTGTTAGAGGACAGGAATATATAATACCCTACGTTGTCAGCGAAACAAACAGTGATGTACAAACCGAAATAGACAACACGGGTATACATGTCTTAATTGAGAAACGTCTGAAGGGAGAAAATAAAGTGCAGCAAGAAGAGGAATATGACATTGAGTTGAAAGAATAGTGTAGGGTCAAGGCTTATCAAGATGATGTAAATAGTTTGAATTTACCACAAAAATTTGCCTTACGTTGAATTGGCACCGATATGTTTAGTGTAGTTTCTCAGGGTAAATTGTTTATGGATCGTCAACCAGCCAACAAGAATGTGTACAGGAATTCCACCTTGATTGTTATAAAACAAACTTAACATATGTATTCTATTTTTCTGTTCATGGTATGTATTACGTGTATTGATTCATAGTAGTAATGTATATATATATATATATATATATATATATATATATATATATGATTGCATTTTTTAGAATAGGTCCATTTTTGTTGGCTGGAAACCTATCTTTAACGGAAATTTTTGATGGCCCTGTTCGATTTCCGTTAAAGAGAGGTTTAACTGTATATACTATATATAAATCAATTTTCAACCCGAAACTTGCACTAGTTTTACTAGTTACGGTTTGAATAGATGAAAGTTTAAATGAAACTTATGCTTGGGACACTGAACCCTTATATGTATAAAACAATTTCTAGCTATTCACTGCCGTTTATGCTTTGTTGAGCTCATTATTTAAACTGGAAACGAAAAACAGTAGAAAGATAACAATGGAGATGAAAATATGTTTTCGAGATATTGAATTGATCCCGAAAAGTCGCACGTCACTATCTGCTATAATTTTTACTCAGGGCAGATCAACGTTAAAACCAGAACTATTTTTTCTGCCATTTCCGGTTCAAACAGAGGTTAAGGAAAGAGATGGAACTTATTCTCAGAAAGTTGACTCGATTAAAATAAAACCTTCTCGACAAAATAGACGAAATGACGGGTGGAACCAGCAATTCCATAAGACTATTATACTGATACACAGTATAGTTTGTAACTCTAATTAAAGAAATAATATTGTAAGCTTTGAAATGGTGGTAAACACGATAAATAGGTAAGCGAGTGATTGTTAGAAGAAATATTAACGTGGCAGGGGACCTGAAAGTGATAGTAAATGAAAAAAAAAAGAAAAAATAAGCAAGAAGTGTGAATTATTTCAATAAAACAGTTTATGGACTTTACATTTAATAAGTACAATATATACGTTAGCTGTTTAAGACATAACATAAACTAGAAAGAGAGATACAAAATAGTATTATGCATCATGGTGTTATTAGTTTAACAAACAACAGAAACAGAAATTAATGGGGATTTGAACTAACAATTCTATCCCAGGATTTTGTTTACAAACTATCTCACTCACTGGAATTATGATCTGGGTTGCACAAATGAACTGAAATCAAATTATTTCACAGGGAAGCAGATTGTGTAAATGACCAGAGGATGTTAGAAGGGATGAGAAAAAGAAATGATAATTCTAGCATTGTATCTCTATTTACGTAGAAGTTTCTTCTCTGCTCCCCTGGATGAAGCCATGGTCGTTCTATTATTGGACCATTAGTCGGCGACGAGTTTATGGCTGGACGGAGGTCTCGTCGTTAATCTTCTTGAAACCAAAACCACAAAGAAATGGAATGAATTACTAGAGGCGTCTAAAGGATATTGGCTGGAGGTATCACCATGGATCAACTACATTCCCACATCTTTAAGAAACGTTTCTGTCTTTCAAACTTACGCAAAAGTTGAGAAACGTTGATTGGAATCCACAGGTTGATTCGCTCAGTAGCACATACAACTTCACAGAATAGTAATGAAGGTGTTAGTGTAACATTCTGCGATAATGTCCTTTAGACAAAAATTGGTCAAATGAGAATGGAAAAAATGAAAAAAACTAACGGACATAATGTTGTTTGCCACAGGCTTAAAGATTAGAGAAATTCAGGAATGGGTTGAATACGGTGGGGAAAACCGAATGACTGCTTCTGATTGGCAAAACTATGAATCAGTTACCAATAGGGTTAGTATTTGTTCAAACTAGGTCCGTAAACGTTTCAGCAAGAACTCAATTCCGTTTCATCATTTGTTCTCGGTAGGGAGTAAAGTGTAACTGTACTACGAATAGTTTGACGTAGTTGGCTTTGCTAAGACAATAATAGTAATAATTGTCTCGCTCATGATTGAAATATGCTTATATTACAAGATGCATACACTAACTAACTCACTCTATGGCTTATGGAACCCGGAGGTTCAATGTCGCGTTCACAAAAGCTCTCCACTGACTTCTATCCTTAGCCAACTGGATCCAGTTTCTACTTTGTTTCCTATTTCTGCGAGATCCATCTTAATATTGTCCTCCCATCTGCGCCTAGGTCTTCCTAATGGTCGTTTTCCGATCGGTCTTCCAGTCAACACTTTGAAAGCGTTTCTACTTTCTCCCATTCTAGCTACATGACCCGCCCACCTAAGCCTCCTAGACTTGATGACCATAACGTTTGGTAAACCGTAAAAATTATGTAGTTCCTCGTTATGGAGTTTCCGCCATTGCCCATTCCCGTTCCTCTTGGGTCCGAATATTCGTCTCAGGATCTTGCTCTCAAATACTTTCAGTCTATGTTCTTCTCTCAGAGTAATCGACCATGTTTCGCCTAGATCCTAGATATTTGAAAGTATCCACTTTATCAAAAGTATTATTTATTATTTTAACGCATCTATAATTTGCTGTATTACGGTCCCGACGCACTTCCATGCATTATTTTTCTCTGCATTTACTTCTAAACCCATGTCCCTGCAAGCGTTTAATAAGATCTCTGTATTTCTTTCTATTGCTCTTCTGTCATTCCCTATTAAATTTACATCATCAGCATATGCCATAACATGGTGAATACCGTTCAACTGTAGACCCTGGTTGCTATCTTTGATTTTCCTTATAGCGTATTCCAGGACAAAGTTGAATAATAATGGCGACAACGCATCTCCTTGTTTCAGCCATTTTCAACGTGAAAGCTCGGGACAAAAATTTTCCTACCCGAACATAACTTTGGGATTCATTTAAATATATCTTAATTCAGCGTTTCCCAACCTTGCGGAACACTACAGGTGTAATTTGAATTCTCGCAGCACACCAGTATTATATATATATATATATATATATATATATATATATATATATATATATATATATATATATATATATATATATTACGGTTATTATTTGTAAATATAAAATAACGTGGTGGTATTTTTCTGTGATTACTGATCTCCTTCTTACAGAGAAGAAAGCTCGATCACTGGTTTTCCCCCGTTGTAAATCATTATGCTTATTTTTCAATTTAATTTTAAAATAGAAAACAATTGCAATGAAATATAGGACTCGGGTTTTTAAAAATCCACTTTCCTTTTCAAAAACTGTATCTAACCTTTCACTAAAAAGGAAGATCACTAAATAACGAACAAATAAACAAATCTCTTGTACCTTTAAAACACAAATGTAGGTAATTTGTATGCATGTTTGCTTTGTTGAATTTACTGAATGATATGTTAAAATTTCAAGTTACGAAATAGCCTGCAATAATAATTTAGAAGCAATAATGGTCATGACAATGATAAATACGTTTCTCACCATTAAAAATGTACAGAAAAGTAACACAGTATGGAACTTAAAATTGTAGATTTATAGTAGAGGTTCATAGTAATGTGAAATACAAATAAACATTTTCCCCTATGTCTTGGAATTTGGTTCCTATAGAATTAATAATTTGTTTCGATTTCCTCGCGGCACACCAGCGGCCCGTTCGCGGCACACCAGTGTGCCGCGGCACACCGGTTGGGAAACGCTGTCTTAATTAATCTAATTACCTTTCTCGGTATTCCAAGTTCTGCAAGAACGTTGTATACCGGTAATGATTCTCTCCTAAATGAGTAGTAAGCCTTTCTAAAATCAATAAATAGTTGATGTTTCGCGGTATTGTATTTCCCACTTCTTTTCGAGTATTTGGCGAATGATAAATATTTGGTCGATAGTTGATCGATTTCGTCTAAATCCGCACTGATAATCTCCGATAATTTCATCTGCGTATGTGGTCAATCTTGCTAATAGAATATTTGAAAGGATTTTATAGGATGTTGGGAGAAGAGAAATGCCTCGATAATTATTACAGTCAGTTTTGTCGCCTTTCTAGTGAATTAAACAATAATTGATTCTTTCCACTCTTGTGGCAATTCTTCCTTGTTCCAGATAAGGAGAATGAGTTTGTGTGTCTTGTTCCACAATTTTTCGCCTGCAGCTAAAATTAACTCAGCCGAAATTTCATCTACACCCAGAGATTTGTGTTTCTTTAATTTCTTTATAGCGGTTTCTATTTCTATTCGGTTTTTTCTGAAATATACGGTTCTGCGGTGTGTATCTTCTTTTCTCCACGCACATTAGCTTTTGGCTGCGTGTTCAGCAAATCGTCAAAGAAATATTTTCATCTATTTAAGCTGCTATTCGTATCAGTGAGGATTGTTCTGTCAGCTTTCTTTAGTATATAAGCACGAGGTTGATAGCCTTTCTTAAATTCGTTAATCCCCTTATACATGTCCCGAATGTTTTAATTTTTACTTTTATTTTCAAGTTCCTTACTTTTAGCTTTCAAAAAATCGTGTTTTTTTGTTCTAAAAGTTTTGAAAGTTTCCAGCCTGATGTCTACGAAATTTTGTGTTGTCATTTAAAACGGATTTTGTAGCCAACGTAATTTTGCCTGTTTTCTCTTCTCTGCTAGTTTAATGCATTCCTTGTCGAATCAAGGTTTGCTCCTATGTATTTCTGCGTGTCCCAATTTTTCTTTTCCTGAAATGTTAATACTATCTCTAACTTCAATCCAAGTGTCCTCAACACTAGTGCACTCCGAATCTTCTAGAGTCGAGAATCTATTCGAAACTTCAATCTTGTATTCCTCTATTACCTGGCTCTCATCTAATTTCTTTAAATTAAATCTCTCCGGTTTCGGACATTGAATATTTCTTTTATTCAACGATAATGTCTCTCTTATTATTGGTGCTACCAGGTAGTGATCTGTGTCACAATCAGCCCCTCTAAACGACCGAAAATCAATTATGCTAGATTGCCTTCTTCTATCTACTAAAACGTGATCAATTTGATTATGTGTTTTTCCGTCTGGTGAGGTCCATGTGTATTTATAAACGTCGCGATGTGGTAATTTTGTACTCTTGACGATTAGGTTTTTGGATGTTGCATAGTTCACGAGTCTAACACCATTGTCATTACTTTCCTTATGCAGACTTTCGTTCCCTATAATCGGTTTGAAAATATCCTCTCGTCCTACCTTCGCATTGATATCCCCTAATATAATTTTCATATGGTATCGCGGGAGTTGGTCAAATATCCGTTCCACTTCTTCGTAAAAACTATCTTTTATATCATCATCCTTATCTTCTGTTGGGGCATGTACATTTAAAACAATATCACACCACCGTCTCTTAAGAGTAATAAAAGAAAGTCTGTCACTAACAAATTCAACCCGCTTAATTTCTGTAATATTCGTTTGTGAACGAAAAACCCTGTTCCTAACTGGTGTTTTTTATTTCTTTCGCCGTAAAAGAACGTACAATTTCCGGAATTCACAGATCCATTTCCTTCCCACCTAACTTCCTGAACTCCTGCTAGGTCCATCCTGTATTTCTCTAACTCACTCGTTACGGTTTTTAACGTGCCTGCCCTATAGAGACTTCTAATATTCCATGTTCCAAATCTCATATCCATTTTCTTTTGCTGAGGTCGTCCCAAGTTGTCACGCTTTTGTGAGTGTTTCTGAACAAGTTCTTTTTTATTTTATTATTTTTTTTTTACAGGATGAGGTTGTTAGCCTTACCCAAACCCCCAAGCTGGAGGACCACTCCTAGTCATCCTGCACACTGAAATATAAGTATATTTAGATTTATAAAATCCTGCTAAAGAGCATTTAATAATTTAAAGCCTTCAAAATGTTATTTAAATTTATGGAATCTCAAGAACCAATATTTTGACATTTTCTGTTGATCACAGACATCACAGGGGTCTTTAAAATTGAAATACTGCCTTGATCAAAAAGTTCCCGGAAACATCACTGTGTGGCGCTATCAATAACCTAAATTGAACTTTTCTTTTACTTGTGGGTTTTCACATCTATTAGCGATATTTCTTTCCAATTTGATTATCAAAGTGTGCCATTTGTGAAAGTGACGCAGTGTTGACTACATCTGATTGGGTGCATGTTTCTATTTTAGTAATGCAGTTAATTTTGTAACAACGAATATATATTAAATTTTTCGTTATAAACGTTATAAGCGCCCAATGAGTTAACACCGGAAACCACGTCCTTTTCAGTCGAAAGTCGACAGAAACGAGGAGTATTAATTGGGCGTTATGAAGCGTTTGCGTGAAGCAAATTCTCCTAAAAGGAAAAGATCTCTGGGCAAACAACTAGTGGATTTTGCACCATGCCAACACAGCGTCGCACAATGTTATTATTATCCGCGAGTTTCTCACCGAAAACGCAAGGCATTCCGCGGGCACCGAATGATCGACTTAAAACACTATTACGGGGAACGCGTTTTAGAAGTCGAGAGGAGATAATTAGAAAATCGAAGACTTCTCTAATGGACATACCGCAAATCGAGTACCACAAATGTTTTGAAAACTGGATGAACCGCTGGCATAAGTGTGTTGCAGTTGATGGGGACTACTTCTAAGGGGACAGCATCAATTTTCAGGAATAAATTTGTATTTTTAACTTTGTGGGTTAATATCGGGAACTTTTTGATCAAGTTAGTAGCCTTCTTTCCTGTTGATCCCAATTTTTCGCTACACCATGATTACGTGTATGAGCCGATAGTTGAAATTATTAAATTGCTTGATGTTTAATTGTTTGTGAACTTACGAAAAAGAGCATTTCCACTAAATTTTCTTTTTATAATTTGTTATAAGACTTTGATTCCACATGAATTTGTATAATCACGTCTCATAGTTTCATACAGAACATTTGCCTAGAAACTTGCAGGCAATTATTAATTGCGCAACATTTAATAGTATAATTGAGTATCAACATTTATATTATAGCGCTCAATGATAAAGATATGAATTTGATTAATTAATGTGATTTGGCGGAAATTGAGAAGCGCACTA
Source organism: Thermobia domestica (assembly GCF_964235325.1). Lineage (NCBI taxonomy): Eukaryota > Metazoa > Arthropoda > Insecta > Zygentoma > Lepismatidae > Thermobia > Thermobia domestica. The sequence continues at coordinate 181,297,997 of NC_137454.1, read as the reverse complement.
CAATGAACAAATGATTTATTCGGATATTACTGTGTAACACAGGATTATACACAACAGAAACGAAACAGTAGGACTGGGATTAGTTGAGTACTGCCTAATTCTACACGAACATATTATTACTAATACAATAAGTTAAAGAAAAATGTATTTGTTATTATATAATGAAACCGTGATTTACTCATAAAATCACGCAACTACTGGTTTAATGCTGATTACGTTTTGTTAGTTTGTTACTGTCATTGGAATATGTTATTCGTAGTTGCTGACAATATGACTACAAATGTTATATAGACCTAGAATATTTAAAAGCTTTAAGGAGGTAACATCGTCCTGATTTTAGAAATTATAATTAAGAAATTATTGTAACATTCTGTGATACTCATGTTTGGAGGTCTAATCGAGGGCTCTAATCTCCGTTAACCCTCCTGGCAATGTATTAATGTGTATTGAGTGCATATGTGTTTTGAGCGCATGTTAATACTAAAATACCATCACTTAAAATTCCGATAGTTTGGCATTAATGGTATGAAATAAATATGAATAATTGAAATTTTCTAGCAACTCTCTTTCATTGTCGTAGAGGGTAGAAAGGTATGAAACGTCCTTGCTTTTCAAACTTAGGCAAAAGGCTGGGAAACGTTGGGTGGAATAAACAGGTTAATTCGCTCAGTTGCACGCACAACTTCTTATCACGAAAATCAGGTAGTCAATCCTTCTTATCCCAATGTGTCTTTTGGTTTTGAAGCTAATTTGAGAGGAGTGACAAACAGAACTAATTTAATCAATATGTATCTGACATATAGGGTTATTTTCATTTTTGGAAAGTAGAAAAATGTCAGTTCTACTGTCCGAAAATGAAAACAGCCCTATATATGTCAGATACATATTGACTAATTTAGTTTTTTTTGTCACTTCTCCCAAATTAGCTTCGATGGAGATGACCGGTTTTCGCACTCAACGATTCAAACGTAGCGAGAAGCGGTTTTTTGCAATCAATTATGTGCCCCAAGAATATATTTCATCTACTTTAATCTCTCTATTAAAATTAAAATTGGCAAAAATACACTACCATTTCCAGCTTCATCACATCATATAAACCAAACTCCTTCCTGGGATGTACACGTAACAATGCTGCTTGTTTTTGTAATTATAGTAATCACTAATCTGAATGAATATATCAATATGAGTTTGAATAACAGCGGTTCAGTGTACTATTGAAACTAACCGATTTTTTTTTAAAGGGTCGCAACTTTGTTGAAAGGGTACGGAGAGAACTTATAAAACATGTGTTTCCATCTCGGCGAATTATTCTTCCCTTATTATTTTGCTTTTCTGTTTGTCGCAAACAAACCTAGTGGTACAAATATACCGAATATGAAGTGCGTAATTAATTTTAAGTGAAACTCATTTTACAGATAACACAAAAGCAAATGCAACTTTGTATTAATAGTTGGCTGCAGCATATTGTCCAGTATTAAAGAAGAAACGTGTGTTATCGCTTTTACACGCATACGGACATAGGCATACATAAAATCGGCACAAACTACTTCGCAAAAAAGTGGAGATTAATTGATGTGAAAATTACAACGTTCATTTTTAATAATGAAGAGAACCACTAAAGATTTTATATACAAACATCCCTGGAACATTTGGTTAATTCTTGAAAAAGATTATTTATAATGGACTACCATAAATTATTCATCAGGTTACAGAACACTGTGTGTTTAGAAGTATATGACCTACAAAGAGGGGTGGCAAGTGAAAATATACTTCCATTCACCATGTTTCGGGGACATGCTACAGATATTCCACGTGTGCGCCATTGGTAATACGGGAAACTTTGAAACAGTAACCCAGTTCGTCCTATGCTTTCAGTAGCATGTTCCAATCAATGTTCGTCACAGCAGCAATAGTGGTGGGTAAATTCCCGGGAAGATATTTTTCGGGAAGATTCCCAAAATGGGAATTTATCCGGGAATTTATATACAATCAGAAATAAAATTGCATTCTATTACTATATTATGATTTCAAAGTTGAATTAATTTTTATATCACAGCATATTATTACTGTTGTCCACAGAAGATTCTTTAAAATCTATATATTCTGAACGGTACTATGTTACTTTATTAACACTTTTTTTATATTTAGAGAGTACGCATAAATGTATATTTATTTACAACATGTTCTATCAATTAAATATGTGTAAAAAAATATATATAGTAAATTATATAGTAACAGTTTAAATTTATATGTAAGTGGATTTGCTCAACTTGACTGTATTACTGATATAAACACATTAAATTTATAAATGTTATAAACCAATTAGATTGGGTTAATGTTAGAAGATACATGTCTCACCAATTTATCAACATTTGCGCATACATATTTATGTTCACAAAGTTTGCAAGATACGGTGAGACCTGTCAACTTGGCCACCTCTCTAAGTTGGCCATCAGCTTATCTTGGCGCAGTTCGTCTTGAACCTACATTTTCCCATAAGACATTCATTACTTACTACTCTATATGTTGGCCACCTGTCTATCTTGGAAGTTGCCGCATTGAAGCAATGTTATCCTATGATGTTAATGATAAATTTACCTGCTTATCTTGGCCACGCAACATATAGTTTTGCTATTTTTCTTAACTCTTTCGTATTCCCATATGAGAGGCAGATGTTCTGTATTTGTGACTGGAGAAAAGAAGCAAGGATTCCCGCGATTTGCTCTTGGCCAGAAGACTACCCTGATAAAGGGATAGTGAAGGAAGATGTGAATAAGTAAAAGCACGTACAGGAATTCAGGAAATGGTTGTACGTATTTGTTTACCCTGTCTGTTTTGGTTAAACCATTAGCTATATCAGCCCTCTCATCGGTGGGGAGCTTTAGTAATTCCGGAAAATTTTCAAGGTTAAAACTAAACTTCTCAATTGTCAACTATTGGCACCTGTCGGCTTGTCAAAAGATAGCGGAGTTTTTGCGATATGAATTCCCTCAAGATTTTCTCAAAACATCTTTTGCTCCGAGGGAAACACTTCCAGCTCATTAACAAGAGGTAGTTAACTACAATATTAGAATGTGCATATCTGCCAAAAAGAATAAAACAAATATGTCTGGAAAGAAACACCATTCAGTACAACTGAAAAAAGTCATATAAATTGTATATGAATTTCTCAATTTATGACTTAGCTTTTCTTGTTTTCAATCTGAGTTGAGTTGATTTTGAGTTTAACGTCCCGTTCAACAGCGAAGTTATATGAGATGTGGATCTACTGATTAACGTGGAATCCGAACCACATGAGCTCCTACCGGGAATGGAACCCGGACCTCTCACGCCAAAGGCGCGTACGCCAACCGCTTAGCCACAAAGGAGCTCTGTTTTCAATCTGAATAACTCAGTGTGCTATAATATCAATTTCAATAAACTGTGACATACGCTTCTATTTCATGGTTGTTTGTGTTATTGTGTTTTCAATCCGAATAATCCAATGTACCAAACTAGTTTTCAGGAACAGAAAGGTATGCACATATATTAAACATACTATATAATATTTTCGAGTACTGTATATTTTCATGATTACTATATATACATTATTTATAAGTAGCTGTCGTACCACTGCTTATTAAAGTTTACAATCAAGTAATACTAGAAATCCTATTCTAAAAATACACAAATCACAGTTGGCCACTTTTCGATGGAACCGATGGTGGCCAACATAGACAGATTTCACTGTACTTACTTATTTTTATATTTTAGCACGTAACATTGCCATACACGACCTTTCATTCTACCTATTTCTCGAAATTCCATACGTTAATTCACATGTAAAAGAAGTCCGAGTACCTCTTCAGAAATTCGAGTCAGAGAGAGAAGACAGACCGACGTCTGTTACTAATTGTGGTTCGGTGTTTATTAATAGTACTTCATCTCTATTTCTATATAATTCTAAATTACCTTACAAAATGGTTCCTTTTCATCATTTGTAAATTAGCACTTTGCTAATTTTGGCTGTTCTTTAGCATTGGGGGCCAAATTTTGCACCTACTTTTTTGCGATATTCTATTCCGATGCGGTTGTTTTATGGTTTCATACGTTAAATTATGTTACCAACTTTAAATTCGGACAGTATTGCAGAGCGAGCGTTAGCGAATGAAAGCGGGTTAGAGCCCCGCATGGCACGTTGTTTTCTATCTTCGTTACCAACAATTCACTTTCTTTTCTCACATAAATCATTTCCACTTACCTTTCCGTTTTGTATAAATCCCCTACTGAACTAAAAAAAAATGTGTTAGATACTTTCTTGACTATTTGAACATCACTATCAACTTATTTCTTCCATACATCATCCTAATTTTTGCTAGATTTGGCCCCCCAATACTAAACAGTTACCTTACTTTTTAGTGCAAATGGAAATGAAACTTAAAAAAATCATATTATTAGTTATATAAAGTATCGTCAAATAATTTTAAATTTTTTAACCTCCAAATTCTTTAAAACCTAGAAGCAAATCATAATATATTAAAATAAAGTAATTAGTCATATGGTTCTTATAATTTGGACGATAAAGTAAAGAAATGGAAATAAATTCCTTCCCGGGAATTTATAGGCCAGAGAAAAAACCCGGGAATATTCTCATTTTTTAAATTCTTTCCCACCGGGAATATTCCCACTGCCCATCACTAAGCAGCAATGATGCGTTTCTTCAGTTCTTGCTGTATTGTTGGCAATGGGGATAGGCAAACGATTCCAATGCAAAATGCCCTGGTGACCAGTGCAGCTTTTCCATATGGGCTAGGACTATCGTAACCGATGAACACTTCCCATATTCTACTATTGGTTCCCAACGTGGGAGACGCACATCCCTAGAGGGGACCGAAGAGGGAGCAAGATCGACGCAAGCTATTTATAGAAATAAACTACATTTATAATTACAAATATTGCGACTGCTGTAACAGAGAGATGTTATATTAAATACTGTACAAACAAGAAATTATTAAGAACTGCGGTTTCATTAAAAACAAAGTTGGTGTTTTGAAGTAAGGTATATTTTAAAATAATATTTACTTAGATATTGCCAAACAGACATTGCTTTAAAAGTGTTCCTCGTAATACTGCATAGTGTGTAGAAGTAGTGCTGAAAATAAATATTAATTGATGGTTATTATTATTTTTACTAGCGGTATTGTGTATTAATGAAACAAACGATTCTATCTTTCACTAATTTCAACCCCAAACTATAGAAATAAATCTCTGATGTCCGAAAAAAAACACAATGGTTTACAAAATACTGCATATGTTTAACACTTTGACTACCCATGGTCATTTTTGAGGATGGACCATGGTGCCAACGTACCACTATGCTCAAAAAATTGTGCGTATACTGTAACTCACGAATTTTCGCATTTATTCCATTTTCCTTACATTTATGGATAAAATTCTGTTATTAGTAAGTGGAGATAAAAGAAAGCAATCCATCTAAGGAGATATTTCCAAATAATATAATAAAATAGTAAAAATGTAAACAAGAACAAAATTATACTCGGTTTTGTGTATACTGGCTATCATGCTTTCGAGGAATTTTTGCAATAGCATAGCACAATTGCGCAGGGAATTTCAAATTGCAGTCGCAGAGTTGATTCAGGGAACTGGAAAGTGGAGTAAAATATTACATTTACTGGTTTAAACCTAGGGTCTAGATTGTCTGCCAAATATAAATTAGCTTCTGTAACCAAGATGTCATACGGAAATATAGAAACAGGAAATCTCTTGTATTGGGGTTGAAAGTGACATGCGTCATGGCTATGAGCATTTATTTGTTAAGAGAAAGAGAACAAGGAGTTCTCATACTATTTTGACACCAGATCGAATCCCATCCCATCCCATTTTTCTTACAAAACATAATAGGAAGTGTATAATTTTGATGCTAATAAGAACCGAAACAATATAATAAGGAAATAACTTATTGATATTCTCCTTTAATGACGTATTTATCCTGGATTAGAGTACTATTGTCAATAGCTATTGTTTTCAGTTCATACTGTTGTATATCTTCTTCTCTCATCCTCTTTTGTTGGAAAAAAGAACAATTTTGTCTCCAACAAAGTGGAAAGGAAATATGCAGACAGAAACAGACATCTTACTATCAAACTTGATTTATCATGATGAAATGGTAAGTTTGCCATTACTTAAAAAAAATTGCGAATTATTGAAGTTGGTTTATCTTTAGTTTTAGTTAAAATATATTTTTTCTTTATCAGACTATACTTTATAAGGCAAGATGCCGATTATACTTATAAGGCATAAGGAAGTACCAAACCCATCAATTCAGCTAGGGAGTGCAAGATAAGTTTTTTATACAAATATTTTACATATTTAGGTGCATGAAACACCAATACACCATGGTCTCGCTTATCAGATCTTAGTTTATTCCATATACCGTATTATCCGACATATCATTGCAGATAAAAATAGCATCAATCGCTAAGAAGAACTGCAAGTTGTGGTCTTAATTACCTTTTTTCTATGCTCGGTAATCTATCGCCTAACGCGCTCCTCTACCTCATGACTTGTATGCCTATCATTCAGTGCAGACATGTATCCAGGTTTTCTTTTCGGATAGGTACCAGTACGAATCCTCGTAAGCACGTAACTCTAATGTTTTAAAAATATCAATACTATTACTACTACTACTACTACCGATAATAATAATAATAATAATAATAATAATAATAATAATAATAATAATAATAATAATAATAATAATAATAATAATAATAATAATAACAATAGTGCAACATTTCTGTATTTCTCTTAAACTTTTCATACTTTTCATTTATAAACCGGTTTACTTTGAACAAACTGCTTTGTACCACAACAAAATAAAACATTTTTTCGAGAGACATACTATAGCTAAGAAAAAACTGTCTGCTACGTATATCACATAACAAAAATAGCAAGAAGGCAATAAGTGTACCGTTCTAATGCATTAAAGTTATAAACAAAACGGAAACGAAATGTTAATCCTATTTAAAAGCGTTCTTTAATTCCACCTGGAATCAATGGCATTACGGTATGTTCTTAGAATTATAACAAGACAATAACAGTTTGCCTAAAGTTTGGACAATGACTCAAAGTAAATTTCTATAAAAGAACCTCAAAGGGTAAAAGCAAGATTATTAAAAAGTGCTTGAATTTGGGAGGGGACAGCCCCCAGGACCTCACGCTGGATACGTTCCTGATTCAGTGCAGTGCATTTATATGTTATAAAACAGGATTATTAGATGAGTAATATGTAAAATTAGTCTACATCACAGTTTTACTTTTAATAGCTCTTTTTCTTAACATAGCTCTTCTTCTTATTCGGAGTTCTTCCTGCCTGTTTATGTCGGATAAGCGAAACTCTACTGTATTTCCAAAGATAGCATATACATGAACTAAAATTATATCATCCTAGAACAGACAATAGTGTGAAATGCTTATATTAAAAGGGTGGAATAAAAAATAAACTTAAGTACTGTTTTGGTAGCATGGCAACAAATTCAAAACAATTCAACATATTTTCTAGGTTTGAGATTATCATCTTGTGAGTCGATGTACATTCTTTTTTAAACATAGATTTAAAATTCATACCATTCGCAATATTCCTAAGGAAATTGAAAGAAAAACTCCCATGCGCTTCTTATAGCAAAGCGGCTTAAGTGCATAGTCCGAAATTCGATTCCCACGCCAAAGTATATGTACCAAATCGGCGCATAAAAGGAGTGTTAAATAAACCAAACGAAATAAACCAATCACTCAAACAAAGCATACAATACTGGGAAGGTATCAAGGATATATTATTTAAAAGAGCAGTAGGGACTGAAATGTCCATCTTAAATGAGTCACTTTCAAAGATACAAAAATGAAATACCAGGTTTAGTCAGCAGTCTCTGGCTAAAGTTGCCCTGCCAAGATGTTACTGAAATACCAGAAAAGGCAGTAATCGATGGTAGAGATTAGGAAATATTGTAAGTAAGGAAGGGTTTTATACTTCAAATCATAGATTTTATATATATATATATATATATATATATATATATATATATATATATATATATATATATATATATATATAATAGTTTGAGGAGTTACATTGAAGTGGATATCGTTGCTGAGCCTTGAAAAAGCTTTATGTGCAGATTTTGCTCAAACTACTCGTTTTTTTTTTTTTTTTTTTTTTTTTTTTTTTTTTTTACAGATGTATAGGTGCAGTTTGGTACTGAGCATATACCTACAACCGTGCTGATCGCACACCACCACAAAGTCGTGAGTGCCATAAGTTCTCTTCGTCTTAGCACAATAAGAGCTGTTGCGTTCAGAGAGAGAAATAACTTTAGTCCATTGCACTTACATGCGTTAATAAATGTTAACTTATGTTTATAAATTATGTAAATAATCGTTTCGTTTTCTATTTATTATTATTAATAATAATAATAATAATTCTTTGTATTATGCATTGTTAATACGTTGAATGCCATGTGTATGGAATTCCATACATACGTCTCTCCCGTGCAGCGCTGCGTGTGTAATTTTCTATACACAAACAATATATTTCAAGTTTGTTGTGTTCACTGTATAGGTGTGTATGTAATTAGATACGTATTCCGTAGAAGTCAAAATTTAATGTCCATGCCACGAAAATGCAAAACCATACACAAAGAAATTTATGAAAAAAGACATTTATTGAGCTGAAACAAAAGCAAAAAAACAAAGAATTACTGCCGAGTGTTGCCCGTGATGCACAGGTGATAACGGTCGACAGTTAAATTTAAACAAATAGAGTTTTAATTAAGCACGAATTTAGCTTATAGTGTACAGTGGGAAAGGCTCAGGACTTCGCTAGGATCGTTAATTGCTTTAGTGACTAATATTGCCTATTATATGCATTTTCTTCAAACTAAAACTTTATTGTGAAAATATATAATTTAGTATTTCAAGAAAGAATTCTGCCTCTTTCGAGAAATAGAAATGTTTGTAGCGATAAGATGCTGTAAAACTTTGGACTGCTATGTGTACTGATAAAGTGCTGTAAAACTTTGGACTGTTATGTGTATGATAAAGTGCTGTACAAAATGTATTTACTTAATACACATGGAATACATGCCAATTCGTTTTTATATATACAGGTATGTTTCTATATTCTTTGAACTTTATCTATGACGAATTTATTTCTTAATTGTATTCAGTATTTAATTTATCTTCATTACTTCGAGTTACATTTTAGTGCCTACTTGTCTGCCTATTTTCCAAGTTTTTAATGCCTAAACATTCGGTATCTAGCTTTTACTAAGAAAATTGTCAAAAGCAAATCACTCCTTGAGAAAACTACTCCTTCTGGATGTTTTCAGTAGAAACGAGTTATGCAGTATATTAGGTTATTACTGAAACACTTCTTTACGAAATATGAACAAAATCACCTGATGCGTTAATGGGAAAATCGTCGGAGAAATGCTCACTCTAAGTCTAAACTACAACTTCCGAATGTTTACATGACGAATGATTTATGTCATATTGTTACGCTATTAATGATACGTTTATTTATGAAGTGTGGTTGAGAAAATTGTTCGAGAAAACGCATCCAGCACAGTAAATTACACCTTATGTATTTTTTCAGAGCAATGATTCATACTACGGTGGAGGGTTGTTAATAAAACAAATTATATATTTGTAAATGTAAACAAAATCGCTACAGCTGCTTTTGAGAAAATTTAATTATTTTAAATTTCTATTATTCAGTAAAGTATCCTTATTTTTAGGTGTCGGAGGGTATAGAATGCGAAACTATAAAATGTTATAAAAACCTCATGTCTAGAATTCGGTCCAGATACGTTGAACAATAAGGCCTCTATTTGAGTGCATGTGAAAGCGTGACTTGAATTCATTGAAATCTCGAAATCGCTTTTTACCACTATCACCACAAGTTCTTGTTTCGTCGCTCGAATGTATAGAAACGAATAGGCCTTCTCCATTCATTTCTATTCTCAGTTGTAGTTTTTGTTAAGGTATCAGAATTTTCGAACATCATATCGCCCAGGAGCTGACACCTTCTCCTTCCCCTCATTTCCCTTCCAGAAACTAATCCCTCCAAAGTATCTCTTACAAAACAATTTACCCTTGAAAAATGTCGTAACCAATTTATTTCCTTTTTTGCTATCAACTTAAGTATTCCTTTATCTTCATTCATTCTTCTTAGAACTTCCTTATTTCTTATCTTCTTTTCCATCTTCTTTCATCTTTCTACTTATCTACATTTCAAACCTTACTATAATGGATATAATTATAATTATATTAAAAGTATGTGTGAAAGTACAGTAATATGAGTACGATTGTCCTGCTATACATTATAATACTGGATGGAAGACTCAGAGCCCATTCTTTTAACATTTTTTTTTTCAGAGTTGGCATTTATTGAATATGTCATGAAAACAGTTCATGTGCATATTTATATTTTATTTCGTTAATGATGATAATTGCATTTAAGCAAAATAATACGTTTGTTGTGGGTCGCGTTTCTCCTATTAGTTCTCAGCCTGCCCCAAAACAAGGTATTTCGAAGTAGGACTACCTGGCTCACATATCATACAATCTTTAAAACTTATGAAAAAGTGAATTTAATCGTTCTGTTTAACACGTGACCACCCCCAGACAAGTAAGATTTCGATTCTGTAAGGTTTGTTACTAGAATGGTTTAATAACATATGTTAATTTTCTAGAATTCTTCAACTTCCTCTATCTCTCTTCAAAAGAGAATTAGTGAAAGTTGACAATCTCAACGTAAAAGACCTGTGATTCCTTTTTCTGGCAGCCGTTTCTTTTCAAAAAGACAGTAGCTGATAATCACTGAATGGAATGTCGGATGATCAGTTTATATTCTTAATGATTGTCTCAAACTTTTCATTCACACGTTATGCCTCAGCAGGGATCTATTGCTTGTTGCTGTCAGCAGAGATCTGATCGCACCCCTTTGCATTAGCAGATATTTTAAAAATAAATATAGGATGATTATTTATGAGAAAGCAAAAAGGACATGGCAATTCTTCAGAAAGCTGGGAGCACAATTCTTCGTTAAAAAAAAATATGAATATCTATATTCGTGATAATAAAAAAGTGAAGTTATCAAGTTACTTTCATTGCAGTGGGTATACTTTATCTAAAATATAATTTTTTAATGTGCCAGTATTGTATGATTAATTGGTTATCAAATATATTGACAATAAAAATGCATTTTACCATATATAAAATTACTTTGGCATATAAATTTCTAATTACATGCTTATATGCATTTATTTCCGTCTAATTTCACCTCCTTCGAAGTGTCACTGATTAATCTAGAGATTTTCATTATTTGTTATGGAAATAAACGTAAAAAAATGCACTATAAGTATTAAACACCAATTTTAACACCAATGTACTAAATTTGAAATATATATATAGTGTAAAAAATATTACGCTTTTAAATTATCTCATCATATCTTTACGTTTAAAGTAAATAAAAATATCTGAGAGCGAATTTCGTTTATTTCTAAGTATTAGTCGAATGGTAAATATCTGGTCGATAGTTGATCGATTTTACCTAAATCCCTTTTGATAATCTCCAATAATTTCATCTGTGTATGGAGTCAATCTTGCTAGTAGAATGTTTGAGAGGATTTTATAGGAAGTTGACAGAAGAGAAATGTCTCAATAATTATTATAACCAGTTTCGTTGCTTTTCTTCTGAACTGGGACATGATTGATTCTTTTCACTCTTGTGATAATTTCTCCTTGTTCCAGGTGAGGAGAATGAGTTTGTGTATTTTGCTCTATAAGTTTTCCCTAAAATTAACTCAGACAGAATTTCGTGGAAACCCGGAGATATGTTTCTTTAGTTTTTAAATAGCGATTTCTGTTTCTGTCTGGTTAGGTTCTGGAATATACGGTTATGCAGTATGCATTTCACTTTCTCCACGAAAATTAGTTTTTGGCTATGTGTTAATTAAATCGTCAAAGAAATCTTTTCATCTACTTAAGATGCTTAAGACGTCATTGGCTTTGTTTAATGTATAAGCACGACGCTGATAGCCTTTCGTAAGTTCGTTGATGCATTTATGCTAACTTGTCCCAGATGTTTTGTTTTTTACTATTATCGTCAAGTTAATTAATTTTAGCTTTCAAAACTTGCGTTTCTTTGTTCTAAAAGTTTTCCGCCAGATGACAATGAAATTTTATGTGGTTATTTCATTCGGATTTTGTAGCCAACGCTGTTTCCTCTGTTTTCTCTCCCCTGCTACTTTAGTGCATTCATGGTTGAACCATGGTTTGTTACTACGTATTTCTGCGTACCCCAATATTTCTTTTGCTGAAAGTTTAATGATATCTGTAATTTCAACCAAGTATCCTAAACGCTTTTTACCACTATCACCACAAGTTCTTGTTTCGTCGCTCGAATGTATAGAAACGAATAGGCTTTCTCCATTCATTTCTATTCTCAGTTGTAGTTTTTGTTAAGGTATCAGAATTTTCGACCATCATATCGCCCAGGAGCTGACACCTTCTTCTTCCCCTCATTTCCCTTCCAGAAACTAATCCCTCCAAAGTATCTCTTACAAAACAATTTACCCTTGAAAAATGTCGTAACCAATTTATTTCCTTTTTTGCTATCAACTTAAGTATTCCTCTATCTTCATTCATTCTTCTTAGAACTTCCTTATTTCTTATCTTCTTTTCCATCTTCTTTCATCTTTCTACTTATCTACATCTCAAACCTTACTATAATGGATATAATTATAATTATATTAAAAGTATGTGTGAAAGTACAGTAACATGAGTACGATTGTCCTGCTATACATTATAATACTGGATGGAAGACTCAGAGCCCATTCTTTTAACATTTTTTTTTCAGAGTTGGCATTTATTGAATATGTCGTGAAAACAGTTCATGTGCATATTTATATTTTATTTCGTTAATGATGATAATTGCATTTAAGCAAAATAATACGTTTGTTGTGGGTCGCGTTTCTCCTATTAGTTCTCAGCCTGCCCCAAAACAAGGTATTTCGAAGTAGGACTACCTGGCTCACATATCATACAATCTTTAAAACTTATGAAAAAGTGAATTTAATCGTTCTGTTTAACACGTGACCACCCCCAGACAAGTAAGATTTCGATTCTGTAAGGTTTGTTACTAGAATGGTTTAATAACATATGTTAATTTTCTAGAATTCTTCAACTTCCTCTATCTCTCTTCAAAAGAGAATTAGTGAAAGTTGACAATCTCAACGTAAAAGACCTGTGATTCCTTTTTCTGGCAGCCGTTTCTTTTCAAAAAGACAGTAGCTGATAATCACTGAATGGAATGTCGGATGATCAGTTTATATTCTTAATGATTGTCTCAAACTTTTCATTCACACGTTATGCCTCAGCAGGGATCTATTGCTTGTTGCTGTCAGCAGAGATCTGATCGCACCCCTTTGCATTAGCAGATATTTTAAAAATAAATATAGGATGATTATTTATGAGAAAGCAAAAAGGACATGGCAATTCTTCAGAAAGCTGGGAGCACAATTCTTCGTTAAAAAAAAATATGAATATCTATATTCGTGATAATAAAAAAGTGAAGTTATCAAGTTACTTTCATTGCAGTGGGTATACTTTATCTAAAATATAATTTTTTAATGTATTGACAATAAAAATGCATTTTACCATATATAAAATTACTTTGGCATATAAATTTCTAATTACATGCTTATATGCATTTATTTCCGTCTAATTTCACCTCCTTCGAAGTGTCACTGATTAATCTAGAGATTTTCATTATTTGTTATGGAAATAAACGTAAAAAAATGCACTATAAGTATTAAACACCAATTTTAACACCAAGGTACTAAATTTGAAATATATATATAGTGTAAAAAATATTACGCTTTTAAATTATCTCATCATATCTTTACGTTTAAAGTAAATAAAAATATCTGAGAGCGAATTTCGAACCTTCGACGTTCGAGTGTCACAAGTTCCTTATGGAAACTCAGTGTCTCTCCCCTCTCAGTTACCGTCTTCTTGCAGTTAGTGTCTATATAAAGAACGGAGGGAAAATGCAATGTCCTCTATACAGATCTGTGGAATTATGATGGATCAACGGTTGCTTCTTTTTCGGACTTAGACTCTGAAAGATATTCTAGGTTTTTGTAAACAGAAGTGTACACGTGAAAGGGGTGGATCATATCATCTCTACCCACTTTATTGTAACGTGTTAGCGAAGCTTTTACTGTCCGATCTGATAAGCATTCGTGTGTCTGTTCATCTGTCCATTCATCTTTCCCACAATAACTCTAGTATAACTTAGGCCTATGAAATGTTGATAAAACCTGGTATGTGCTTTTCTTTCACTTGCAGAAACAACTAGATTGTTTTAGGTTACATTTCGTCAAGTATGAGATTAAAAGAGGTTAAAGCTTACCCTATGCTGCAAATTTACTTATGCATATCAAATATCATTTTCCAATGTAAACCATATACGACATAATGTTTCGTATATTTGCTTTAAGACTCCTCAATCACTCACTCAGATTAAAGTTGAAATCTGTGATATAAATTGGTGCTATTACTACGTTTTGATACTATTTGATTTTTTTTTTAAAGTTTCACGATAACATATAAAATTCATTTGGTTTTGATTCAACATTATGCATATTTCTTTCTTTTTCTCATAATCCCCTGTACTTGCGATCAATATCAACCACGACTGAGCGGTGAATTTAAGCCCCTAATGTGGTGTAGATTATTCCCCCCTTAGGGGGATAAAAATATACGGTGACTTTAAAGAAACGGTAATTGTAACCGTAACTTTAACAGAGGCTACCCATATCAATATCCCATACAAATCCCATATACGGTGGCTATCTATTTCCCATCCGTCTTCTTTTGCTTAAATAGAGGGACAATTGCGACGCATCAAAAATTCCATTGAATTTCCAGGAAATTAAATGAACTACTGTGAGAACCTCAATTATCCGCTAACAACTTGGTAAAGAGAACATTAATTAGTTCTTATATACGTACACACATATTTCTTATATGTGTATCATAACAATGTGGCGACCTTTTATTCAACACGAAAGTAGGAGGTTTCTGGTGTGTTTCCAGATTATGGCAGCCTTGTAATTATTAAACAATTGTGAGAAAAGATAACATTTCTAAAACAACAAAAACAAAATAATAATAACAAACAAACAAACAAAAAATTCTCAGCGTAGGATAGGATATGAGATCCTTAAAACACCTACTCAGTTCATCGGAGCATTGCTTCCTGGAAATTAACGTTGACTTGCTTGTGTTATTCTACTTCTCGCTAAAATAAAATAATTTCATAAAATACAAAAGTAGGCATTTAAACACCACAAAATTAAACTCATGACGTAAAGGTTTTTTCTATGTAATATGCAAAACTCGTTAAGTTTTTATTTTCATTGTTTTATTGGTTTATTTTTTGTATCGTTTTAATCTAATTTTGTTTTTGCAATATGTCTAATAATGCGCTTGGACGAATCTATCGGAGTTTATTTAGCTATATTTTTAGTACGTTTCTTATTTCATTTTCACAACTTTTATAGAAGAGAATAACTGCTGAAAGAGAACTTGGACCATATTTGGATCGGCAAATTATTAGTACCAAACATTATACATCGTAGTTCGCTTACATGGGATTGCTGAGCCTAAATACGTGAATACGAAAATCGTAAACCAATGAACACACAGCATTATATTAAGAGTACAAATTCTGTAATTAAACAAAAGAAGAAGTTTCAAGAGGCTCACTGATTGATCAACGCTCAAGCAAAATCGTTTCTCACATAGGATTTGTGAAAAAAGATCGATTTGTAAGATCCGACTAAAAAAGATTTTTTTTTGAAATTTGAGAAGAAACGGGAAAAATAGGGATGATAATGATTATCTTAACATGTCCATATCTTGGAATCTCTGAAGGTTAGAGAAATGAAATTTTGTACATGGAAATTTCATTTGAAATAATTAGATGCGTATATCAGCATTGTTTCTAAGAAAATATTTAACCTAGAAGGGAAAAAAAGCAGCGAGAATGAAAGTAGTGTTAGAACTACATTTATTATAATAAGATGTTCATATATACGTATTTGTATCTATTCAGGTTAGAGACGTGGAATTTGGTATTTGGACTTACAATTCAAAATAATTAGACTCGTGTTTAATCGGTGTTTGATATTTGCCCTAGGAGGGAAGAAAAATACAAAAAGAAAAAAAGGTGGGGTTACAATTGAGATAACTAAATTTTTAATTTCAAATTATTAAATATATGTTTAAGCGTTGTTTAAAAATATTTTCCTAGAAGGGAAGAAAATGCAAGTGCACAAAAGGAGTGAGAGTTACAACTGTTAAAATAAGACCATCTTATCCCGAAATCCGTTAAGGTTAGGGACATTATATTTTGAATTTAGACTTTTTATTTGAAATAAATAAAGACATGTATCAGCATTTTTTTTTGGATATTTCCCGTACAAGGAAAGAAGAAAATGGAAAGAAGAAAAGAATCGGGGTAGTATGACGTACAGTCTGCTTCGGCTGTTTTTAATAGTAGATAGTTGTGGCATGCTTCTAAGCTTTTACCACAAAGCTTTTGTAAGGGCTCGTCAGCTAACGTCTTTAAAGGGACTGTTTGTTTATCATCAGCTAACGTTTGATTGCAGAAAATAGCACAACATTTGGAAAACAGTCCATTGTTGATCTCGGAGAAGACAAGCCAAGGGTACTTCTCAAAGTGACTTAAATTTAGGCGGTTTTTTTCTCTTGTCGAATGTGTAGATACCGGAAATTGATATTCTACTTTAGGAACCGTGGATTTCTCAGAATTTCATATTTCACGAGATCACTTAATGCAGATATATTCCCAATGTAAGTATCAATATTACGAGACTGAAGTTGAAATGTGAAGTCTGTAGCGACACTAACGTGTGATGTCGAAAATTATGCAATAGGCGGTTCTTCAAGAGTAGGAGGCGAAACACACATTTCATCAATTGATGTCACCTGCGAAGAATTGTCACTTTCTGTTTTCGCCTTCTTAATTACAACACGATCCATCATACATCAATGAATAACGCTTAAGACAAACGCAAAATTAATAACTGAAAAAAAATCAGATCTTCGCAAATTGCACAGGCACAAGACTATAAGCAAACAAGCCGTACAATATTCAAAATCAATAAGCAACAGATCACATTACATATTTCACTGAAGAAGTAAAACTCAGAAATGAGCAGAAATAGTTTTACTCAAGGTACCACTAAGCGTTTTTGCCTGCTTAACAATTGATAAGAAAACTCAATTTTGTTGTCACTTGGAGTGGAGAGTAATAAAATGTTTACTCGCTAATCGCTACTATATTGTTGTCGTTATCTTAAAAGTTTCCGAAAATAATTCCTTTTGGCTTACAATTTATTTCTTTAACAATATTTCGCGAACAAGGTACATGCAGTGTTCATGAACCTATTGAATTGATTTTGAATTTAACGTCCCTTTCAGCAGCGAGGCTATATGAGAAGGGACTTACTGATTAACGTAGAATCGAACCCGGGCCCAGGCCCGTGCTGGATGCTAAGGATACTAATGAGGGCGGTGGACAAGTCTACTGAAAGGACGCCCATACAAACTGGAATATATATATATATATATATATATATATATATATATATATATATATATATATATATATATATATATATATATATATATATATATATATACGAGGGAGGGCCCAAAAGAAACTGGATTTCCGTTCTAAAAATAATTTATTACGTTTTTTTTTACAAAATTCTTTCAGTCTCCCTCAAAGTACTCTCCATTAAATGCGATTCATTTCTCCCATCTTCTTTCCCACTGTTTGAAGCACCTCTGGAACTCTTTAACTTTTATATCGTTCAATACGCTCTTCGAAGTTCTTTTTACAGCCTCTACACAATCAAAACATTTTTATTTTAGATTTTGTTTAATTCTCGAAAATGTCATCATGTTGCTTAAAATGTTTGGATCACTTTCAATCTGATTTTTCAAGTCCTGGCTCAAATTCAGAAGAATGATTTGATCCTGTGTGAGCAGGTGAGAAACAAACTTAGCGGCAACATGTCTCGTTTTCAAAACCTCACGCTGACACGAGCTCCAACTCACTCATGCCTATTTTGAAGGGGCCGCGGTGGCTCAGTGGTAGAGCGTTCACCTCTGGTGCTAGGGGTCCCGGGCTCGATCCCAGCCCCCGCCAAGTGAATTTTGTGGTGGACAAACACCGTGTGCGTGGGTTTTCTCGGGGTTCTCCCGTTTCCTCCCACTTTCTTCATTCCACCATTTCATTCATTACTCATCATCACTGTCTCCTTTAGCCTAACCGGCATAACCGTGGGACGTAAAACTCAAAGATTTCATTTCATTTCATGCCTATTTTGCAATATCATCGATCATGCAACGACGATCCTCGCTGGTTTCAGGCAGATTTGTTCGATGTTTTCGTCGTTTCAAAATGATGGAGAGCACCCAGAACGAGCACGATCTTCAACACTCTTCTCACCACACTTAAAGCGCCCAAAACACTCAAAAAATTGTGTGAGGTTCATAGTATCCCTCTTGAAAGCCTGTTGAAGCATTTGGTAAGTTTGCGTTTCCGATTTTCCAATTAGGAAGCAAACACACTCCTTGTTCCTTTGAATCTGCCATAACGATTTCGCAGGCGGCAAATGAGAACAGTTGAGAAAAACAATAATACGATCAAACGTTAACCTCCTACGCAGACGCCACTTGGCCAACTGATCTGGGAAGGTCTCTACTAGATTCACCAGCAGCACTCTCTACTACGCTAGGAACGGCAGCGCTCTTTCAATCCGGTTTCTTTTGGGTCCCATCTCGTATATATATATATATATATATATATATATATATATATATATATATATATATATATAGAGAGAGAGAGAGAGAGAGAGAGAGAGAGAGAAAGAGAGAGACTGAAAGAAAGTATGGGTGACATTTTATATCAAAATCATCCACAAACTTGTTTTAGTATTAACGTAAATAGCTAATTTGTGGAAACCTCGAATCGAAATTCTGTTTACTAACTTTAGTTCTTGTATTAACATTTCTGTCGAATAAAAGGAAGCTAAATATACCAACAACTTAATATAGTTCTATGGCCTATGGACATAGGGGGTTCAGTGTCGCGTTTACAAAAGCTCTCCATTGATTTCTGTCCTTAGCCAATTGTACCCAGTTTCTACTTTATATTCCAATCTCTGAGAGAACTTTTAAATATTGTCATCCCATCTGTTCCTCGGTCTTCCTAATTGTCGTTTTCGTATTTAGATTTCCAGTTAGAACTTCGAAAGCGTTTCTAATTTCTTCCATCCCTCTACATGACCTGCCCATTTGAGCCTCCTAGACTTGATGACCCTAACAATGTTTGGTAAGCGTATAAATTATGTACTTCCTCGTTATGAAGTTTACGCCATTCTCCATTCCCGTTCCTCTTGGAGTCCGAATATTGGTCTAAGAATCTTATTTTTAAATACTTTCAGTCTGCGATTTTCCCTCAGAGTCAGTGATCACTTTTCGCAACCTTACAGCACAACAGGCATGATTATCGTTTTATATTTTACGCTACAAATTCCTCAACAGAATTCGCGACAACAAAAGATTTTTAACTGAATAATAACACGAACTCCCTGCTTTCAGTTGACATCAAATTTCTTAGTGATTATAGTTTTGGTCTGTTAATAATGATCCTAGGCATGTAAAGGTATCTACTTTGTCGAAAGTAAATATTATTTAGTATTTTAACGCACCCATAAAATACAGTATTAAGATAACGACAAACCTGCATGTATTTAGTTTCTTCTGCATTTACTTCTATCATCATATCCCTGCAAGCGTTAATTAAGATTTCTGCATTCCTTTCTGTTGTTCTATCATCCCCTATTAAATTTACATCATCAGCGTACGCCATACCCTGGTAAATACAATCGGCTCTAGGACCTGTTGCTGTTTTTAATTTTCCTTATAGTGTTCTCCAGAACCAAGTTACATAATAATGGCAACAACGCATCTCCTTGTTTCAGGCCATTCTCAACGTGAAAGATCGTCGACAAAAAATTTCCTACCCGGACTTTACTTTGTGATTCATTTGGAGTCAAACTTGCTAGTAGAATGTTTGAGAGGATTTTATAGGAAGTTGGCAGAAGAGAAATATCTCAACAATTATTATAATCAGTTTCGTTGCTTTTCTTCTGAACTGGGACATGATTGATTCTTTTCACTTTTGTGGTAATTTCTCCTTGTTCCAGATGAGGAGAATGAGTTTGTGTATCTTGCTCTATAAGTTTTCCCCTCCAGCTAAAATTAACTCAGACAGAATTTCGTGGAAACCCGGAGATATGTTTCTTTAGTTTTTAAATAGCGATTTCTGTTTCTGTCTGGTTAGGTTCTGGAATATACGGTTATGCAGTATGCATTTCACTTTCTCCACGAAAATTAGTTTTTGGCTATGTGTTAATTAAATCGTCAAAGAAATCTTTCCATCTACTTAAGATGCTTAAGATGCCGTTGGCTTTGTTTAATGTATAAGCACGACGCTGATAGCCTTTCGTAAGTTCGTTGATGCATTTATACTAACTTGTCCCAGATGTTTTGGTTTTTACTATTATCTTCAAGTTAATTAATTTTATCTTTCAAAACTTGCGTTTCTTTGTTCTAAAAGTTTTGGAAGTTTTCCGCCAGATTACAATGAAATTTTATGTGGTTATTTCATTCGGATTTTGTAGCCAACGCTGTTTCTTCTGTTTTCTCTTCTCTGCTACTTTAGTGCATTCCTGGTTGAACCATGGTTTGTTACTACGTATTTCTGCGTACCCCAATATTTCTTTTGCTGAAAGTTTAATGATATCTGTAATTTCAACTAAGTATCCTAAACGCTAATGCACTCCGAACCTTCTAAAACCGAGAATCAATTCGAGAATTCAATCTGGCTCCCCCCTCACCTGACTCTCCTTTAATTTATTTAAATTAGACCGCTCCATTTCAAGATATTGAATATTTCCTTTATTCAACGAGTCTCTCTCTTATTATCATGTGGTAATCATTATCACAATCAGCTCCTCTAAACAACCGAACATCAGTTGTGCTAGACTGTTTTCTTCTGTCTACTAAAACGTGATCAGTTTGATTCTGTGTTTTTCCATCTGATGAAGTCCAGGTATATTTATGAATGTCGCGATGTGGAAATTTTGTAATCTTCACGATAAGGTTTCTGGATGCTGGAAAGTTCACGAGTCTAACGTCGTTGTCACAACCTTCCTTATGCAGACATTTATTCCCTATAATCGATTTGAAAATTCCCTCTCGTCCTACCTTCGCATTCAAACCGCCTAACAGAATTTTCATATGGTATTGCGGGAGATGATCAAATACCCGTTCTATTCTTTCGTAAAAAACTGACTTTTATATCGTCATCCTTATTTTCTGTCGGGGCATGTTCATTTAAAGTAATAATATTACACCACCGACCGTTAAGAGAAGTAAAAGAAAATCTATCATTAATAAATTCAATCCATGTAGTTGCTGATATTATTCGTTTGCGAACGAAAAGCCCTGTTCCTAGTTGGTAATTTTTAATTCGTTCCCCGTAAAAGGACGTAAAATTTCCCGACTTGATTTCTCCATTTCCTTCTCATCTAACTTCCTGATATCCTACTAGGTCCATCCTCTATTTCTAAATACATTAGTTACAATTTTAACTCGCCTTTCCTATAGGGACTTCTAATATTCCATGTTCCAAATCTCATGTCGATTTTACTTTGCTGAGTTCGTGCCAAGTTATCTGTTCTGATCCAAGGATTCTGCGAATATATCTGAACAAGCCTCTTTTTACAGGATAAGATTGTTAGCCCCACACCAAATCCTCAAGCTGGAGGATCAACCCTTGTCGTCTGTCCGCGACTGCTTATTCAAATATGTTCGCAGCTAACCTGTATATCTAGAGGCCTTCTCCTCGATCCACAACCTGATGGCGCGCCATGCCGTGGTGACAGGAAGACCACATTTCACGGAAATTAATATAGCTATATTTTAGAAATACAATAGGTACTGATTATCTGAACACTGCTTTCAAACACATAGAAACAATCAACATGCTGGATATATGGATGCATATTAAGACTGTGAAAGCTTCGATGCCGTAAAAATCGTAAATAAGAGACTAGTGTCAATGTAGTATTTCATGAATGCATCGTACGTTTGACTATCCGAACCATCTTGATGTATCACATTATTTCGTTTCATAGCTACATAACTTCCTAATATTTTTGTAAGTGATTATACTTTTTGCCTGTTTTCTGCCAATAGCAACTGTATGAATTTATAATATAAAACTGAAATACAGAAGATTAAAAATTTAAAAAATATAATGTGATATTTTGCAGGGCATCTTATGTAAAGGGCGAATAATATCCTTCACAGGTTTTTTTTATTAACAGTCACTATTTGAATTTATTAAACAAAGCTGGTACACAGGATAACTAAAACCACTTATTTATAATGTGATGTTTCGTAGGGCCTTATGTAAAAGGCGCACTGTACCCTTCACGGGTTCTTTACCAACAGTAACTGAATGTATTTATCGTACAGAACTGTGGTATACAAAGAGTGAATAAAATCGTTCATCTGTGATGTGGTTTTGCAAGGGCGCCTAATGTAAAGGGTGCACTGTACCTTTCATGGGTTCTTTACCAATAAAAGTGTAAGAATTTATTACTAAAATCTTGTACCTTTATTTATACTGTGATGTCTAAGAGGGCGCACCGGGACACGTCCCGGTGTCCCGGTGGGTCAGCACGGGCCTGCCCGGGCCTCCCACGCCGAAGGTGCGATGAACCAATTGAATGCAGTTAATCAGAAGTTCCAGAATTTATTTCGTCTATCGCTTCTTTTCATAAAAATAGAAAGTTATTCACTTCTCCGTTATAACGGTTCCTTAATTGAACAATCACAACAAAGCATTACGAAATTTACTAAATGAGCGAACGCTAAAGTGGATAGTGTTCTTACTTCGCATTCGGGAGGTCCTGCGTTCAAATACGATAGTCCTTACTGAGGTTTTCCATGGTTTTTATTAAGTTCCATAACTTGAATACTGGAATGATATCATTAAACATAGACCTTGGTCGACCACCTCCTTATGGATACGGCACTCATGAAAGCTAAGTTGTTCTACAGGAGAAAATACAGGATTACCGAGAACTGGAAACGCATATGTAAATCTCAATGAAGTGGGGAGGGGACTCAGAAGCTTCCTTTTAAGGGAAATCTTAAAATATTTTTTCACAGCATTTGAACAAAAGGCTCCTTAGAGGCTATGATATTTATATTTTACCCTTCAGAAGGGTGCGCCCCCTTCTGAATTCTCTACTGTATTGTTTCAAACTCGAAATCGGAAAGCATTTGTGTAAACAATTTTCTTCAATTTGGTTTCGTCAGATGCAAAATCTTGTGACAAAGTAGACAATTCAACCCTCTGTACGGCTACAGAGCAATATTGGAATCCAAGATGGGGGCTTACAGACCACATCCAAACTATATGACCAACTATTTGATATAAAAGTGGAATACCCAAATCATGAATCTTAAGTCAAACGGAGGGGACTTTTCAGTGTATGTAGAGCAGGGACACGGTCCCCTTAGATGATGTCATTGTAGGTATATTCAAATTATATTTTCGCCAGGAATTTCAGAGTTCCTCAAGTAACGTATTACAACACTTGTTAGCATTTCAAATGTTTTTTCGTCTTTATTAGTAAGAGTAATAGCGCAGGTCAATTTCTGAGCGCAATCCAAGTCCTCAAAGTCCAACACTTTGCGATACATTAAATGGCCTGTCTCCTTCAGTTTTTAATATGCAGGAATAACATACGTACCGTTTGGTAGGTAAGGTTCTATTCAATAACATTTATTTTGAGGTGTTTTTGGCAGTTTTCTAGTAATCCGCTATGACACTAATATCTATAATGAAATTGAGATAGTATTTTCTTTTTTACGATAATAGCTTCTATACTTAAAATTTCGGCAACTTAAAGCAATGGTAGTAGCTGAAATTACTTGAAACATGAATTATCTTTTATTTGGCACGAGAACGAAGAATATAACTCAGTTTCGAGATGGCTTATTACCGTATAAGCATAAACTTGTGCAGTCGCTGGAAACTAGGTGGCAGCCTTGCCAACACAACAGAGTCATGTGACCATTTGTTTTTAAAGAAGTGGACCACCCCAAGCATGAATCTGAAGTCAAAGAAAGGGGAGCTTTCAGTGTATACGGGACCGTAATAGGTGCCTATACTATATATACATATATATTAGATCACTCGCTACCTTCTAATATTTCTATTCCACAAAATGTTAAAGTCTCCCATTACAAGCATACATCCACTCTTTCTCCTCCTAAGTTTTCTACTGTTTCCTTATAACTTCCAAATTGTTGCTATTTCTTCAGTATTTTGCGCAGAGGTCAGTGTTTATACTCGTATCAACATCAAGTGTTTCTTTTTTTCACTTACCATCCAACAAATTCTACTCCTATTGTCTGTATCTCAGACGCCTAACGAACTCTAGTCCCATTTTTCGGAACGCAGTTTTCATGACTTGGGGAATAACCTATAACTTTTATTTCATGATTGTTTCCACATTTCCTATTTTACTTTGCAAATTGCTATCAAATTTAGATTATTTTATTTAATCTCTCCCTTTAAAATTTTCTATTTATCCTTCACGTAATATAGTATACTCATTCTATGTTTCTAACGTAATTCCTTTGATATTTGTGGACTTTTTCCTTGTAGCGATCTATTAAACAAGTATTCTCCTGGCAAGTAGTCTTTCCCAAGCCTCTTCCTACACTAAAATTCAAGTGAGGAGAAATTTCAACTCGGAAAATTTTCCAAAATCATGACTAAACTTGTAACAATTATAAATAACAGTTAATCATTGAAACTACAGGGTGAATTTTATTTTTTAGAACGGGTGAATTTCATTCGGTCATAACAATTTCCAATGTTAATGTGTTTGTTGCAAATGAAACAAAACGAGTGAAAAGTTTTTGCACAATACGTTGTAGTAGTGTATAGTATATGAAAATAATGCGGTAACCGGAAACGGCCAAAATGGTGTAATTTTTCGATTTTTTAGAACGGTTGAGAATTTTATTCGATAAAAATTACTTAATTTTAATGCACTTTGCTGCAAATGACGCAGGAAAGATGAGTACTTTATGGAGGAAAGATGATAAGCATTACCTTTAAAGCAGATAATGGATATGATATATCTTTCCTTAGGCACAGTCGAACCTATCGCCACATAGTTGCCAGCAGTATATCCATATTACTTGCAATTTCACTGCACATTTTCTGAGAGATCACATACCTAGACAAGTGAAACATGCTTCGTCTGTAAACCACATTGTTTGAAAAATGTCTGCGATATGAACTGAAGGAATTATAAATATTAAGTAACCCATTTATCCAGATTCGAGTAACGCAATTCCTGAACAGCGGTTACTTTGTAAGGTTGTAATTGTGCTGCTGTGGCAGCTTTCTGCACTCGTAGAGTAGCTATACTCCGTCTCCTGGAATACACATCGTAGAAACTTTTTTGGTGATCTTATAAGATGAGCAGCGATGTCATCAACAACACTTTCAAATCGCGACCGATACTTACTTCTTTCACTAAGAAGCCATCCACACCCAATATTGTGTTCAGCTTTAGGTGCACGTAGGAGAAGGCTGGGCAAAACTTGGTAGTAGAGTGGATTGAAGTATCCGTCCTATTTCCCCGCTTTCGTTCTGCAGCCTTGCGGAAGCGGCAGGAAACTGAATGCCAATTTCATACAGGTGCATGGATCAATCAGCGACAGTGTTGGAGAAGGAGTGTGTCACGCGTGAACGTGCTTTTATTGTTGTCGTCCTGGTGTTTGACGCCTGTTGCAACACCAAGAGAAACAAAGCTCAAGGTAAGTCAAATAAGAATGCACAGAATGCTGAAGTCGTAATTATAGCTTCAGAGTATCATAGTTGGTGTGTGTTTTAGTGACTATAGTATGTAGTCTTTCTCGCGCAGTTGCCACTGACACCATATAAAGCACTAATATCTGTATTGGGGCGGAACGGGATAGGAGTTGAATGAGCTACTGACATCACATTGCAACTATCAGAAGAAATCCAGAAGATCGAGAAAAGTCTACAAATTGTTCCAGGATGTTGTTCTTTTGCAGCACCGAAAGCAGGACCTTCATTATCATCCACAGAACCAGATGTGACCACGGTTTTGGGAAGTAGACCTCTTGATGAACCGATTCCAAGACCTTCGACGCCAACTGTAGGAACAGACATTTCGGACTGACAACATTTGTACATATGTCGCCGAAGAATATTTTACCTTTCTACAGAGTTACGACTGTGGCAGGTGACTGACCAGAAGACGAGGAAAAGCAACAATATTGACATCATCGTCATAAGGAAGCAGCATTGGAAACAAGATCCAAGGAAGAGGAAGCAAAAGGTGGAAAAAAGAGGAGGAAGCAGCAGGACAATGAGAAGCTAGCGAAGAGGACAGATCACGCACTTGAGTACGCAGGAAAGCTGACAGCAGGAAGAAAGAAGAATAAATTGAGCGCTAGATCATCAGAGGATGCTGCATGCCGTTATAGCGCTAGGTAGTATTTCCAATCCAACGAGGGATAGATAGCGTGTATTCTGTGCAAACTGTGGTAACATAATTCATGTTCAGGTGTAGATAGTGACAACGACGAAGACGTTGACGTTTGTAAGTACTGTCAGTCATAATTCAGTGTATCCCATGTGTGCATGCGGAAAAACATTTCCATAGGATAATCACGTGCGCCTCCGTAGGTTTGGGGACACATTGACCAACTACTGGCGCCTTTTGTACCTAAAACTTCTAATAATATATTAACTTCATTTTCAGAATTATCTTGTCATTTTTATTAAATTATATAGCCATTTATGTCAAGTACCCTGTTCCTCCCCGCCTTCTCCTATACCATACTGCCACTACTAGCTTGTTGCATAGCAATAATGGTGTCAGTTTTCCACGACGTTTTAATTAAAAGCACACGTTGTTCCTCTATGTATGACATGCTTATTCAGCTTACAAAACACGATAATGCGGACATTAGATTTCAGTGTGAAATCGGTCTAAACTGCTTATCGCGTCAGCCTTAGTCAGCGTGTCTCGCGTTGATATTTGTTATCTGAACGTGAAAATGCTTCTGTCGTTTACTGATGTTGGCAGGAGCTTTAATGTTTTAGGAGGTTTTCTAAAGCGCTGAAGCTCTTTGGAGGTTTGCTGATTACCACATTAGTTGCATACATCGGACACTACCACAACTAATGGTATATAAATTTTTCTCTTTCTTGCGTCATTTGCAATGAACCGAATTCAAATTAGACAATTTTTACAGATGTTCAGACCAAATGAAATTCACCTGTTCGAAAAGAAAATCACCTTGGCACATGGTGAAACAAGGGACGTTGAACTTGTCAAACATAAAGTATCTATACTCCTATTATTAAAATAAAGCTTAGAGCCATAGATGAAACTTACACAAAATCTATTTTAATGCTCTCACTTAATATAATTTAGTTTAAGTAAGTCCTTACACTATTACTATATTGCATAGAAAACGTATTTGCATTTCTGATCTTCTTCTATTACTATACAAATCAACATATACATACAGGGCACTCAGATATCAAAGATTTTATTAAGACGCACAATATATAAGTTGAGTCAATCCTCAAAATTGGATACGAAGACTGAACCTAGAACGTCCACAAAAGATCGCCAGGCAATACCACAGCTCAGAGAATTTGATATTCGATTCAGGTTCTTGACACAAAGAATGTCTTGAATATGTATTTCGAATCAGACCATCATGTTAGATACTTAGATACAAGATGGAAACAGTATGACGCATGTTATTAATAAAATCAAAAGCAAATTGTCCTAAAATGGATGGAGCATAGTGAAAATCACGAAGCGCGAACATTAAATTCAATGGAAAATCAATGAAAAAATGAAGTTGTCCACATATCTCAAAAAAACTATAATAAGAAGGTGGCTAATTGAAAGCTTATAGCAGAAACATAATGAAGAGCTTAAGAACGATGTGTAGCACGTAAGGTAAATATGGATAGAATATTTTCAAAAGTCAAGTTATTTGAGTACATGCAATAATAATGACAAAGTGTATGCATCTTCTTCGAATTAGCCAGGGCGTCTGACGCGGAGGTTACGTGTTTGAAATATTTCAGATTTGAATTCGGAATCTCCAGACTCGATTTAGCGCGCAACGTGACTTTTGACCTCATCATGTGACACAATGGGTCCTTATGACAAACTGGATAGGCACTTTCATTCCTTCCACTCCTTGGAGTTTCTTATTCCTATAGTAATTGTTCCAGATTATAAGTCATATGTCTACCAAATTTGGTTGAAATTGCTGCAGGCGTTCCAGAGGTATGTTGAAATATGCACTCGAAAACATGTATAGCTAAATATATACATCCTTCCGTGTTGCCCATATCAGAAAATTAAAAAATAAGCTCAATATAATAAAAGACGAGTAACGTCTAGGGCACAGCCCCTCTAAATTATTGATCTAGATAACATGCCCGTTCTTTGCATAGTCTTGGACCAAAATATCATCAGGATTCTCACCTAAGAAGTTAGAGACCCCGAAAACTATGAATTCAACACTAATGTCGTTCACTTTAGGCACTTTTCACCCTTTCTCATCCCCATTGCAAAATGTCGGAACTTGGACTTTGACGATATTAGGAGTGGTTATCTATCTCAGCGGCACCGAAAAGTATGGATTTGACATTAATAATGATCGTTTTCTATAATTTTCACATGTCACCTCCAACTAACTCCCCGCTACGTATGATAGGGATATATACAGGAATATATCAATTTTTAAATATAAAACATACAAGATATTTCATACTTCTCTCGCTGATTTTATAAGGAATATTCTTCTACTTAATATAAGCGTGTATACTGAGATTATCTGCGAATTTGCTGTGTTTGGGAGGCAATACATTAGAACTTGTTGTACCAGTACCATTGTAAAATGTTGTAACTGGATAAGAGGTTTGACTAATTTATCAGTTGGCGGCAAAAAGAAAGATATTTTCCTGTACTCCAGTTTGTACCTACTTAAAATCACTAACTAGTGTAGTTTGTTTATTTCTAATTTACGAAGAAACTGCGAGAACTAATAGTTGAAAACTATATTTTGACGTCTGTATATATAATGCTTACTGAGGGAAGGATAGCAACATTTTATGTGTGACTGTTATCAGTTTGTATATCGAGCGTGTGATGTAGGCAGCCCAAAGAACCATAGTGCGTTTCAGATTGCATAACATTCAAGTAATCATGTTTGTTGATGTTTAGCGTGAACAAACAAGGGAACATCTTATATTAATAGTAGCATTGTCCAATAAAACAATGCGCAATCGATAGAGGAGTGAAGAAAAGTGAGAAATCCAAAGTTTTACGGGCTGACACCCAAAAACTCTGGAGATACAGAGGAAAGAAGGATCTAGAATCATGTGTATATAGTAATGCAAAAGATACACTTACATAGGAAGAACTCCAAAATGATTAAAGTAATCCAAATGACATTGACACAACAGTATAGTAAGCAAACATTGTATCCACATACATGCTCAATAGCATCATATGTAATGTAGTGTTGCCAACTGAGCACAAAATGAAATTTTGTTAAATGGATCGGAACACAAATTATAACATTTAGGAAATCTAATTATGAGCAGAACCATACCTGTGAAGTCGCGATGTACAGTGTTGCCAACGTTTCAAGATAGACCTATATGAAGTTTTGTGTGTTTTGTTTGATACTATTCTGATTTTCAACTTGCGCAAAACTGCTTCGGCACTGTGCTTCGTACCTTATTTTCGTACTTCAGTGATTATATTCTTGTTTCTGGTTTCATATTTTGGTTTTAACTAATTCGAATCGTGTACTGTATGTACTCTTCTACATCCAAGATTCATATGGGAATTCATATAGGCCTATTTTCAAACGTTGGCAACACAGTACGTCAAGACTTCACAGGTATGGTTCTGCTCATAATTAGATTTGCTAGATGTTATAATTTGTGTTCCGAGCTATTTAACAAAACTTCATTTTGTGCTCAGTTGGCAACACTGTATTACATATGATGCTATTGAGCATGTCTATGGGTACAATGTTTGCTTACTACACTGTTGTGTGAATGTCGTTTGGAGTACTTTAATCATTTTGAAGTTCTTCCTGTGTAAGTGTATCTTTTGCATTGCTATCTTCACATGATTCTAGATCCTTCTTTCCTCTGTATCTCCAGAGTTTTTGGGTGTCAGCCAGTAAAACTTTGGATTTCTCACTTTTCTTCACTCCTCTATCGATTGCGCATTGTTTCATTGGGCAATGCTACTATCAATATAAGATGTTCCCTTGTAAGTCTATACCACGGTGAAACTTCAACTACCGTAATTTGTTCAAATTTCAGTGCTCTCCCATCCAGAAAATGACATTGTTTTTTCTTTTTGCAACAAACTTGATTCTTTTTGTGAAAAGAAAGAAACGGAAACTTGTGGTAGTTGTTTCATTAATACATTTTGTTGTGGTACGTATATTTCCCCAATATTGTTGTTTACGTTTCTTTAATAAAGAGGTGTGAAGATAAAGAAGAAAAAACTCGTTAAGAGTAGTGTATAAATTGAAACTAAATTTTGGATGTTATAAATATTTCCAATCTCTATAAAAGTTACAAGCACGCATGATGAAGTCATACAAAATTTAACGTCAGGCGTGTACTTCATTAGCTACTGTGATTGGACCATAACCGGTCGAATCGTCTTTCCAGAAATCCTGATTTCTTTGGAGAAAACTTGATCAACAAAATCTCAAGATCAATACAGAAGTGCAAATGAAGAGGGTTTTCGATCTCTTTCTTTTATTAGAGCCTTTAAAATGAAACTAATTAAGAGGGGAAAAGTTTCAACTTTCTTCAAAACGAAAGATAATTTAAAAAAAAAAACATATCTTTAGGTGATAATTATTACATCCAATATTCATTATCTTTGTTAGTGTCGTTACTAATTTCGAACATATGAAAATGTTGCATTGCGTAATATATAAAGTAGATGCATGAAGGAGAAGGTGGTACACGTTGGAATGACGAAAATAGATGGAGATAGGGACACTGTAAACTGAAGAATATATATATATATATCCAGGGGCTCATATAGGCTATGTATTTGCAACGCAGTGTTATGTAAGCGTTTTTCCGTCTGCTATAAAAAGCTGGTAATGTCAGTAATAAAGATCATTGGCAGTGTAAAAAAAATCTCCACCCAGGCAAGACTATAAAAAGCGTAAAATGTATATAAAAACAGCGAGTTCATATATATTTTTTGTCGCAGAGATACGGCAGGCAAGAGATGTTGATCTACAAAAAGGGAAAGGAACATACAAACTGATAATGTATATGGTCTTTCACGAGTTCTCATATAGCTATAACTGAAGCAAACTGTCTTAATGCACCACTCAGCGTTGTATTTTGAACGTAGGAGGATCAGAGGAAAGCTGGCCATTTGCGAGACGATATCTTTTTAAAAAATCATCTTTTCTTTTTATTTAAAAAGTACTTTCTGCTTTCTATTGTGAATTTGTATGTATACTATCTACATCATATCTGCAGAAAGACTCCAAAAGGAACAAGTTGTCAGTTTTGGGAAATATGAATCTGAATAGCCAGCCTCAGTATTTCGATAAGGAAAGAGTAACAAAATCGACCTACACAAAGTTGAGCTTAGTGAAACAACTTAGTTTAAAACTGTTACTCACTGATATATTTTTTTTGTTAAAATAAGGCGCTGTTACGAAAAGAGAATATTGATTATTTAGGTTGAAAGAATATTTATTTCAGGTGGTATTGCAAACGTCACTAGCCAGTAAAAGAAATTGGAATATTTAACACAGTCTGGAGTGTTTCTTTTTAGATTTTCTTGCTACGAGCGACCATTACTGCTGTTTTGAGTTATTTTTAGCTGTTGCTGTAATATGTTGTTGCATTGTGTTGAGGTTTGTTTATTTTAAATAAAGCTTACAGTAAAATTTCAGAAATTCTATCAACAGTAAATTCAACCTTTTCTTCTCTCAAGGCATTTTAATAATGAAAAGAACCTTTGTTACATATAGCACCAAGCTTATACAAAATTTTTATTGTTTTCATTTTTTTAACAGTAAATTTTTTTAGTTATATAATGTTTCCTACATTACATTGAAGCAAAACAGCAAAGATAAAAAAATCTATATATATACCGTAAATACGCGCGTAATTTTCGCCCTCACATAATTTTCGCATCCCAATTTTGAAGGGCATTTTCTGTATATTTTATTTTCCTCGCGTAATTTGCGCATGCGAGGATTTGACAGTGATTTCTAAGGTAAGAAACTTCTTAATCATTTTTTTAATGTTATTTTTCTACAAATTTAGAATTAGTTGTTTGTTGTCAATTCTTGCTACAAAGAAAATGTGTACCGGTACTTTTGTGTTATTTAGACTGGGGAAAAAAATAGATGATCTTCACTGATGTGGCTAATTTTTTTTTTTCCGCATAATTTACGCACCCTTGTTTCAAAACAACTTTTTCGTCTAAAAACAGTGCGAAAATTACGCGAGTAAATACGGTATATCAGTCATACGCATTCATAAAACATATGATGTTATATGTTGTAAATTTTTATGATTTTTAACAATATGTTATTTTATCGAACTTATTTTTTAAGTACACTTTTTTTAGAAGGTTATTGGATCAAAATATCCAATATATTTCAGGCAACAATTTTCTTGTTTGCCTCATATCTAGAGAACAGCATATAGTGTAGTGAAACCAAAACTATCACTCAACTCAGAATGATGTGCTTATTCCGTGAAAAATATGAAAACTCGATTTAGGGGCCGTTCAGAATTGAAGACAGGTTAAGACCAAAAATTGAAAATGTAAAGGAGGTAGCTTCACAACGGTTTCCACTCGTCCGATTTTCTTCAAATTTGGCACATGTATAGTAAACCGAAAATAAATCGACACGTATTTTTTGTTTCTTTCGGAAAAGAGGTTAAGGGGGGCAAAGGCTCCCTTTTCAAAAATGGGCCCTCTTGATTAAAAGGGCCACATTAAAGAAACGAAACTCTGCCGATGCAAAGATGACTTCAAAGTAGGAAATACGGGTTTTGTCGTTTTAGCGAGAAAAGAGTTTCAGGAGGCAATGGCTCTCTTCGAAATGACAAAGGACCTCGCACAATTATTACGGAAATTAGATTACGGTGGAATTGCTTGAAATCGTGATATATGTTGTAGATATTGTGTACCTGAGAAAAAGTCTCAATGGGCACAACCAAAAATCACTGACTGTTTGGCTACTACAGGGCCACATATCACGATTTTAAGCAATTCCACCGAAATCTAATTTCCATAATAATTGTGCGAGGTACTTTGTCATTTCGTTATCGGTGTATACAAGGGCTTTGTCTGAAAAAAAAAATAACAGTTCCCCCCGACTATTCTCTCCTCAAAAAAATTTGATTCAATATTTTGAGCCCGTTTTGACCTATGATGGTCTGCGAGCAAAATTATGAAAAAAAAATCATTTTAGATGTCATTTTAACTCTACAATAATATATATTGTTTTTCAAAATTGTAATACGGCTACGCCATGGTCAAAATTAACAAAAACAAACCATACCATGCCTATAAGCGGGTAATTACAAAACGAGCAGCTATTGATATACCTTTAGCATATGTGCTACGTGAATGAATGAGAAATCACACCTGAAAAGAACCAAACTCAGTGAGGCCCCATTTGATGGCCTGTGGCGTCCCCATCCACATAAATCGAAAATGTTGGTGTTTATTTCATATGAATCAATCAGCCTTATATGAGTATGAGGTTACAACTAGTGTTGTAAAAAAAACGTTTTTTTTCTGTGAAGTTTTTTTTCAATAAAAAATATTGTTCTTTTTCATGTTTGTTTTCAAATGTCTGTTTTTTTTTCTGGCAACTATTATTTATTGATTTATGTTGCAGATTATTGAAATAATCAACAGAACTTGAGTCGAAGCCCTCGTAACTTATTCGTATTCCTTTCGGACCCAGGTCATTTTTGGCGTTTTCCTACATTTTCAGTTAGTGACTTATTGCTCAAAACCCATTCATTCGATTGATATGGTTAATGCCTTGTTTTTTTAGAAAATGGATGTGGCTATGTTTTGGTTTAAGTTGCATTGCAGTGTTCCCAACGGGTGGGAAATTATTGAGGGAAATGTAGGGGTGAAAATTTACCAAAAATTCCCTAACCTAATTTCAATTTTTTTTTGTATCTAGCACCACTGCTGCTATATGAGTTCAAGTCACCTAAAAAAGTATTTCGTGTGTTGACAAGGTACAGTGTAATCCTGAAGTCGCAGGCTTCCATTCAAAGACGGAAAGAAAAAATTCTCTGTCATCATGCACATGAAATTTCGACACTTTTTACGCCTCAGAAGCAAATATCAACAGATATGTCGGGGCTACAGCTTCTCAAATTATCCTATAGAAACTTTTTATGGTGTGTTCTGTAGGACAAAGAGAAAGCTTTCAGGTAGTGGCACGTTTGTTTCAATGTAGCCAGCAAGAGGGTATTAATAGAGGGGAAAAGGGAATTTTCTCCGAATTTCCCACCTAAAATCGTGAATTAATTGTTTTGGCTGGAAACACTGTCATCAGACAGACGAAAACTATCTGAAAATAAACCTTAGTACTCCAATAATATATCCTACAAGTATCATGGCGATATCTTACAAAGTAAGCACGAAATTGTAAAAAAATATTTCATTCTACCTCAGAAATTCACCATTTTCTTAGCATTTCCAGAGCATGGTTTATTATAAACCTCAACTGTACTTCTCCTAATTATTCTAATGAAATTTTTTATGGTGCACTGTGTAGGCTAAGGACGAGGCTTTTAGACACTGGTACGTTTGTTCTAGTGTAGCAAACAAGAGGGAAATAATAGAAAGAAAAAAGGGATTTTTTTTCAAAATTTGCCTTTAAAATATGGAATTAAAATTTTCTGTAGCTGGCAACACTGCTTTCAGACACACACACACACACACACAAACTATCATAAAATAAGCTTTGGTATCCCTCTAATATATCCTACAAGTATTGTGACGATA
Source organism: Thermobia domestica (assembly GCF_964235325.1). Lineage (NCBI taxonomy): Eukaryota > Metazoa > Arthropoda > Insecta > Zygentoma > Lepismatidae > Thermobia > Thermobia domestica. The sequence goes on along the minus strand of NC_137454.1, from coordinate 181,262,613 downwards.
TCTAATAAAGTAAGCATTTCAATAAAAAATATCTCATTCTACCTTAAAAAATCACAGTTATCTTTCCAGTTAGAGAACAAGGTCTACTGTAAACCTCAACTGAACTTCCCCTAATTATCCTATTGAAACTTTCTATAGTGCGTTGTGTAGGGCAAAGACGAGACTTCCATGTACTGGTACGTTTGTTCCGATATAGCCAACAAGAGGGAAATATTAGAGATAAAACAGATAATTTTCCCAAAATTTCCCCCTAAAATCTGGAATTAAAATTTTCTGTAGCTGGCAACACTGCTACCAGATAGACACACACTATCTTAAACATTGGTACACCACTAATATATCCTACAAGTATTATGGCGATATTTAAGGAACAGAGCTTCAAATTACCAAAACTATATTACGGTAAATATATAAAAAGGAAAAACTAGAAAAATTAAGGGTTAGAACCTAAATACGAATTTTTCGTGCGCCTCTTAATTACCCCATTGTAACAATCTGTACTTGCGTTTGTAAAGTAAGGACAAATGATCGATTAGCATAAGTTGACTTGCGCTCGGGCGTATAGGTACGGATTTATAAACAAAAATCTCGAATTTTTTGCCCAAATTTAGGGAAGTTTTAATTTCCTTAATTGGCAACACTACGCGCAGGCCCGTCCAATTGATGTTAACAGTTATGTATCCATCCGAGGTATGTATCTGGCAAGTCTTAAGGTCTTTCTACAAGCTACAGGGAAGCTACAGGGAAAAGAGAAGTAAAAAAAATCGAAATTAGAAAATTCTCGAATTTTTGACGGGTGAAATTTGAGAAGGAAATTCGACACCGAAGAAAAAGAAATTAATATGATAAACTATGGTCCAACCATATTTGGCAAGAATAATACTCAAATATCTTAATTAGTGTCCACACAGGAGCGAATTAAAAAAGTGACACACCTGGTGTACATTTGTGTTGTTGTTGTAGTTACAATAATAATATCGTTGTTGTAAACAGTAACTTTATAAGGAAAATTTTCTCACCTTTTTACATCTTAGTTCCAACACTGTTGGTGAGAAATGCAGGGTGTTTCAAAATGAATATCGGGGTTTTAAGTCTTTGTAGTATTTATTACATTTTATGTACAATTATAGGCAATGCATAAAGTAAAAGAGCACCTCAAACAGTCTTTGCTACAAGTGTTCGATATGAGATTCATTCGTCACACGGTACACATCTAGTCGATAGGCGAGAAAGGCCCTTAAACTTTCCGCTATATAGCACAAAACACATTCAATTTAGGGGAATCTCGTTTTAACTGTACCATCTCCTGAGGATTTGCTGACGCCCAGATGCAAACATTATGAGTGTTCACATTAGCTCTTAGGTGAAATGTCGATTTATCACTGAAGACGACACGATCCAGAAAATCTTCATTGTTATGCAGCAATATTTCACTTGCGAAATTGGCATGTAAACCGTAGTCTGTAGGCTTTAGACCTGTAGCAACTGCAAACGATAAGGACGTAGTTGCAAGCGCCTCCTTAATATTCTTCACACAAACGGTTGCACTGTAACTACAGATTCAGTCTTAATTAAAACACAAAAAGCTTTTTGCTCTCTAGTCTCCATCTTTGCTACTTGCTCTTTCTAACGGCAGACAGAAGAAACAATGCTTGTACATGCGTGCGTACAAAACTGTTTGAGTTTCTCTTTCTTTGATATAATATTTATAATTGTAAGTTAATTGTAATAGATACTACAAAGTTTCAAAACCCTAATATTAATTTTGAAACACCCTGCATTACTTGAAATTCAGTCATCGTATATTCATGTCTTGTATATACATATACAAGAAGTGCCATTATTATCAACTACTAACTTTCATCATCATACACACGGCCGGTCCTAGGCAATTTGCCGCCCCGTGCAATGTTATAATTTGCCGCCTCCCGCTTTCTCCAGAAAGAACAAATCTTAAATCTTAAAAGTCATGATTTTAAATATGCTACTCCAGCATGAACAACGAAGGGAAGGGTAAGTGCAGTCGTACTCAGAAAGGCTTAAATACTTACTAAAAGTGCAATCCCGTTGTGTCTGTTTTTTTTCTTTAAATATTAATATATTATGTTAGTGAAAGATAAAGCAAACACACCTGCAGAAGAAAGATCGTAATCCTTTTTATAGAATTCAATATAGAGCTTCAATCTCAATGTATCGGTTTGCAATTCCAGTACAACTATCTCTTTATCTTTATTTCTTGATTTTTCCTTCTACATCTGTTAACATTTTTTTTAAAAAAAAAAACTTGTTTCTATCTTCAAAGATAAGGAACTTGTTTCTGACAAAAACAAGACTAGTTGTCATATCAAAACTGTGATAACTTACTAAATGGAACATATATTCGCTACTATTCGAGAATTGAATTCTTGCATTTGAAAACAATCAAGCAATTTGTGCTCGGATTGATTCGACCATTTGCTTTAGCATTATCCATGTAACCTTAAACTAAAGCAACCTAGACATAATTTATGAATGTAGTATTCAAATAGGTCAGCTTAGTAAATGTAAGTTAACTACCATCATTATGAAGTCTGTTTCCAACAAGAAATATTTAATTTAAATAATATACTTATATAATAATATAATTTAAATAATAACTAGAGACTGGATGTTAGGCAAAATGAATATTCTTTAATGCTAAAGATATGATCAAAAATAACGTTTTAAAGTTTATATCGGGGATTATAGTTTCGATTTAAGCCAACTTTATTTTGCCTATTTTGCCCCTCATTGCCTAAGTAATTGCTTTAGTGCCTAATATTGCGTATTCTATGCATTTTCTTTTAAATAAAATTTAATTGGGAAATATATATAATTTATATACTGTAAATAACACAAGCACGTGGTACATTACAATCTCTCTCTCTCTCAGGGGCGTCATTTAGGGGGGCAGGAGGGGGCAATTGCCCCCCCCCAAGAGTTTGAGGAATACATATACTTTAATGGATTGCCTACTAATATTCTAGTACAAAACGTGAAAGTCTTATATCGGTGGTGGCCTTGCCGAAGATATATATATTGAACACTATATATATATCGAATGAAGATATATATATTGAACACTATGACGAATCTAGTTTTTAAATTGTATTGAATATTTATCTTCATTATTTCGAGTTACATTTTAGTGCCTATTTTACTGCTTATTTTTTTCAATTTTAAGTGCCTATTTTCCAAGTTTTTAATGCCTAAACAACCGGTCTCTACTTATAACAGATTTTGCCGGAATCTCCAAACTTGCCGCTCCATGCAAATGCATGCGTTACAGATATGGTAGAGGCGGCTCTGCACATCATATATACGTATCTAGTCCACAAATTATTATATATGATATTTAGAAAAATACTATTAGGCAAATTAGTATTAGTTTTTACCTTTAGACAAGTTTCGAATTTTATACTGTTCGTGACATTATTTTCGTACTTATTAAAGGCCTGCTTTCACGAAAAAACAAAATTTCATTTCTACTTTTATTTCTTAGTTGATATTGATGAAAACTGCTGAAACCCGAATTGTTAATAGGTATGGTATTCATGTAAATTGTAAATTATTTGTAGCGTATTAGTATCTAGCGTTTAATTTATGTTGCATTTTACGGTGATTACAACTACATAAAAATATTTCATACTTATTGTGTTTTTCAGATGTAAAGCATCACGGGCAGTAGCCAATGCTGTGCGATATTCCGCGCGGTGTTGCCGGATTTCGGACTCCCCTTTCCCTTCTCGCTCTTCCTCTAGTTGAGATTATTACACATACATTGGCAACATTATTCACAATGTAAATATACTATTTCAGCAAACTCAAAGATTTTGGCTGTGTATCCTAGAAGTATATATAGCAACATACCTGAATAACATACCTCTTAACTTATTCCAGTGGAACTGCTAAACGTTCGTCTTCAACACTACTTCCACTATCGTCTATGTCAATTAATATTTCGCCATTGTCTGAATCTGACTCTTGTAAATTTTTTATTATGAGTTCCAAAAGTTGTAAACACAAAAAATAATTCTTCGAGCTTCACTTCGTAGCTTTTTTTCTTTTTTTTTTTTTTTAAAAAAAAAAGAAAATTCCGCACTTGTACTGGGTTTCCTTAAAGATATTGTCAACTATAATTTTGGAAAACAAATGAACTACCACGAAAGAAAGCAACCCAGACACTGATGAATTCTGTTTATGCTAGAAGAGAAGATGCGTTCCTACACACACAATCAGCTCCTTTGCTTCCATGTCTGTTCCTATAATAACATACTCTTGTACTTGATGTAGGTCTCACAACAACAATCCATCTGATTCGTAAGCAACACGATATGGTCGAGTTTGTTTTGGGTTACAATAATTTATGACACCACTCAGACGCCTGGTGCTTTTGCATCCCTGCTAGAGGAGTAAACAAGGAGTACGTAATTGGCCACACATACGTAAGGTATTGAAACGAAGAAAAAAATCATACTGCGTTTCTTATGTCGAATAAGGAAGAATCTTCCATGAAGGCAATTTCAAAACAATATTACGAATGTCCCATACCTTCTGTTCTTCCACATGAGCTCCCGCCGGGAATCGAATATATATATATATATATATATATATATATATATATATATATATATATATATATATATATATATATATATATATGGATCAAATTGCAGAGGCTTGTTATTTAATTCGATCGCTTACTCTTCTCAAGGGTGTAGAAACGGGGGAAAAGAGGGCCTTGACTTTCCAAAGTATTTCCAGCCCCGAAATGAGGTTCATCTGGTATATGTTTAGCAAACTTATTTAATAGTTAATGCAAATTAGGAACGTTTATAATAAAATACGATTTTAAAAAAAAAAGAAAAAAGAAAACATCATCAATACAGTTTCTGTACCTAATTACAAGGACGCTGATTTCTCTGTAAATTGGGGGGGGGGGGTGCATTCAGATGCAGAAAGCATATATGATGATTTTAAGACAAATTGCATTCAAATTATGCCTAATATTGCACATTTACAAATAAAATGAGGGGCCCTGGCTCCCTCAGTCCCCCCAGGATCGGCGCCCTTGCCTAATTAAAACAACTAACATTAATTATATGCTTTATATTCTCATTTTCCTAACTGGACGCTCACTGTGATCTCACTACTATATTATTGCATAATAATATCTGAGTTGATATTTTTTCGAGTTTTTTTCCCTTTAGTATTTTAACCTACATAAACACAAAGTCGGATAAACAAACTGCTAGAAACAGCATTTGTTTTCTTATGAATAGCTTATTGATTTATCTCTTACAATCCGGTTTTCAACTTCAGTACTGTCAAGATCCGTCTTTTGTTAAGGTAGCATCGTGAAAACATAATATGTGTATAGTATACATGGTGTGTTAAAATGCTTTCATATTCTGAAAGAGGTCATTTGTTCTGTTTTTAATGTGTGAAAAGCTTTCCTCCCCCTGAAAGTAATGTTCCCCTAGAACAACCTGTTGGTTACACCCCTGATTATCCTTTAATAAAAGTTGAGTTCCATTTCCAAATCGAAGAAAAATCCACTGGAAATTAGACGGGACTCAACGCTCGTTTTACTAATTGTTTTATATGGAAATCTTTCAAAGCGTGTATCATGACAACCAGTTGTCATAAAAAGATGTAGTTTTCACGTATGTGTTAGTAATTCTTTTCTCTACTTCGTAAAGTGAGCAGTTAATGTGCTAATACAATATTTCTAATAAGCGCCTCTGCTATTGTCAAGATTCGCAGTAGCGCGAGAAGTCAGCGTGCAGAACTGCTTGCCGCGAATTGTCAACACCGTTCAAAGCCAATTGGACGCCGCGTGAAGCCAACTCAAGGCCATGCCGCTTATCATCTGAAATCCAGTGTAAATAGACGTAAGATGCATTACAAATGACTATTTAAAAAAAACGAAATTTAGAAAAAAACGAGAGCCAATGTTTTTTTTTTTAAAAAAACGTACATTTCTGAAAAAATACGAACGTTTTTTTTCTATTTTCAACACTAGTTACAACTGCCATTAGACCCCTGTAAACATCCCATTTGAGGATGCCTGAAGTTTCAGTGTGAGTGTTCATATAAAAAATCAATGTTACCTATACGAGTGTCCAATCAAAGTGAAATAACCTTAGCTGGAAAGAGAATAACCATCAACAACATCGTAAAGTAATGAAAATGTTATATTGTCTCCCATAGGTCCTGAAAGGGGGGATGGAGAGAAGAATTAGAGTAGTGGAAAACTGCAACATTTGAATAAAAGGTACATTTCGACCATGAAATACAAGAAAATATAATGGAAACGGAAAGTAAGTTACATGTAAGAAGTAGAAGTATTTCAGTGTGTGAAACAAATAAGGATAAAAGAAACACTGGAGTATGTACTTCAGTCCTTGTCACTGTTTTCATTTATAACCACATAAATGTTGCCGTGATCGAATATTTTGCTGAATATTTGTGCTGGTTTTGGGATCCTCGACAAATATCTCCCATAGCTCAGGTAGTAAATAATGGCTGCAAAATAGGAGCAAGAGTCAACTGTTCGCAACCCATTTGCACAGTCGCAACAACACCTAATGTTACTTTTGTAAAATTCCGTATTTGGTTTTATAAGAGTATGAAGCATTTGTATGTCTTGCTTTGCGTATGTCTTGAATGCACTGTCGTTTTCAGCATCTTGTCGTTGTCTTTAACATACTGCATATTACCTCTTTCATTCAACATTTCAGCCAAATAACATATTGCCTGTTTATATCGGAAGGATCCACAAAACAATCCTTTCAAATATTTTTCGGTCATTCGAGGAAAATCCTCAAGATCCTGTACAGAAATAGATGTAAGCGGAAGTTTTCTTGATCGCAATTTCTTCTGTCCAACAAAGGCAGCAAAGGTGCTTTCGTTTCCTGAAGTTTTCGCAGATTTCATGATTGCAGTGATTGCAGAGTGGTTTCCATCTGGCGTCACATGTAGTGCTCTCAAACGGGTCGGGTCGGGTCAGGTCAACTCGGGTCGGGTTATCGGGTCGGGTCAGTCGGGTCAGCTCAGGTCGGGTTGTCGGGTCAGGCTAATCGGGTCGGGTTGTCGGGTCGGATCAGTCGGGTCAGCTCGGGTCGGGTTGTCGGGTCGGGTCAATCGGGTCAACTCGGGTCGGGTTGTCGGGTCGGGTCAATCCGGTCAGCTCGGGTCGGGTTGTCGGGTCGGGTTATTCGGGTCGGGTTGTCGGGTCGGGTCAATCGGGTCAGCTCGGGTCGGGTTATCGGGTCGGGTCACTCGGGTCGGGTTATCGGGTCGGGTTGTCGGGTCGGGTCAGTCGGGTTATCGGGTCGGGGTGTCGGGTCAGTTCACTTTGTTCAACTGAGTTTAGGTTGAGTTTAAACTCGGCTGGAGTCGAAAGCTGCTGTTTTTCACTAGCTGCCTAATTAAAAATAGCAATTTTCAATTGATTTTATAGAAATCATAAATCTATTTTGAACACTTGCAGCTAGTGTTTTTATGATAAATGCTTATTTTTCTACTTGTGTGTACTTTAATTTTTAAATGTGGAAGATTGATTTTACCAATCGACTGTAATATTAATATCTACGCCAATATGGAGTCTGGATTTAGAACAAAACTAGAAGTTGTTTAAGCAACGCCAAAAGAGAGATTGGATATGGACGACCAAACCCAAGCAGGGCCGCGATGGCTCAGTGGTAGAGAATTCGTCTCTGGTGCATGGTGTCCAGTAGCGTAGCTAGAGTTTTTTTCAGGGGGGGGGGGCAATGAAGGGCCCAAGAGGATTTTGAGGGGGGCATCTCCAATATATATATATATATATATATATATATATATATATATGTGTGTGTGTGTGTGTGTATGTGTGTATTCAAGGTGAATGTTTCCATCTTTATTGTTCATGATTTTACTCTTTGGAAAACAGTGAAAATATAAGAATTTAGTACCTCAAACAACTAGGATTCATTAATGCAATTGATTTCTAATATAAGTAAATAGTTATTCAATCATGGCGTTTAAAATATGTGTAGCTGGTTGACTTAAGTGGAAGCAAATACACTTTTACAGGTAAAGAAAATAACTTATAGGTTCATGCCTCTACTTGAAGAGGATCTTTCTATTCGTGTGGGCAGCAGCAAACATATCCACAACTTGTTAAAGATCTAACGATTTAGCAATTTCTTCTCAATATAAAGTAACACTAAGTTTTTCAACCTATCATGAGTCATTGACTTGCGTATACAAGTCTTTAATCTTTTCAAAGAAGAGAATGACCTTTCACATGTAGCACTAGAAACTGATATAATCACAGAGATGATACCTAGCTTGTAGGTTTCTAGGAATGCCTTTTTGTAGACACAAAGAAGATCAACGAAATTCGTTAAGGAATCAGCTTTCGTTTTCTTCTCGTCTTCATACAACTTAATTGTTAGAGCAACCCACATTATGCTTTATTTCTTGTTTAATTATGCTTTTTTTAAATTATGCTTTATTGTTAATTTCAATGATTATTTTACATTAATCGTGTATAATGTATATTTATTATACATCAAATATTCTAAATATCTTGATCTGTTTATTGATATTTTTTGCAACTAGTTTCTCTCATATTTAATGAACTTTCTACTTAATTCATTGTAAAGAGATGTGCTTTGCTCGAATAAATTTTTTCTATCATTTGTGTTCGCTTTACAGGTACATATATACAGAAAGGGAAAGTAAAAGATGCCACCAAAAAGTACAGAAAGTGCTTAAGTTCAAAAATAAAGATAACAATACAGTGATGACGCCAGAGGAGGCCAAGGGGGCGAGCGCCCTCCTAGTTGCTACTTCTGCCCCCCTGACTGCCACCTAGACTGCCCCCCCAGACTCGTACAATCTTTAAACATTCTTCATGTAGTATTATATATCACTATCATAACCAATCTCATTGACAAATTGTAGTCTACTTTCCATGAATTTACTATGTGGCAGATTAATCCTCAAGCTTTCTTCTTTGAGCATCTGGGTATGCACGCATATTTCTGTTTTCTAATTTAACCCCTTTTGAGGTAAATTTTAGTTATACTTCTTTCTTATGATTTTTAATAATTGTGCCTAGCGAACAATACTAGATTCGGTCGACTTGTTTTCTTCTCATTGGATCAACTTTGATTGGAAACAAAAGAAAGGTAAAACCAGTTACGTAACTTGTTTGTATTTGTCCAGGTTTGAAGTTTTCAGTTTCATATTTTGTTTTATTTAAAACTTCTTTTTTCTGAAACATTATTCTCTGCTTCCAATATTCAGAGGATGTGCTTATAACAGCTTAGTTTGCAACTACCAGGGCTTAATTTTTTGAAGGAGATAAAAAGAGTTGTGTTTTCCCTTCCTGCAAATGATAAAAATAAAATTATGGAATGAAATTGATTCACAATAAAATGTATTGTCAGAGTGCTGATCTTTAGTTAGTAATTGGTTTATACTAGTGCTCCTTTACTTATTTTGTTTCAAAGTACTGACGTGACGTCTACCATATTGACTAGGAACTGCTGAAAAATTCGTAGCCCAACCCAGAAGGAGTGCACGTGGATTGGTGAAGTTTTACTTCTTCTTCTCTTCCCCCGATAGTCAATATACTACCTTGTACAGTGCTCCAGCTTTTGCAGAAAAGTTTAAAAAAAATCTAGATTTCCTCGCACCACTGTTCGTAGCACTACCCCTATCAGATCTAAAATGGCGTCTTTCAAGTGTTATTTAAGTTTGGGAAATAAGTACACGTAATAGTTAGACGGAGCTAAATCTGCGGAATAAGAATGATGATCTAGACATTGAAATCCTAGATTATGCAAAGTCAGTTATGTTCGCAGGGGCTTGATGGACAGGTGTATTCTCCTGAAGGAACAAAATTCCTTTCTTTTCATTTTCCGCAGCGTTGAACTCTGAATTTTTCTTTCAGTTTTGTAAGTAATGTAGAGATTCTGGATTAAATATCTGACCATTGAGGAGGTAGTCTACCACTCCATACTTATACCAGAAGAATGTTCCAAACAGTTTCTCAACTTACTTCTGTGTCTTGAACTTCTTGGGGCGATGGAGAAATGAGTGCTACTACTTCATTGACTGTTGTTCCGATTCAGGATCATAGTGGTACAACCATATTTCATCTATGGTTACTATTCGTCAGCGAAATTGATCAGCATTACGGTCAAATTGGAAGAATACTTCTCTTAATGCCGTTACCCTTTTATTCTCCTGACATATATTTTGGGAACCCATTATGCCGAGAACTTGCGCATACCCAAGCCATTCTGAATTATGCTACCGACGAGTTCCAAAGAAATGCCCAGAATCCCTGACACAAGTTTTGCTGAGAAGGTAAAAACTGAGAAAGCGGGGTGCAGACCTCAGACTATAATAAATATAAATAGCTTAAATTATTTTTGTCACACAAAAACTGGGGTGGCCTAGGCCCTCAGGCCCCGGGCTATATCCACCACTGGCTGAAATGCTGCAATTTTCAAGAATAATGTCACAAATTGCATCCATGATTCCAGGAAGAGTCATTGCTTTTAATGATCCTGGATGTAAAGCATAATTTGTTGAGAAATTCCAACGTTTATACTAAGCCACTTACTTCTTCACCACTATATATAACGGAGGAGAGTCCCGTGGTGTTTCACTGATTTCCTAATTAATTTACTTCGGTGACATTCCTTGGTGGAACAAAAATGTTATAACAGTAAGGATCTGGATGTTCGTGAAATTATCTGTTTGGGCACACTTAATCACTTCAGAGGCCTGAGAAACAACAAGAATTTCATTATTAACATGAAAATTTATATTTGTACATACAGAGATATGTTTTTCTAAACTACAGTTTCATTTTTCTACCTAGTACCTACACTCCTTCTGGATTGGACTACGACATTTTCAGCAGCTCCTCGTAAATTCTCTCTCTGTCTCTCTCTCTCTCTCTCTACATATATATATATATATATATATATATATATATATATATATATATATATATATATATATATATATATATATATATATATAGAGAGAGAGAGAGAGAGAGAGAGAGAGGGGGGGGGGAGCGAGAGATACGTAGCATATAGACGAATGTGTTACTTGTAGCATACACGAAAGTAATTCAATTTATGTTTAGGCTTCAAAAGTTTCATTGAAAAATATTTCATGTGCAGACGTTACTTATTTGTTAGTTACAAATTTTATTTGAAATAAGTTTAATTTATAATCATATAGATCTAACATAAAAACAGCAACGAAATACACACTGTAATGTAAAATAAGTCAAACGTAATGAATATGTCATTTTTGGTATGGCAAATAGCCGCCCCCCGAAAATGTATCTGCCCCTCCTTTGCCCCCCTAAGAACTTAAAGCTGGCATCGTCACTGTAACAATATAGTATGGAGTTCTTGCATACTATTCATTGTTGGCGGAAAAAAATCTTCTTTTACTTTCTTTTATCCACATCAAAGGATTACACCGAAAAGTTTACAGACATGAAAATAAGCTTTTCATTGTTGCATTGTTATGTTTTCAATGATTTTGCATTGTAAATATTGGCTTTAAAAAATATTAACACAGTATGTTAAACTTTCAGTTAAAGAGAATTTTCCAAGAATTGTGCTATATATTTTAAATTATGCTTTATGCTTTATTTTCTAAAATTATGCTTTTAAAACTAGTTTCCCAATGTGAGTGCATTTTGGCGTTCACCCAGTGTCGTGACCATAGTGCTCTCAAACGGGTCGGGTTGACCCGACCCGACCCGACTCGGATCGGGTCGGGTTACGGGTCGGGTCGGGTCAGCTCGGGTCGAGTTGTCGGGTCGGGTTGTCGGGTCGGGTCAGCTCGGGTCGGGTTGTCGGGTCGGGTCAATTGGATCAGCTCGAGTCGGGTTGTCGGGTCGGGTTATTCGGGTCGGGTCAACCGAGTCAGTTCGGGTCGGGTTATCGGGTCAGGTCAATCAGATCGGATCACGGTTCGGGTCAGTTGGGTCGGGTCGGGTCAGTCAATTCGGGTCACGGGTCGGGTCGGGTCAGTCTTCAACCCGACCCGACCCGACCCGTTGAGAGCACTAGTCACATGTATGGAGAATTTGTTGTATAGGAAACTAGGAATTCTATCATTCGGTCCGGTACTAGCTATCATTTCGTTGTCAAATATTTCATCCAACAGACACTTTTCATTCCATGGGTAGCTTCAACTGCCCAACGAATTCTTGTAGCAAACCTGTATCATTTGCTTCTGCAGTGGACAATTGTGATTTTTTGTCTTTAAATGCAGGCATAGGAACTTCATAACTTTTGTCCTCAATATAAGTTTTACAGGGTCTATATTTTAATCCATTGACTACTAATTTACTAATATAAAACATACAATTCTTATGTAGATGGAGTTTACCACCCCCAAGATAAAATAGCAACAGCAGCATTCTGACTGTCAGCATTCCCTTTTTCGCGAGAAATTCACAAAACCATGAAGATTCATCGTTTTATTTTTCTTTTAAAGTGATAAGAGTGTTCGGGGCGCCACAGGCCATGAAATGGGGCCTCAGTGAATTTGGTACGTCAGGTGTGATTTCTCACTCATTCACGTAGCACATATGCTAAAGCTATACTGTAATATGCTAAAGCAATAACTGTTCGTTTCGCAATTACCCCCTTATGGTTGGTTTTGACTAATTTTGACCATGGCGTACCCGTCATATTTTTTTAAAAAAAATATGTGATTGTAGTTTTAAAGCGACATCTAAAATTATTTTTTTTTCACAGTTGTGCTTGCAGACCATCATAAGTCAAAAGAGGCTCAAAATATTGAATGGAATTTTTTAGGGAGGAAAATATTCGGGGGGAGCTGTTATTTTTTCAGACAAAGCCGTTTTATACACATCCAAGTTTGAACAGAATCGATCGAGCCATTATTGAGAAATAAATTAATCCCACTTTTCCGATTTTGCGCCATTTCTCATAAACTAATGAGAGTTGAGGTTTGAAACGTGAGGGATTAATGTATCTTGGATGTACCTACGTGCCACCTACTTGTCGTCAAAAGATTCATCTGAGGTCATTTCATTATACATACCCACCTGTGCCCTTTGTAATATTCAGCATCTGTTAGGCCCTTACGCCTTACAGTGATGGAAACAAATGCTCTTGCTGCTGGTGTCCCTATTAAGTCCTAATCGATTAATCAGTCAGTCGGTCAATCATTACCTGAATTTACGATTCATAAATCACTGCCATTAGCAGCTGTACCTTTGCACAAAGCTTACCGTGAAAAGATAGGCTAAATTCGTTCATATTTTCTAAGCCCATTTTACGGTTAGGAATAATTACATGTTAATAATTTTGATAGTGTGATCTTGTATTGACAATAGTATCTGTATTTCAGAATAAAAAAAATTCATTATACATACAATTTTCATATCTGCAGCCAGGGTCTCACACAGGAATTTTTCCAAGAGGAGCAAAAGACCGATTCCAAGGGAACAAAAGATCAACACAAAAGCAAAGTCGCGAATATACTCACACTTTGGTGCACACGTACATATAATGCATAATTTAAAACAAGTATTTAAGCATATATCATTATTAGCTTTAGCAAATAGCGTACTATAGTATGAGGAAGCAAATTAGTATGTTTGTATTTCCAAGAATTGAACATCCTTCGAAAATGCAGAAGGCAACTGCCCTGTTTTTCCCATTGCAAATAGACATGCCTGCACTTAAGTAAAATTTTTCAATACAAAGATGGTTCGTGACTGTGCAAGTGTAAATTTGATACGATTGATTTGTTTAAACATTTAAAATTCTAATGCAAATAATATGTAATTCATGATTTAAATTACCTGAAGCAGAGATAAGCCTTAAAACCAGGTCCGTATCCAATATTTCTTGAAGGGGTGCACCAATAACTACCACTTCATTTGATTTAATTTTTTAAGTTTTTAAATGTCTTTAAGCACCTCTGGTTGAATGAGGCATATTACTTTGTTCAGTGAATCCTTTTCCTTCAACCTTCAGAAAATCAACGTAAACTATTGCTTTTGCAAAATTAAGCTTTCTTTTAAGCCTCAAACGGACACATGACAACACTAAGTTTCGGAAAATGTTGTTTTTTACTGCTAGGTTCTCATTTTAGATAGTTTATATTTACAGTGAAAGGATGCATGTGCTCCGGTGCACCCCTCTAAATCCTACCCTGCTTAAAATTATCATTCCCAATAGAAATTGTCTTAAGTTATATGACTGATAAATTCGTTTTATTGTCTTTGCTATATTACTTCACTGCAATGTAGGGAACATTATACAACTAAAATAAGATTTACTGGTACACTTTTGTAAACAATGAAATTTTGTCTGAATTTGATGCTATATGAAATATAAAATTCTTTTTGTTATTTTAGTATCTTGAGAGAAGGAAATGTTGAATTTTCTGAAAATACTAAGTGAATTTTGTTCAGTTTATCTTATCATGATATCCAACTACATGTCAATCTTTGTCTATTTCTTGCTAAACCAATAGCCTTTTCTTTTTCTCAAAGATATCTCACACATATCCCATTTATACGAGTAACGTGGTGTTGTTAGACATTTCACTCCAGCAATTGTATTATATTTAGTGCAGGGTGAAATAATTTTGAATTAATCAAATATAAATAACCACACCGAACAAGATCTTTGGGACCTGTAGAGACACGAACGACAAGAGATGAGAATCAGGATTTTTTTGTCTGCTCTCGTGTCTAACTTCCAGACAAAATAAAGACAATACAAGCTAAAACACTTAGTAATATAAAACTTAAGTATTGCAAATTTGCAACTTACTGATCAATATGCAGCAAATGTCATATAAAGTATAACGAAGCAGCGGAGAGTGGGATAAGACAGACAATAAAGAGACAGTTTACGAGCCTTTTTCAACTGCTAAACTTTAATGTTCCTATTTTCTTTTATGCGCTGTAAACTTTTGACGGTTGGATCCACATCAGTCGCGTTCAACTTTTTCACACTCTTCAAACTATTTCAAAAGTGAAAATTAATTATACAAGCCATCTACGTAATTACTAGAAAATAGTACTTAGTGTTATAGTTTGTAAAAGGAAATGTGTTTCATTCAATTATAATGTAATTGGCTTACATAGTAAACTAAGCAAGTACGAAGACTAGTTAATCTAATAAGTAATGTTTTGTGTTCTCTAGAAAATTACAAATATATATATATATAGAATGGTAAGAAACTATTTGAACAAACTTCGGGAGCTGATTCCGACACCAAAACCAACAAAAAAGTCCTCTGGAAGTTTGGTCAGTGAGGATAGTTTCGGTGATATAAATGAACTTCAGAGGGCAGTAATTCAAATACAACGCAACGTAGAGAGTGCGGCTTAGAACATGACACTCGAAGTCATACCTGCTCGATTGATAAATGTATGTTTCAAACCTCCGCAAGATATGTGCGATATCAAATTGTTATAAACTGCGTTGTTGTTTTTATGTATATTGAAAGCAATCTGCGGAATTAAATGTAATAGTTATCCAAACACTTTTTCGAAATAAAGTTTTTTTTCAAAAAAAAGGAAATAAATCTCCAACTCCCTTTAACTTTCTTCTTACATGTTTGTAATATGTTATATGATTACCTATTATGCACTACTAAAGTACGTTGCATGTGCATTACCCCATCTGTGTCATTTACGTTATTACTGTTGCAGATCCCTAAACTTTATGTCGGTATTGCAATTCTGTTAATCTGGTGTATTTCAGAGTATGCCAAACAATGTTACTCTCTAGATACTTACATGGTACAAAGTTTCAAGGTTTTGTATTTATTAGTTTAAAAGTTACTAGCTTCTTCATAACAATTTGTGATTCGTGTATTCGAGTCTAAGGTGATTACCGAACTTATAGAGCACGAAACACTATTTAGTAAACCAACGTTTCGGAGGTGTTCTTCGTCTTTATTTAGTTTGCCTCTAAGCCAATAAAATCAGAATTGATTTATTATTGTTTCAGAATGGTAGACGTATCGACAATATAAACTATTCCACTAACATGGAAGTAGTACTTCCTAAGCACTATGTACTTACGTAGAGACATTTTAGGTACTTTGCTATTGGAAAAGTTGGATTGTTACTAATAAAAAAAATCAAAATTTCGCAAGATATAAAATAAGTTATTGACCCCAAAGATGGAACACTCAAAAAGGCAGAAAAATATTGCTTTGTCAAGTGGCTTTCACCGTACATGTCCGATTGTTAGTTGTTTCCGTCATAACTTGTGAGAATTCGTAAATGTTAATCAGAATGTTGAAAAATTTCCCACGTTTTAAATTTTCAATGTACGTTTTAACTCGTACGCGTATTATTTTTGTCTCGCCTGAAAATTCGAGATGGAGCTAGATAGGGATATATTTAGAGACGAGTCATTATTTTCAGTAAAAGAGATAAGAAGCCCTTGTGGATCACTACGGTTTGCAATTAGTTTGTAACTTGCATTTAACGATATCTTTCAACATGGTTATTTGTTAAAGACTATTTCCAAATTATTTCATACTGCACATCATTAATCGAGTTCCTAGACTGGCATGTCTAATAACATAACGTTCCTCATATGGAAAGGATATGTGGAGTTATAGTTAATGGAGAAACCTTTGAGAAAAACTCTTTAGTTTAGCGAGAAATAGGCAACGAGTCACGTATAGATAGATGTCACGATAAGTGAGATTAAAATCATTATCAAATATGTTGGCTTTATATAGAATAAAATTCACTCAGGAGCTTTTATTTATGCGGTGACAACCCTTCGAGATCCGTAAATCATATTAGAATCACGATAAGTACTCTGCCGCAGCTTTTTTCGCTACTCCCAACTTTTTCTGCCATCATACCTTGTAACAGGTTGCTTATGATTTAAAACATATGATTAGTTACAATTAATTATAATATATTTGCAAAAAAAATCAACAGTTGTTAATACATAATGGCATTGTTAACTGGCTTTAAGCTCTATTAGCTTGTGTAAAATTACACTTCACTTCCAACCAAAGCCTTTATTTGCATACCAACGAAGAAACGATATTTTTCATAGAGTAAACAGTTCATTTAAGAGTCTAAATTTTTTAACGTAGAATATCTGTTATGTTTCAACTGCTGATGAACGCTGACAACTATTATTTCACACAAGCGATATTTTTCCATGAAGCAAGGTGTTTCTTAGTGTATATGATCTTATTATATTACTGAGCTCCTTTGTGGCTAAGCGGTTAGTGTACGCGCCTTTGGCGTGGGAGACCCGGGTTCGATTCCCGGCGGGAGCTCATGTGGTTCGGATTCCACGTTAATCAGTATGTCCACGTCTCATATAGCCTCGCTGCTGAAAGGGACGCTAAACTAAAATCAATTCAACTCATTGTATTACTATTTATATGCTGAATTGTTATGACGTGTTTCCAACAGCCGTTATGCTTACTTATTTCATAATTGACTTTTAAAGAATAAAAGATTTGAACCTCTGATCTTTGACTTTATCAGTTTCGATTTCCGTATTATTTTACCTCTGGACTCTTTCCGGTTGTTACTGGGGTTCATTTGCTAGCTTATATACGAAGGCCATTAAAGAAATCCGCTCTTTGCGTACTTCAATATAAAACTTCCCGCTTTTGTATTATATATATTTCAAGCACTGTTTGATACAAATATTAGATTGCTGCAGCTAACATTTATAATAATTTGACTACAGAAAAAGGACTGATAAGTTATGATAAAATCCTTCATAATTTGGTCTAAATCTGCGATAACCTGCTCCTCGCAGTAAAGTTTCAAGGTTCAATATTCAAGAGTATGAATTTCCCTTTTAAATTTACTTGTATCAATGTTAAAAGTGGAAAGTAAATTAGTATTTGCTTCTAATTTATCTACTTTACTTTATTATTGAACAAAAGTATTGAAAATACATTTATCGGCATTGTTTCCTCCTACTAAAATCTTTCAAACATTTCGAGAATATAAGGAAAATGAAAGTATTTTCGATAAAAACAATTTACAGAATCGTTTTTGTTTTCATGTAAAATACATTGCCATGTCTAGTTCACTCACGTTATGCTGTTGTAGAGGTTTCCAAAATTTTCTCCCTTAGTTTGTTAAAATGCGTCAAAAATGTGATTTGAATTTCATTTTAATATATAATGTGACCTACTCTTGCCTTAACTTGAACTCCATTGCAGGACGCTAGCTATTCTTTCACTTACGACACATATAATCAGGGCAAGTGCATTTATTGACGAACAAGTTAACATAAAAGTTATCAAGTAGGTAATAAAACACAGAATTGCTGAAGCAATAATTTAATTTAAAGAAATTATTTAATGTATTTAGATTATATAGGCCAATACCAATATTACATATAAGTTTAATCAACGAAATGAAACAGGAGAAATATTCCACATGAGGAAGTCACGGTTGGCAAAAGAGATCATCGCCGTCGACGGTGGCAGGCCCGCCAGTAGGCAGCCGGCACCTGTCCGCGGCGGTACGACGGATCTACTTGTTCAAAGTTGCCGACCTTTTGCTGAGGCGGCAAGGGTGGAAAATCGTTATAAAAAAAAAAAAGCCTTTTGCCGACTCTTTGTCGACTGTTGCTGACCATCAGAGTCGGTAAAACAGTCGCAAAGGCCTCTATCTGACCCTCTGGCGGCCGCTTATGCCTTCCTCTTTTCGACGGCGGCGCCGGCGTATTTACTGCGCCTTTACGGCTGTTTACCGACTGCTCGGCAAGGCCTCTTTTTGACGGCAGCGCCGGCTCACTTACTATGCCTTTACGGCTGTTTGCCGAGTGACCGGCAAGACAACTTCCCGACGGCGTCGTCGGCGAATTTAATGATCATTTCCGGCTGTTTGCCGACTGTTCGGCAAGGGAACTATTCGACGACGGCGCCGGCGCATTTTATGCACCTTTTCCGCTGTTTGTCCACTGCTCAGAAAGGCTACTTTCCAGCGGCGGCGGTGCATTTTATGCGCTTTTCCGGCTGTTTGCCGACTGCTCGAAAAGATCTCCTTTTGATGTCGGCTTCCCGATTCTCCCACAGGTGGCATCGCCGTCGAAAAGTGGCCCTTTGCCAACTGGAAATCAACCTTTCAAAAAGGCAAAATTTTCGTCTTCCCTAAGTCTTTCCCCATGTTATGATTTCTCGACAAGGAGCACCCTTGCAAGTTCTTGAAGTATAATAGTTGCATTTTTTGTGTGTCTGAGTATAAAATTTCTTCCTTTTTGCTTTTTTACAGTACTCTAGGCCAAAAAAAGAAGAAATTGAATGTGACACGCAAGTGTTATGTACTTTCAGAACTAGCATTTGTGCCCTTGCGGAGAAATCATAGCACGGAGACAGATTTAGGCAAAGCTACTGTAAAAGGTGGTGAAAATTTTACCTTTTTGAAGGGTTGATTTCCAGTCGGCAAAGGGCCACTTTTCGACGGCGGCAAGAGATCGGATGCCGCCTGTGGGAGAATCGGGAAGCCGACATCGAAAAGAGGTCCTTTCGAGCAGTCGGCAAACAGCCGGAAAGGGGCATAAAATGCGCCGGCGCCGCCGCTGGAAAATAGCCTTTCCGAGCAGTCGGCAAATAGCAGAAAAGGTGTGTAGCAATGCAATAAAAATCATGGCGGATTCCCACCTGTAATGTTGCACTCGGTACATACGCAGTACATTTCTACAATTCTCAGTACGATTTAAGTGCTATATAGAGGAAAAGTATCTGGGAATGACTTACAAATGCTTGAAAACGACCTACAAATAACAGGTAAGTAGCTAATAATGCCTGTTAAGAATAATTCAATTAACACGTCTGTGGGCCTAATGTAAAAAAAAACTTATAACAATCAGTATATTTTTCCCCTGAAAGTACATTTTTCACTATCAGGACCACTAGGAATAACACTGCTCTATACATTCTAAATTTGCTCGTTGCAAGCGCTTTCTTCGGAGAAAAAAAAGCCGCAGCAACCCGTCGGAATAGAGACTTTTCATCCTGTCGGTTTCCCATCAAATATTTAAAAAATGATTTTAAACGTCGATTTAGGTTTTTTTTTGGCGGGCATGGCCAAAAATCGGTGATTATAAACAAAGGAATAGTCATGGTTTAATTTATCAGATTCACTGTTCCACTATTTGTCTGTCAAAAAAATCTTTGTAGTCGACACGCCACCAGCGTTCCCCATTGACAATCCGCTGGTGGGCCGAGAGTTGGCCCAGAACGGCCAAACAGCGGGTCTCGGGCCCGCTTAGCGGTAACGTGTCTGTTGCCGCCAAAATGTCGCACGCGGGTTCGTTAGCGATCTGTGTATTTTACGACCACAAATACGCACGCAGGCAGCCGGATGAATAAATGCCTGAGTCTTAAGAAACAGGTTTCGAAGGAACCAAATTAAAGTACCGCTAAATATCACCGTTTTTCCGTAATCAAACAACAAATAACTCGAAAAATTGCTTTGTAGGAACAGTAGCCCTTTCCGGATCCCGGCTTTTTGGGCTATTTTTTTTTAGACTTTCAGTCAAGCAGCTACTGCATCGTCACTATTTATTCTAGGATCATAGTTAATACCTCATTCTCTTCAGAATGGAGCTGACTTTTAAATGGTACCACCTGCATGCTGATGTCGTATACCAGGAGCGGGAAAATGATGTCAAAGGGAAAATTTCGGAGGGAATTTTTTTCTCGCACTTTGGGCCCCTCTGGAGCGGCCCTGTGTGAACGTAGCCATCTAAAAAATTCTGATAAATAGTACTTGGTATACTGAATGTGTGTGCCAAATTTCAAGTTTCTATCTTGAATACCAAGGGCGGGAGAATTTTTTTCAGGAATTCCCACCATGCCCCAAATTACCGTAAAACACCATGATCTCAAGTAAAAAATTTCCTAAGACATCCCTAATTACCCTAGGGTCATGTTTCGCCCATCATTCTCTTCAGAATAGAACTGCCTTTCAGGCGGTATGACTCACGTCTCTGCATCATGTATCTAGGGCGGGAAAGTCCCGAAAAAGGGGATGTTTTGGGTCTAAATATCCTTTTTTTCAACTTTTAGCCCCCCTGGACCCCCCTGTTTTAACGCAGAGATCTGATAAAAATCTGGTAAATATTACTCGGTGGGCTGAATGTTTATGCACAATTCCAATTTTCCAGGTGCAAAAGTAAGCCCGCCAAAAAAAAAATACCGACAATGTCCCATATTCCCGTATACAGAGGGAAATTTTCTGGTGCAAAAGTAAGCCCGCCAAAAAAAAATACCGACAATGTCCCATATTCCCCTATTTTAAACATTCCCTGAGACATCCCTAATTACCCTAGGGCTATGTTTCGCCCATCATTCTCTTCAGAATGGAACTGCCTTTCAGGCGGTACAATTCACTTGTCCCCATCATGTATCTAAGGCGGGAAAATTCCGTAAAAGGGATGTTTTGGTAAAAATTTCCCTTTTTCAACGTTTAGCCCCTCTGTACCCCCTGTTTTAACGCAGAAATCTGAAAAAATCTGGTAAATACTACTCGGTGGACTGAATGTTTGTGCACAATTTCAATTTTCTAGGTGCACACCTGTTAAGGGACACAATATAAACAAGTAAATCAATCTCTATAGCTCTTAGACAGTAGGAAGATCCCAACAACAATTGACGAAGTACAAGAGACCTTAAAGGTTTAAAAAATAATAACTGTGTAACCTTACTGAACATTAGGTTGAAAGAAGGAAAATAAAAAATAAATTTGATTAACTTTATCTGAATAACCAAATAGGAAAATACACAACTGTTTGATTCTTTACATAACCAAACTTGCTCATTTATTGTTATTCGATGCAAAGAGTTTCTGCAAAATTGTACTAACAAGTTGGGGAAAGCATTATTTTTTAAAGATATATTCATAATTGTTCACTTTATAATCTCGTCAGAGAACATGCACTACTGTTCGCGCGTTCTAGCGTGTAAATTGAAGGAAGGAAGAATGTGGCGAAAAGTGATTTTCTAATTTTTTTTAAAGTACAAGGGTCACACTTCCCTTGGAAAATGAGATTTAAATAAAAATTAATGAAGTAAAAATTATAAATAAAAATATTGTAATAAAATTTATGTGGTGGCGGAGAGATTCAAACCGGGCCTATCACTCACCGCGCTGACGTTTTTCCCCTGGAGTACGGATTTCTGCTTGAAAATGGCGTTATTTGATTGTATTATAGGGGTGCAGCCTGTATACCGCCTCGCTTTATTAAGTATTTTTGTCATAATAAAACGTTGCAGGGCACTTTTTCACTCTATTATGCAAGAACTATTCACAAAAAAACAAACTCAAGTTATCACCTCCAGCAGTAAGCCAGAGCCCGTAATCTAAAAATTATCCAAACTAACTAAACCTAAATTTAGGGAATTACTGCTGCATCTCAGGACCGATTTGATAATCGAAAAAAATGCACCGAAACGTACTTCAATCGGGTATATTTAGTTGGATTAAATTAAGTTATGTTCGATTACGTTACAATAGGTTAGAGGCATAAAAACTACAGTGAAAAATCACAAACCAATCTGTGCTAGTTGACCACTAAAAAGCACGAATACATATAACTAAGTCAGTGCATGGCGACGCTGGTGGGCCCGCGCGGTAGCGCGGGGGGTGTCCGAAGGGAGCAGGAGCGACCGCGACGATGGGTATACCGCGTAAGCGAGAGTAGTGAGAACATTTGGGCTTTGGTAATCATACATATTTCAATATCACTTGTTATGGTTTCATACTAGTAACGCTTCAGTTGTACGCATAAAATACAGTTTTCGTACACTGTGCAGAAATACATTGCCATTGAGTTAGAAGGTACTTACCTTCAAAACTAAGGCTTGTAAACTTTTTCAATTTCAAGAAGAAAATCGTGTACAGTTTCTTAACTGTCGTTCGTTATTTTTTAATAGTTCTATATAACTCACACATGATATCTCATTCCCTTGACATACACGCACCATTTCCACACTGCCTTTTGCGCCACTATATCATAACAAGTGTACCTCTCTGCAAAATAGTCTATCCGCCTTCACATACAGTGAAGCTTACATCGAAAACAACCACTTTCTTAACTTTTACTATTCCCATTACCTGACTTTTACTCATTCTCTCCCACAATCTTAAATAAATTCTCCAGTTGACCCGGTAAATTTCCTAAAATTGGTCGTGCAATACAGCAATTAACCCAAAATTTAGTACCTTGAGCCGTAGTCTTACCCACTTATTCTTATTGCGTTCGGGCGTAGCTGAGAGTGATTATGCAATAGTAACCCAACGTTCTATTTCACGGGAACATGCTATAACCGAATCTTTTTCTTGCTCAGAAACAATTAACATATCTGACACAACATTTAAAATTTATGACAATTTGAAATGTATATCCATAATATTAAATTAACTCACCACATGTATATAACTCTTCCACTTCGTACTCAGGCGACGATTCCTTAGGTTTCACATGGAATACTATTAGCCGGTTAGTATTTAATTTATTCGTCGTCTTCCCCACTAGGAGCCACTTACACATTATGTTTTCGTAATATTTGTTTAACCAGCAACTTGCCAGCAACCAGAGTCGCCAGACTATTGTTCACTTTGAAAAGAACTGCAACATAATGAATGAACAATTTTATCACACAAAATCTCTTTTCCCACTTGTAAACTCACCTTCACCTTCACCTATTGATAGGTGTTGTAATTGACAGAGTGCAGGCACTCTGTTCCACCACATCCTTTTGTAAACATTTGAAGACACTAACTATGAGAATCAACACTCTTTGTTTGAAGCAGTCCACCCATATTGCATCACATGTGACAAATGAAGAACGCGAACCGAACATACAGGCAGCGCGACCAGACGACGATTTCTCCAATCAGACTCTTCAGCGGCAAAGGTGTTATCGTCGCTGCCGGGCCGCCATCGGGAAAGAGCTGCAAAACGGCATTGCGGAAAATGTCCACATCCCGCCTTGACAGCGTCTGTGTTGGCGGCCTGGACGCTGAATTAGGAGGTGGTCCGCCATCGACGGCGGCAAATTGTCAATGGGGGAGGCATATACTAGAATCAATTGCCGCAGTCGTTTCGTCCACTGTCTGCCGATCCTTTTCCAACTCGTTTTAAAAGGATCAACAGCTTCTGTATTTGCTGTGAAACTTACTTTCCATATACTGTTCCGCTTGCAGGTCCTCTCGTACTTATAATTCAATTTTAAAAGTTTACTTCTCATATACCCTTTACGTGCATCCCGTTTACTGCATTTCTTTTCATATATTTGCCTTTTTTATGGTTGGTACTCCGTCAGAATTTCGACGTCTTTACAACCATCATTTGTCGAGGTCGTGCCGTCTGCTGTATACCGACTTTCTGCCGACTCCGTTTTCACAAGACATATTTAATGGAATTAGTGTCCACCGACAAGAAAAACCTTCGGACGGTTTCAGTTTTTACATCATCATTAAAGAAGATACAGGCTCAATTCATTTTCCAAAATTCGACTCGTTCCGCTGGTACGCGATATTGCAACATTCGCCGTCGTTGTTTTTAAAGAAATTGCCGCCAGTGTCTTTTTGCAGTCGTCGTTCTACTGTCTGCCGACTGTTTCGAGAAAGCTTTATACGAGGGAAATATAAGCTCTAATTCGTATTTTAAAGCAACAAATTACCTTCTAACTCTCTTTGTTTTCTTTTGGTGAACGACTCTGTTTTTGCTCGTCGTGGTCGAAAATCGCGCGTAAAGACGCCGGTGTCCGGTGCCGGCAATCGGACCGCGGCATCTGGTCGGCATGGACAGATTGTCTGATTGTAGACGGCAGGATCCTGATGGGGTCTTACTCTCTTATAAACTAAACAAAAATTAACTTAATGGACATAAAAATGTCCTCAAATACAAACAATTTAACAATTAAATAAGATTCTTTGTCTATTAATTGAAAATATAATTTGAAGTTACTAAGTGATTCATTTAACAAATTCTGTCTCAGTAACAAACTTGCCCTCTTTTCATATGAGGCTGCTGATATCATTAATTATCTTCTATTTCTTGTATTATTTAATTACAATATCTGTATTGAAGCTCTTATTAAGTTCCACAAATTACAGTTTTTATAAATAATAATATTTGAACACTTGCTTTCAGCAAATGAGATGTACAACATAGACCCTTCACGTAATAGGGATTTGCAACCCTATAATATGAAACCGCACTGATAATAGTTTTATAAATATAGTAATACATTCCACTTCTTTCAAAGGTAGTAATGCTTCTCTCTCTTTTCACTATTACAAAACGGGAAAAAGTTATAAATTCGTTGGAATTGATGGGTCCTATACGCATTCCCCATTTTTACTCACTCGTATATTTCCGATATACTCGCTTGTATTATAAGCAATACTTCCGCTTCTAATATGGCACTCTGAATGACGTCCAAGTCATCCAGAAGTGGCTAGTGGAAATATAGTTTCAACATTCAACAGATATAGCGCTACTAACTAAAGGAAAGCTAAATGCATAAGAACTCAAAACTGTCTGTATATAATAACATCAATACGGTACAGTTGAAAATAAATTTTAATAACATGATGTAGGGTCATTTGGAAAAACAGAACAATATGTTGGTTTCACGGCTTGGTTAATCGGGTTGTATTGCAGCGTAAGTCAAATAATGCCCTCTTGCTGTTATTAGCTTCATACAAGTGACAAGGATGTTTGAGGACAAATGGTTCACTCTATACAGTTACAGTGGTTACCAGTATTTTTTCAACAGAAGCTCAATTGCTTTTTTCAATGTAAACGAAAAGAAGTAATTGTAATACAATAGAGTCCCTAAGACTCGGCGCTCGATAACCCGGCAGCCTGGATAATTCGTCCACATCCTGCCAGGGCGAAAAAACCCCGCGTGCAGACCCGTTGAAGTGTTTTTCTGAGGTCTGTTTTATCAGGTAAATTACTGTGCAGTGTGTATGTATTAATTTTCATTTTCTTGTATCTTAAAGGCTCTATACCTTAATAAAGTACGTACTTTTCCTTTGTTTAAAGGTAATTGGCCAGTTTATTCCCTGTTGTATTCTCACGCAGCCAATACATACAAGTATAGTACTGTATTTTCTGAGGAAACACTCATTCTTTTTTTAACATCATTCTCGATAACTCGATATTTTCACAAACTCGGCCACTCTTCGGTCCACATTATGCCGTGTGTTTGGGACTCTACTGTAAGCTTCACCATAGTTTAACGTACATTGTTTCTCAACGGAAGTTCCATTGTCTTTAATACTGGTAATAGTACGACCTCATGCCAAGTATTTTAATTTTCCTCACACATAGAGAAAAGTAAAAAAATACCCTTACCTTATCTTTTGTAATACTGAGGTCAGAAGAAATTAAAAAGTTAAAAAAAAGTAACACCTGTGGTGCAATCTTTCTACGTCTCTTAATATTAGAGGTAAATAGCTGGGAAACAAAAGTTGATAAATTGCTTGTGATTATCTTAGCGTGAAGATGGCTCGTGTGTTGCTTTGAACATCTATCGAAGGTTCAAGGATTTAACACCGCATGATGCGAACACGACTTGTGTAGAAAGATAATCAGCTTTAATTTCACGCATCAGCGGAAACCGATAGGCCTTTTCAGTGAAGTGTTTATCTAACACATCGTGAATGGAAACGTTAGGTTTTAGTTAGGTCTATCTGCAATTCAAAGGATGCCATAATGTTGAGTGGAGATGAAGGAATAAAACCACGTTATCTCTTACGCTTTCCAGTCAGAGTTACTGACATTTCTCAGTTAAAATGTATATACCTTGATATGGTTTCCGTTTGCTTCTATATCAAATATAGAGCCCAGTTTATGAAGATCGAAGCTTTATAGGGAAATGAACTTACATCTGAATTGGAAATTTCCTGCTTATACTGAAAAAGGTAGCTATGCATAAGGAATAAGGAAACACTATGAATTAGAATAATGAGTGTAAAGAGGACAATAACACAGGTATAAATTCTTCAGTGTTACAAAGCTTTAACACAAAATAAAGAAAATGTACAAAGATTAGACAATCGATAGGTTTCATCGAGCTAAAGAAAAAGTGACATAGTTGAGGGTAAATTCTCATGAGAAGTTTTAAAAACAAATTAAAAAAAATAACATGGAATTTGATGCTGTACGTGAATTACGGTGAAACGGATACTATAGTTTACCCTAATCAGGTTATTCATTAAGACACTATCAGGAAAACAGCACCATACCACCTATGGTTAATAAATTACAATAAACAAAATAAAATGTAACGGTCCAAGATAGGTTACCTGTGGTACACCAGAATAAATACGTTGCATAACTTTAAATAATGTGAACATAAAACTTTCAAGTAGTATTTCGAAACGTAGAGTCATTAATAAAAAGAGGCAAAGTATGAGGCAAAGAAAAGTAAGAAAAAGTGAAAATAAAAAGTGCAAAATATGAAAAAATATAAGGTGTTAATAATTAAGTTCCAATAAGACGAAATTTGTATTGATCTATTAAGTCACGTATTGGTTACACTTTTTCAGTCGTATGTTTACTGCTATTTCGTAACAAAATTTTACGATAAATACTTAGCGTTGTTAATAGACTTAATATATACTACATTAAAGGATAATAAAACATAAGAAGACACGATGGCTTAGTGCTAAAGCACTCAATTCTAGTGTTAAGGGCTTCCTTCTTTGATTTCAGGATATGTGAGTTTGTGGAATTGATTGTAACCGCAAACTAAATGACTAAATGGCTAGTCTCTAATAAAACAAACCGTAAGTTTTAAAAAGAAATCAGAATATTCGAAATTTTATGAAATGAACTTTATTTTAAATCTCAGGAGCAGAGATTCATTCCCTTCTTATAGTTCATTTCAATTCCAAGCTGTAAAGGATGAGAAATACCTAAAAACGGGATAGGAGTTTGTGAAAACTTATATAAACAAACACAATAAGCATGAAAGTCAAGTAATTTTCATGAAAATTATTGTATAACGCATTTCTAATCCGGGAGGAGGGACGTAAGTTCACAGTCTCATTGTCGATTGATTTTAAATCTAAGTAGGGAATAATTGTGAAACTTCTAAAAATATGTGCTATGTTGCGTTAAAATCTTACATTTTTTTTTAAACGAAACATATCAGGGAACATATTTGCTAATTTAGATAACCTAACCTCCCCCACAACTCAACTGGAACTGAATTATCCACTCATTCTTGGCTGAATTATATTCCAAGCCCTAGTGATTTTTGGAATATATCAAAGAGAATATACTTCGTATTGATCAAAATTGAAAATTGATACGAAAGTTATCATGGAATTTCCTTTAAAATTCGGAAATGTGGACAATTCCATCCCTTTATTATTCACTGATTTTAACTCCATGAAGAAGGGAATCTTCAAAGAAAATATGCGCAATAATACTTTGTTTATGAAATATTTGTAAGAACATACACCGACCAGCCAGAACATTATGGCCATGTACATACCTAATATCTGGTATGTTCATATTTGGCTTTCATAACAGCAGCACCTCAGTATTACATGGAAACTATGAGACCTTGGTAGGTGACTGCAGGTATGGCGCACCACATTTGAACACAAATATTACTTAATCCATGTAAATTAGACAGAGAGGGGAGATGAGCTCGAATCAGATGTTCAATGATATCCCAAATGTGTTTAACTGGGTTGAGATTAGTTGATTTTGGGACCATTGGAGCAATTTAAATTCTCCACTGCGCTCTTCGAACCACTGCTGCTTGACTTTGTGACAAAGAGGAGCATTTGTTATGCTTAAAGATGCTATTTCGAGCTGAATTCATCACTGAGCTGATAGCTGTAAATGATCAGCAACGACTTCAAATAGCTAGGAGCCGTCGTGGTTCCTCCTTTACATTTCTCGGTTCATGGACTACAATGTAAAAGTTCTCCAATCACAATAGAGCCACCACTGGTCTGTTGTCGTCCTACTGTACACGTCTCAAGTGACTGTTCCTCCTTGAGAAACTAGTATTGTAAGTTATCGAACGATACAACGTTGTGCTATTGCTCGGCAGTCCAACCTTCAATAACAATGGGCAGGTGTGCTTTGCATTCGTAATTGATGATGCCTTTCGGTTAACATTGGTATTTGTGAAATGCCTTATCTAACAATGTACGGTGAACTGTGAACCCAGACACACTTGTGCATTGTCTACAATTAAAGTCTGCTGTTAATTGTGATTCCGTCGTATCCTATTGTACCAACCTGGGCAATCTACGACGTCTGCTATGTTTATGGTGGTGTGATCAACCTACACTTTGTCGTTGGAGCTGGTTTCACCATTCTTTTCCGACCTTAGGAAGATACTAAGCACGGGAGTTCGCAAATCCCGACAAATACCACTATTTCCAACCGTCTACTCATCAAAATCTGGCTCTTATCAAGCTATGATATATTACCGACCTGGCCCATCCTACGCAAAAGCATCCAAACTGACTGATTGAGTGGGAACCCTATCACCGTCTGGGAGTGGTTCTGGTGTGACACGTGACTCTTATAGGTCAGGCTAACGATTTCGTTTAAAAAGTTGCGAGTGGTCATATTCTTTTAAATTGGGGATGAGTAAATTAGCGTGGTCCAAAATGGAATCCACTGACGTACTTTTATTTATGTGGTGATGAACTTTTGGATTTGCTAAAGCTATTTATTTCACGAAGAAAGATTTCGCTTCTGTAATAACTTTATTTTTTCTAATTTATACCTGTACTATTCTTCTCTCGTATCTTAATTTAGTGTAAACTGTATTTTTTAGACTTCGCCTTAGTAAACTGTTCATTACTTCATAAAAATATATTCAATTTAATAACGAAACATAAACGGACAATTTACTTCAATTACTATCTTTGGACACTTGAGGATTTTTTAAATATAACTTATCTGATCATTCACGTTTCTTAAACTCAATTAAAAAGAAAACTTTGATATTGGAATCAATTACGATTATTTAAAATTTTATTTTTAATGTTTTATTTTTTGTCACTGTTACACGTCAAAATGATAATCACAATACAAAACAAACCTATATATATATATATATATATATATATATATATATATATATATATATATATATATATATATATATATATATATATACGAGGAACAGCCAAAAGTTTCCGGAATGCTGTTGTAGTTTTGGTATTTGTGATGCAATTGCAATGAAACTTGTAAGGTACGCACCTTAGGTTCCCTAACTATCAATTTGACAAGTATGAACAGGCCGTAACAGGCAATGTATGACTAGTGTAGCTGAGCGAAGGAGTGTGTGATGAGTTGACGCAATATCACAATTCAAGCAAAAAACAAACACCAAGTTAATGTGCAAATTGGGTAAATCTGATTTTAGAGACTTTGATAGCCTTAAAACAGTTTAGCACCATCGAATGTTTGGCTTTTGCCAAAGCTAGAAATAGGCCTAAAAGGTATCCACTTTTCCACCGTAGAAGAGATCAAAATCATCGTAAGGCTCAACTTGGAAAGATACAAAAAGAGGAACTTTCTCGGTTTCCTGTAATAATAGGAGCAGTAGAGCGCGTGTATGTATATATGTATATCGGGTGTTGCAAAATAAGTGTTACAACTCTTGGGAGGTGACTCCTGCCACTGAGACAAGAAAAAAAGTCCTCTTGAACTTTCGGCTATCGGACATAGTTTCGGACCTACAACGTGCCGAAAGCGTGGGAAAATGACTTTCGGACGCCAATAGTTCGGAAACTATCCAACATAAAGAGGGCGGGTAAAAAATTCACTGAAGAAGTCATACCTGCTCTATTGAATTTTGTATGTTTCAGAATCCTACCATGCACGCGCAAGGGATTCCCCAAAGGAACATAGGGAGTCCCTGATAATCTGCCAAATGAAACTTGTCTAAATATATATGAATTGATAGGCTTTCTACCAGGTAACAATAATTCGTTTGTATTAAGTCGATATCTGGATCAAATACAAAATGGCGGACACCTTCATGCCCGTTGTGTGTGGTTGCATAATCGCCAGGTACGGATGCTGGCCAACAGAGATGTCCTGAGTATTAATTGTAGCGAATTTGTACTCAAATGCTCTAGGAAGACATCTGGAGTGTCGGTAAAGCATAACAGATGAAGCAGGGTGATTCACATGTGTGAAAACACTTAACGAAAAATGCTCAGAAATGCACTCATACTCAGTAAACGTGAGTTCAAAAAGTCGGAAATATAAAGATTAGCGTCAAAAACATGAAAGCCATTGCCAATTCACCAATAATATTCCTTCAAACCAATGCAATATGATGTGCACGGTTGCATACCAATAAGGATGCAACAACTGAGGCCAAGTTCAGATTGTGCAATTGTACTCACAAAGAAACTGGGTAAACTAAATTAATGTCACTAGTGGGATCGCATGATCGATATAGAAATGTGGCCAATGTGTGTGTTGATATCAACATGTAGCTGATGAACAAATGTGAACATGTCGCACTACTGCTGGGACATCGTCCCACGTGCGAAAAATAGGAAAATAACTACTCGGGTCTTGAATCTGAGGCCTTGGGCTCACAGTAGGATTGGAAACTGCGACCACGCTAGCAAAAGCGAGCGCTCTAGCCCTGAGGTTCGAAGGAGCCTCACTTTCTCTGTATTCATTTCTTCGAGGAGTACCCACTTTGTTTGGGAAGCCCTCTTGTACACCCTCCCGACATACTTGTGTGTTTCATTTTGTTACTCCTACTGCACAGTTGTAAACAATCAGAGCTTTAAGATGTTTCTTGCTATTTCTCATGTCGTTTTATTTTCCATATGTATGGTGCTCCAGCTGTAGTGTTAAATGTGCCAAATCTGTTCATTTTTGTCTTTGTTTTGGCATGTGCACTGTGTGTAAGATACGAATTTCTGGAGGTATTTTCCTATATTTTGAGTACGTCATATGTCTCAGAAGACGTGGGACATGATACAAGTTTGTTATTCTCACGCTCTATCGGAATTTGAACCATGCAATAAGATATTTCTTTTTATGTGTCGACTGTGGGACAATGTCCCAAAGAAAGAGGGACATTGATACAATCGTGTTCTAGTTACGTTCTACCAAAAGGTGCACCAGATGTAATAGCAGAATGTACAACGTTATTTTCCTAGTTTTCGCACGTGGGACAGTGTCCAGCAATAGTGCGACATGTTGACATTTGTCCATTAGCAACATGTTGATATCAACAACCGTGCACATCATATTGCATCGGTTTGAAGGAATATTATTGGTGAATTGGTAATGGCTTTCATGTTCATGACGCTAATCCTTACATTTCCGACGCTTTGAACTCACGTTTACTGAGTATGAGTGCATTTCTGGGCATTTTTCGTTAAGTGTTTCCATACATGTGAATCACCCTGCTTCATCTGTTATGCTCTACAGACACTCCAGATGTCTTCCTAGAGCATTTGAGTACAAATTCGCTACAATTAATACTCAGGACATCTCTGTTGGCCAGCATCCGTACCTGGCGATTATGCAACCACACACAACGGGCATGAAGGTGTCCGCCATTTTGTATTTGATCCAGATATCGACTTAATACAAACGAATTATTGTTACCTGGTAGAAAGCCTATCAATTCATATCTATTTAGACAAGTTTCATTTGGCAGATTATCAGGGACTCCCTATGTTAGTTTGGGGAATCCCTTGCGCGTGCATGGTAGGATTCTGAAACATACAAAATTCAATAGAGCAGGTATGACTTCTTTGGTGAATTTTTTACCCGCCCTCTTTATGTTGGATAGTTTCCGAACTATTGGCGTCCGAAAGTCATTTTCCCACTCTTTCGGCACCTTGTAGATCTGAAACTATGTCCAATAGCAGAAAGTTGAAGAGAACTTTTTTTCTTGTCTCAGTGGCAGGAGTCACCTCCCAAGAGTTGTAACACTTATTTTGCAACACCCGATATATGTGTTAGAGGTCTGCACGGGCCGAAATGTTTAGCCTGGGCCCGGCCCGTGAACTTATAATGTGATTCCCGATCCTAAGCCCGAAATATGTTTTAACATTTAGCCCCGAGCCAGGCCCGAACTCGTGTGATAATCAAATGAGTCCGAAATAAGCCTGAATTACAGAAACTTAATAATTAACGTAAAAATGTATTTTTATTTACAGCGATTAGAGGTTTAATTTTTTTTGCAGTTGTGTGTTAAAACTTCTCCAGAAAAAACGGCAAAATAAATATCGTTGTACAGTATATGTACAAAGTTAGGCCCGAAAAGCCCGGTGAAATATGGTTGTATATTTCAAAATTTACGGCCCGAGCCGGGCCCGGGCCCAAAGTAATATATGGGTTGTAGGTCCGAGTCCGGCCCGCGGGTTGTGTGTTTGGAGGTGCCTACTTTGTAGTCGACTAAAGAAATGTGTACTTATATTGTTGTACTAAAGAGCTGCAGTAAAATTCCTGGAACGTTTTGACTGGAGAAGGAGTGGAAGTCTGATGAAGACACAGTTATTGTGTTAAAACTGTTACGAGATACTGTTTTTTTTTTTTTTTTTTTTTTTTTTTTTTACATATTATCACATAGCCTTGCTCAGTGTGTTATTGTGTATTAGTACAAAATGGAAACAAGGCCTGCAAGCTATTGATAAATGGAAAGCGGACAGAGGATGAAAAAAGAAAGAACGAAATATCACTTCTGAAGTAAACTTATGCATAATTATTACACAAAATATGGTTATGAAAATCAATATCGTATTGTGAACATTTCATGATCATTCTTTCTGACTTGACGTTGTAATGTTCCTACACTTTAAAGGCTATCATCAATTTCCTAACACTTTCTCGTGTCCACGAGTATTATTTTAAAATCAATTCTAACTCTTGTTCTAATGTTAAAGAATGTTATCAAATCATAACTTTTCTAGATTCGTGAAGCAAGAATATGAATGTTTCGTCGCGAGCAGGTCAAAACTCCCACAGCCAAAACTCCCACACTAAGAAAATTACAAAACGCCCACACAAACGGTCATAACTCCCACACAAATGGACAAATCCCCCAAATCCATGAAGGGTCATAATTCCCACAGCCAAAACTCCCACACTCAAGAATGTCAAAACGCTCACACAATCGGTCGTAACTCCCACACAAAAGGACAAATCTCCCAAATGCACGAACGATCAAAACACCCTTGTACTTCTTTTTATTATTTTCAGCTTGTGAAACTTACAAGACGTGCAACCAGGATCATTTCAAAGTGTGGGAGGTTTGTTCGATTGTGTGGGAGTTTTGTCTATTTGTGTAGCGATTGTGACAATTTCTGAATGTGGGAGTTTTGCCTATTTGTGTGGGAGTTTTGTCCATTTATGTGGGGATTGTGACCGTTGCTATGTGTGGGTGTTTTGTCCATTTGTGTGGGAGTTATGACCGATTCTGTGGGCGTTTTCACATTTCTTGAGTGTGGGAGTTTTGTCTGTGGTGGTTTTGACCGTTCGTGGATTTGGGAGATTTGTCTATTTGTGTGTTAATTATGACCGATCGTGTGGGCGTTTTGACATTTCTTAAGTGTGATAGTTTTCATATAGACTCGTTTCGTCAACAAATTTTAATTTTTTACTGCTAGAAGAGTTGAAAGTACAGGATGGTCCATAAGTAGCAGACCATGTTTGATGCGCCATAACTTCTAGTAAAGTTGGCATGAAAAGAAAACAGATGGCTTATTTTCTAACACAAACTATCTTTAATATCGGTTTTACATTGTGATCAACTCGCATGCTATCAGCATCAATACAGGCCTGTAATGACAAAGACACATTTTCACATTTTACAGATAATTCATGAAGAAGAATAGTAAATTAATTCCTCATTAATCACATCCTTCAGGTCGTATAGGGTGTTGATAATGCGGAAATATTTTTTATTCTTTAAATAACTCCACAGGAAAGTGCTTGGTGGGGTAAGGTCAGGACAGAGGGCAGACAATTTAATTTTCCTTCATGTCCAATCCAATGTCTGGAAAATGCCCTCTCCAACCAATTTCTTATTACTGAAGCATAATGAGGGGGAGTTCCATTCTACTGCTACCACACTGATCTAGATTGTCTCTCTGTTGGAGTAAAAGACAAATAGTGTTGCTAATGGGTTTCAGGTAGTTCCCGCTATTGAAGCCATCTTAAAAAAAGAAAAGAGCAATGACGTTTTCCCAGACCATGACGTCAGGACATTTAACATTCAAATCACGCAAGTAAATATAATTATGTTTGATTACAATACCGAACAGGTGAAATTTGGCTTCATCAGTACAATCAAACTGTCTCAACTGTAGGCCTTCTTTCAATTTGGTGATATACTCTTCAGCAAACTGCAGACCGCGATCAAGATCACCTTCATCCAATCTGTTGATGAGTCTCGGATGACATAAAACTATGTTCATACTAGCAGCGTTCACCCCGCTTCGCTGGGGTCACCCCGGAACGCAATAAACTTTGTTACTTAGATAATTTTTACTTTTTCGCTTTCAAGTGATATGATAAAAACCATAGAAGATTGCAGTAAATGTTAACATTATATCGCCTGTCATTTATGTTAACCCGCCGAGTGACACGGTCATGTGGGTTGCATATAAATACGGTTAGATTTAGCTATGATGAGCTAACAAAGGATTTCTACGTTATGGACACTTGAATGGTCAATTATCTCAAGACACTGGTAATTGAAAATTAAAGTGATATGATAAAAACCATCTAGGGTCCAAATCTTAATAACCCCCCAAAAATGAAAGAAATTGGTTCAGCCGTATTAGCGTGATGAGCTAACAAAGGATTTGTACGTTCTCTTTTATATATATAGATTTTTGAGCGTGAACTGAAAATTGTCAGTACTGTAATGATGTTCTAAGAATTGTCAGTATTGCGGACATGACAGCGTGTTGATTTGGATTGGTAAGTTGACGATCGCGAATATCTACTCTAGCCGCTTCTCGTTCTCAGTCGTGGATTTAGGATTGTAGAATTTTAGATTTCTGGGCTTTTGGCATCTATGACCATTTAGCCTGTCAGGTATGAAGGATGACGTCCCTCGGCGAGCACGAAAGGAAGGTAGTAAGGATTGGGAAGGGACGAAAATGGCCCGGGAACTGTAAGTTAGGTACCACCCCGTCATTTGCCTGGTGTGAATGACGAAAACCCAGAAAAACCTCACTCAGGGTGGCTGGCTTGAAAAGGCGTTTTACACTTTTTCGATCGAGTGACTCAACCGGGAATCGAATCCGGTGCTCGCTCCGAAGGCGAGAGCATTATCGACTACGCTACGCGGGGCCACGTTCTCAGTCGTGTTGACAGTGTTTGCTGTCTCTCCACTCGGCAGATGCAGCACGGTGCCAGTTGTTTCGAAGTGTTTATTTGAAAGTGTAATGATCGACAGCTTTGGTCCATCTAGTCCGCACTCAAGATGCCTACAGTGATAAAGTTCCTGCACGTTGTCTGTTATGCAGTATGGGAGTACGCACCGCATTCGTCGCTTTAAAGAAATCCTGCTATTCCCCGTTCCAGAAGTCAGAAGTTCAACTTATAAGAAGACAAGTACTTTAGAACGTTAGAATATGACACTTCTGCTAGAAATTATGGCGATTCAAACTGTGGTTTACTACTTATGGGCCATCCAGTAATACTACATACTAAGATTGCAAACGCTTAACTGAAGAACGAAAATATATGTTAGAGAGGATAGCTTTACCATATACTCGAAATGTGCACAGTGCAATCCGCGGGTGTTCGAACTCTGAAAACAAGATTTGCCGATTCGTAACTTAGATGTTATTATAGCGACAAAAGAATACTTTTTGCTTTTTAACACATTGAAAGCCATGCGCGTGCATAGCACGTGCACGGTATTTTGTCCAAGCTGGCCATGCACGTGCTATGGACGTGCAAGCAAATGTTATTATATAGGATTCCTTGTTGCATGCCAGAGACGTGCAAGATGATTTTGCAGAATCTGTAGGGATACCTCTGCATGCTGCTATACCCTGGTCGGAAGTCCGTTGTAGGCAGGAAGGGAGAACAATAAGGTGATATGGTGTTTCAGCGTAAAGATCATCTTTTGTGTGTGAAATGGAAAGACACAAGGGATGTCTTGATGCTTTCAACTAAACATCAAGCTACATCCACTGAAGTTACCGTAAAATCAAAGAACGGGCCTGTAGGGAAGATAAAACCGAACGTAGTGTTAGACTACAATATAAACAAAGTTGGTGTGGACAAAAGTGATCAATTAGTGGCGTATTACCCCTTCAATCGGAAGCAACTGAAGTGGTGGAAGAAACTATTCTTCCAATTGTTCAATATGTCATGAGCAAATGCATGGATACTATACAAGAAAACTAGAAGAGAAGAACAATGTGCATTTACCAGACTTTCTGCAGAAAGTGGGGGAAGCTTTGAGTGAAAAAGCATGTGTCGAAGCTCAACAAGTTCCTCAATTCTCAACTGGAACCAACAGATTGACCGGGAGACATTTTGCAAAGAAGGTTCCCGCTACGGAAAAAAGAGAATCCTACTAGATATTGTAAGGTCTGTTCTGATGTAGGAAAGGTATATGATGGCAAACGGAAGCGAAAGAACACAACATGGATGTGTCCTGATTATGATGTGGGTCTCTGCATGCCAGAATGTTTCCGTGTTTATCATACCAAGGCTAGGTACGGACTTTTTTCCTATATCGAAAATCATATCCAAGATAAACCATTATAGCTCGCCTTATGACACATGTATGCTTGTAATGTTTGTTTGTGAATGTAGAGGAAGCACTGATCTTTCATGTGGTATGATAAACACACATATTAACCTGTAGAATATTTTTTAATTCTTTATTGAAAAATACCAAAAATGGCTGGTTTTCTGAGTACCTTTTAAAACAAACACGCCGGCTTTCAAAGTGTTAAACACAGAAACGACTTTAACGGTTTCGAAAGAAATGTTTCATATATTCCCTATGAAATAACTACAGTTAGTATGACAGTTCGATCGGTGAAAAGCTGCAACATTTCTTCGCTCGTAAAATACTATAAATAACAGTTCACAATCCCTTCAAAACACTATTGTAATACAAAGAATGACATGAACAAAACGAATATTGGATACACTATTTTTCAAGTTATTTATTAAACCTTTTAGTGACACTTATTGCGTTATATTACCGATAGTTTGTTTATCCAATAACGACAGAGCGTATAATAATATATTGCTAGCAAAAATCGTGACGAAGTACGCGTATATCTATAACTGTTTAAAGAAAAATAACCCTGAAGATATTTCCTATCCATTTACTTGACTATATTGTAGTAACTGAAAAAGCTTTCTTCAGCATTTGGTTTTTTTTTTTTTTTTTTTGGTTTTGTTTGATATCTTCTCTTGTTTCTTTCTCACTGCCACTTAATCTTGGCAGACTGACCGATGGCCACACGGGTGCAAGCACAAATCCTCCAAATTCTAGCCATAACTCAACGCTGTTTCTGCTCAGGCGAAGAAAGATTCACTGTGTAATGTCACCCCTATCCTTTCAGCCACGTCTTCGTTCCTCTCTTGCCGAAAGATTTGTATTATATCCTTTTTTGTTTGGATCACAAGAAGCTCTTAAAGAAGACGGTACTTAAAGGAGAACGCTCATTCTTTCCTTTCTTCACAGAAGATGATTGTAAAACATGGTCCCTAAGGGAAAATTTTGGATGAGTTCAATTTTCTCTTGAGCTTTATTAATAAATGAACTTCAAAGTAATTCTGGGAACTTTCACTTGTCAATCATAGTATTTGGCATTTTCATTGCCAGTTCATGCGTTTCCAATTAACAGCAGTTTTCAAACAAATAGTGAAGATGCTATCGACAAAGGAAAATTATCTTTTAGTAAGAAGTACAAAAATGTTATACTAGATTAAGTATCAATATTATTTCTTAGAGTGATGTATTAGGATATTACAAGTTTTCATTTCACATATTCCTGTATGATCTGAATTATGATCTTTAGTGAGCTCTTTCGTGGCTAAGCGGTTAGTGTACGCGCCTTTGGCGTGGGAGACCCGGGTTTGATTCCCCGCGAGAGCTTATGTGGTTCGGATTCCACGTTAATCAGTAGGTCCACGTCTCTTATAGCCTCACTGCTGAACGGGACGTTAAACTCAAAATCAACTCAAATCAACTCAACTCATGATCTTTAGTGGCAACAGAACAAAATCTTGCACCTCATGCCAAACCTCTATACTTCGAACAAAGTCCATTAGAGGTGCTCCATAACTTTGGCTGTTTCATAACTTTGAGTAACAACAGACCGTTATGACTTGAGTTATGCTATGGTGAATGAGAGGAATGACGTAGTACGTTCCTTCAGGTTAACAATATGTCATACAGGGATATTATTAACACGTAAGAGGGAAATAACTTAAACAAAAGGAAGTCAGAAGAATTCATGTCACAAATTGCAAACAAATATTTCAATGTTTTCTTTTTTTTTATTTATTTATTTGATTGGATGGTTGATTTAGAATTTCACGTCACGTTTAGCGCCAAGGCTATATCAGATGGAGGACTACAATTTAACATGAGATCAGAAACACTTAAGCTGTCAACTTGGAATCGAATCTGATTTCCCGGGCCAAAGGCGTATACATTAACCATATAGACACAACAGGCTTATATTTGTTTATTTATTTATTCTTACATGCCGAGGTTAAGGCCTACCATGCCTTGTCTCAAACTTCACCATGCTAATGTATGGTATAAATTTTATAGTTACAAGTATACACATAACAATGCAAATAACACACACCTACAAACCACACAAACAAAAGTATAAACTAAGAGTGTTCAACAGCCATTGTCCCTCATATAGAAGGAAATTTATTTTTCCGCAAAGTTACATACTACAGAAATGCACTTTTTCCAGGATAAAAACACAACATAACTATAGCTTTAATGTAACTTTTAGTGCTATTTTTCGTATTAAGCGTTCAACAATCTTCAAGAACGATTATATCTTTCCTTTTTTTCTTTTAGAAAAAACGCTGTTGGACACACTGTATTTATTTCATATTATTATAGGATGTGTGTCCGTAAGCCATTTGCTCTATTACTGTACGATTCGCTGACCTTAATTGCTCTAATTATCTATAGGAAAGTTATGTAGAAATCTATCGCTTTTCCAGACAACATATAAGGCGATTACATTATAAGATCCTTTACGTTCGTTTCCAGATGTAGATGATTCACTCTTTCAACCTGTCACACATATAAACTTAATACCTCTATTGCTTGGAAACTGATTTTGATGAAAATACGATGTAACTACAGTTATAGTTTACAGCAGAATCGAGTTAAGGGTGTTACATATTCTTTTTTAAGTTGACTAGAAAAATTTCTTTACCATGAACCAATTTAACACTAAGGAACAAATAATTCTGTAGCTCCTAAAGTAACACGTAAAATGCTTAATAAAAAATGGATTTGTTTTGCGGAAGTTACGCTGTTATTTTCTTGAATTTACATGTGAATTCACTAATCTCTTACCTTTAACCAATAACTTCGAAATAAGATGATTGGACTACTTTAAATACTATTTCCTTTGGCGTAGGGAACTCAATTGTTTGTATGCTACCGAATCTTAGTGATGAAAGAACAAGCAGAAAGACGTTTTCACTTTTACTGTAATATATAGTTAACAACTATAGGTTAACTATATTTACATTCAGCTAAAATTGTATTCTTTTTGTGAGATATAACATGACATTCAACATGATGTCGTCAAATCAAAACAATTTCTAACTGGAAAAATACTGTGGGTATAAACAAACTCTTAACAATACTGCTGTCATAATCTTATTACATTTTGTGAGCAATTGTTATTACTACCGTGTTATACTAGAACAAGGAAGTTTTGTATCATCATTACGGTCAGACATCATTGCGTCAAAATACTTAATGTAAATCGAGATACGACCAGATTTAGATGAAGACCTATCATTTCTGTATTGATGTATGTATGTACGTATGTTCAGAGAATATTTTGTCAACGATAAATCACGCAAAAGATTACATATACACAAGATGTCCTGCACAACTTTCCATTTGGTTCAATATTAGTAAAGTGCCTGACATTTAACATGTAGATTAAGAAACGACCTGCACAACAGAACAGAAATTCTCACACAAATTAACCTCTGTATTATATGCCGTCAAATGTGTATATTGAAAAGTGTCTGGATTGAGAATATCGTTCAATTTATGTAAGTGGGATAACTGAATTATAATAATAGAAGAAAAGTAATTATCACTTCTCATTATAAAGAATTATAGTGTTCATATTTCCAACTTGGTTATATATTTTTAATGGAATACGAACACTCATGTCCAAAATGATTGTCACATGTCTATAACTGACTTATTGTAAGAATATAATTGGATACTGATTTTGTAGGGTACTTTTAATATACCCTACTGATACTATGTGTATAATCGGGAAATGTATATTTGTGGTAAAATTCATAGAAAGAGAATTATAAATACGAAAATTAGAATGAGTAAAACAAAATGTTGCTAAATGGACAAGAAAGTTTTATTTTCGTTTTATTGTTCTTATGTACTGCTCTTTTGATATGAAAATTAACGCATACATGTCTTTGCCGATTATGCATATACTAACATTGTAAGAAATATCGGGCGAATTCGTTACCATATTATATTCCTACAACAACATATTTATAGATATGCGACAATAATTTTGGACATAAGTGTACATAATTTTGCTGATGGTATTTATATTTTTTCTTGATTTTCCTTTCTGTTTGATTTTCTTTCCTATTCTTTTTCGAACTACAGAGAGCTTGTTCGTAACGCACCACATCCCTCCTTCTGTTACCTTTTGGGTTCAGATGGTGGATACTGGCGACATGTGTTGTAAAAGAAATTTCAAGGTATTCCTACTATAGATTTTGTTGGTGTCATCCGCTTCCCAACAACACAAACCATAGGGCTTTCTACTACACTTAATCTACCTTAGTTTATTCTACTCTCTTAAGCCTAACTTAAACCTACAACAGACATACTACTCACTACTGTTTACTCTACTTGCCTTAGACATACTTACCGGAGAATTCACTTTCATACTCGCCTGATGATTCCATTGGAAGGACTCGATACGTATAATGTCTTCTCCAGATACTCGTCGAAGATATTCGCCTGAAATAAAAGATCAGAGTAATGTATACTTGTAATGTTTGTATCACTGAAGGGTTAATCCATGCCAAGTGATCGAGAAAAAACGGAAAATTTCCGCGGGTGAAATCAGTGCCTACGGTAGCAACATATTTGGACACTGAAGACATGTTTGGGAACAGGAAGAAACTGACGTAGAGGTCTGAATTTGTGTGTGCATGTAGTGCGGGATCATAAGTTTATGCTTAAAAAATTGCAGACCTGTAGCTGCTCCCAAAGACCTGAAAAAATATTGTAAAGTTGGGAACGTATGCCAATTTGGCATATTTCATTGCCCAATATCTCCAATGGGTCTGAATAAAAATATGAAATTTAGGGAATAGTTACTCCTTTAGCATACCATAACACAACAAAGCGCGTTTTGTGTTTGTGAGCAGAAGGGGCTCAAAGTATTAAGGAAGGACGTCATACTCTAGGAGGTGTTTTGTTCACAAATGCAACTGGAAATTCGTTGTTGTGAAGTAAAATAAAGTAAGATAAAAGGCTAGTCCAGTTAAGTATCTCAAGCTCCTTTCTTTCCTCTAGTTGTGAATTACTGTCTTATCACCCATAGTAGCACTGATGAAAAATGCTGCTATCAGCAGAAGGCGAGAAAAGTCAAAATACACACTTGGCAAAAAGTCTGTATGTACTCATTGTCGTTTGGTATATCAATGATATTCAAACATGATTATGCTTGTTTTAGCTGTCAACTCATGCAGAAGACTGTTGTTCTTTCGTTAAATTTACATTCATCAGTCAGTGAACACTCACTCA
The DNA here is from genome assembly GCF_964235325.1 of Thermobia domestica. NCBI lineage: Eukaryota > Metazoa > Arthropoda > Insecta > Zygentoma > Lepismatidae > Thermobia > Thermobia domestica. Next base: position 181,219,521 of record NC_137454.1, on the reverse strand, counting down.
CTGTAAATACTGATTGGGGAATGTAAATTTAACGAAAAGACTACAATCTCCTGCATGAGTTGACAGTTAAAACAATAATAAACAAAATTGAAAATCATTGAAATAGCAAGCAGCAAGAGAAATGAGTATTTACGGACTTTTTTTTTTTTTTTTTTTTTTTTACAAGCATGCATTTTGACTTTTCTCTTCTTCTGCTGATAGCGGCATTCTTCACCAGTCCTGCTGTGGGTGATAAGACAGTAATTCACAACTAGAGGAAAGAAAGGAGCTTGAGATACTTAACTGGACTAGCCTTTTATCTCACTTTATTTTACTTCACAACAACGAATTTCCAGTTGCATTTGTGAACAAAACACCTCCTAGAGTATGACGTCATTCCTTAATACTTTGAGCCCCTTCTGCTCACAAACACAAAATGCGCTTTGTTGTGTGTTATGGTATGCTAAAGGAGTAACTATTCCCTAAATTTCATATTTTTATTCAGACCCATTGGAGATATTGGACAGTGAAATATGCCAAATTGGCATACGTTTCCAACTTTACAATATTTTTTCAGGCCTTTGGCAGCAGCTACAGGTCTGCAAATTTTTTAGTTTAAACTTATGATCCCGCACTACATGCACACACAAATTCAGACCTCTACGCCAGTTTCTTCCTCTTCCCAAACATGTCTTCATCGTCCAAAAATGTTGCTACTGTAGGCACTGATTTCATCCCTTTCAAGTGGTCTTAGACAAAAATTGTAAGAGGACAAAGTTTTAGCTCTGCACAAGTTCGACAAGCTCAGCAATTTTCAATTTGCTAGGACAAATTCAAAACAACGTAAACGCCTGAAATAGAGAAAACGCAAAATAGCGGCAGAAGCTGCGTTGGAACGAGAGGTTTTAAAAATAATTAATTGCGGCTTTGAACGATCATGATACAGTATAAACATTCATGAAAAAATAGATCTTTTGGAAATGGTCGAGCGGCACATGCTTGATCACTTAGAATGGATTGATTCTGAATATATGGCAAGTAATGCATGTCATTAATTAAACTAGTGATTTAATATTATACGGATTAATTTAATTTTACAGAATTGTGCTGTATCAATAAAGATTCCTAAGCTTTCTCTTTCAGCAGTTTTGAACTTAATGTTAAATTGTACTTTCTGGTAAATTTGTATCGCGTACATCCATCTGTGTTGATGTTATGGATCCGTGGAAGTATACAAATGCATCATCGAATCTGGACAGCATTATCATCGTTGTGCGTATAATCATTCTCATTCACTAGTAATGAGTGGTGACCTGTGTCTTGTTTAATATCGCCTCGTATTTCCTTAGCGCCATCTGGAGAAGATCTTATTAGAACAACACTGTTCGTTACAATATTGATATCGAAGGATGCACCTCGGGTATTGATTGAAATCAAGACTACTCTACATCCTGTCCATCATGGAATGTAAAGGAAGAAAACACAATTAACACTATTTTTTTCTCTTCCTTCTCCAAGGATACGCATGTCAGTGAAAGTACAATGATAGTGATCCAGTTGCACTCGTATCTAGTGTCAATTTCAACTATATAACTTATTTCTATTCTTCATTTTTCTACTTTCTTACTAATTAGTATATACGAATTATGTCTAATAACTCAATATTTCCTGTACACAATTATCTTCCTCATGTTCTTCTGCTAGTCACTCAAGATTAGAAACAATATTTAAATATTATCAAAATTCTTGAAGTGTTCTCCCAGCCATTTTCACAGCACAAGACACGAAAGGACATTGGCCATTTCTACAACAATTTCTGCTCGAACTCACCTGCAAAAATTTCCACAATTATTAGGTTCTTAGCTACTAATATTATAGTTTCCTATTTAGAGAAAAATGTCGGTTATAATGTATACAATGTCGCAAATATCTCTGTGTTTAAAAACAAAAATATGGTTGCTATGCAATTAAAATAAACAAAATAAACCTATTATCGTTAAATTTTACCCCATGTGTTAGCATTAGAATGACGTTGCTAAGGTTCTATCTTGAGGAAACTAATGTGACGAAAACTTTAGGTCACTTACGTGACAAAAATCAACATCGGTGTAGTGATCTAGGAGGAGTTGAGCACCAAATATCGTTGCATTTATTTTTATTTATTAACAACTAATTAATAGTAACGATAATGATATATCATTATTACTAATGATTATTATCTGATTAAACAATGTTCACATATAAGTGTTTACTAAGTGTATTTGCATACTATAAACATAGCATACAGAATTATTGTTCTTTTTGAGTGTACGTTATCAAATGGTTTGATAATATTTAGAACTAGTTCATAAGTGAAACCACTAGCTAACCAACCGTAATTAATATAAGTTAACATTTAGAACATCGTAGTAATTTTCAATATTTATATGTGATTATATACACTGAGAAAAAAAATGTAGGTGGCGTACTTAAAAAGGTAGGTTACATGGGTAATTCCTGTAGTTTTTGGACTTAACGTACAGCAGACGTATAACTGAAAACGCATGTTTTATAATGTTTTCTGTATAAGTGTTCCATCTATACGTACTTTTCGTATGAAACAACATAGACGGTCAGGATTTCACATACAAATGGACGTATATAACATATAGCTGAGGAATATAACGTGATATGCGGAAAACTGTTAGATATCAGACATTTTGCAATGGCATGATGTAACATCTAAGGGCAGTGCCTATATTACATACGGATAACGTATGTTCCGTAGTGATTTCTATAGTAAGCAAGGGGATACCGTATATTTGAACAATATACCGCTGTCCGGTGAACGGATTTTTCTCAGTGTACTAGTAGGAAAGTGAGGTATCTCTATTCTTTAAGGTTATAACTACTTTTTAAGGAAAATTATTTTTAAAAAGTTGCTTTAAGAGTTACTTAAAGAATCTTTGAGAGCTGTAGTTAAAAAAAGAAAACATGGTGTAAAATTTTTTATTTAATCATTATTTCACTTTTACCAGCAAGTACGCAATAAAGTAAAATGTCTCTGAAGCTATATAATGTATTGTAATTCTATAAAATTATATTCATACTCTCTCTATGGCAATAATTACACGTTTCCAACAATATGGGTTTATGTTCATTAATATGATAATTATTGTATAGACTACAATTTGGATTTAATTCATATTCAACATAGTACTACGTTCAGTCTACTTTATACTGAAATTTATTTAAAACACAATTTGATATATTATTGAAGCAACATTATCGATTTTCTTTGAATCCACTTAACACGTCTTCGTAATTTCCGCAAAAAATTATTTCATTTTATGGCTCAAAAGAAAAATTATATTTCAGGCAAGAATTTTCATGTAGGCCTTATATCTCGAGAACTAAATATAGTGTAGCCAAACCAAAACTAACAATTTACTCAGCATGATGTGCTTATTCCGTAAAAAATACGAAAACTAGATTTAAGGACCGTTCAAAAAATTTGTGGCCACTTATCCACAAAATTCAATATATTTAATACTATCAGAAATGTTCTTGTTCGCCCCATATTTTGAGAACTACATATAGTGTAGCCAAACCCAAACCTGATTTAGGAGCCGTTTCAAACTTTTGTGACGCCTGATCCGAAAACTAATTATTCGCCAAGATCGCAATCTTTTGATCAATTTTGGATCATTCCTAAAATTCTTGCTTATGACATTTGGAGTATATTATTTTTAGGATTTACAATCTATCGCTCAGTAATACCGTATTTAGAAATTACTCCATCTTTTAAAAGAATATCACATTGTAAATATCATTCACTGAAAAAAAAACGCACGTGGCGTACATAAAAAACGTAGGTTACATGTCCTGTAGTCTTTGGATTTAACGTATAGCAAACGTAAAATTGAAAAAGTATTTTATACCTACTTTCCGTATAAGTGTTTCGAATAAACGAACTTTCCGTACGAAAGAGAGAACTGTATATAAGAAATCAGGATCTCACATACAGATGGAGGTATGTAACATATACCTGACGTATGTAACATACATATATGTGTGTAATACAAGGAAGACCGTTAGATGCCATACATCCTGCAAGGGCATGATGTAACATCTAAGCGGGAAATGTATGTAGCATATGGATAACGTATGCTCCATACTGATTTTCGTAGTAAATATAAGTATTCCGCGTATATTTGTAAATATCTCAGATTTTCTTGAAAAGAACTATGCGTGTTCCTTTCGAACTTAAGAATCAATTATATTGCTTAATGGTAAAATTACAGAGAAATACAAAGGATTGCATTCACCACATTTTAACATTTAGTTTTAACGATAATTTCCTTAAAAGATCATCTGATATTCAGGAAACGTATCGTGTTCTTTCATTCATAAATGCCACTGGGGATTAGTGTTTGGGCTGGAGTAGTCCTAATTGTTATCTTTTATCTCTTGTAGAACGTGCAGTAACAAAGACACGGAAAAAAGGAAAGAAAGAAAGGAACGAGAGAGAAAAGACCAATAGGAAAAGCACAATGAAATATGTGTGAAAATTGTTTACTAGGTCCTCTGAAGCAAATTCTTTCCGTAAATTCAGTGCGGCCTGCTCCACTTTCGTATATAGCTCTTTTGAAGGTGATATATCCTTAATTTAAGTTAAACTCGGAACATACTTTGTTCCACATCCTTACCACTTCATCCAAATATCGGAATACAAACACACATTAAAGAGACGGTTTGGTGAGTAGATTTTATGATATTTTTGGGGGGAGGAATGTTGCCTTTAAGTAAACTTGTTGGTTATTAAGTTTTACGTTTTCAATTAATTCATACAAAATAATTCATGTTTTGTATGAAAGTTTACGGAAATAAACCTTATTTACATATGTAACGAAAACACTTCCACAACACCTTTCAATTGGCCAGTTATTGTATTGGAGTTTAGAAACCTACAAGCAAATGTAACAAGTTTCATTATTATAACTGTTGGGAATACGATATTTCTTGGCCACCCTGTATAACATTATCAAATTATGAACATTTATTCACCATTAAGATCATTAAATTGATGAAAATGTTTTTCGGGAACGATTTGACAAAACCACACACAAAAATCTTTAAAAAGAACACTTTTAAAGTACGAGTAAGAAGAAAAGCTGTAACTATTTTTCTGTAAAGTAATCTTTAATAGCAAAGTTTTGTAGACATGAAATACAGATTGACTATTTTTTTTTCTTTCTGTTAAGCAGATATTAGTTTCTGACACTCAACCTTGGTATCTTCAACTGAGATCCATTAACAGAAATTGAGTGCAATCAAGAGCTGCATGTAGGTGTGGTTTATCCCCTGGAAGTACATTGAAGCAGAAATAAATAAGAAAAAGGAAAGGAAAAAGTCTCTTGCTTAGTCGTCATCTACCTCTAGAAGCTCTTTCTACACCGGTCTCTAATCAGTGAAATTACGTAGAAAATTAAATCAAAGACTGTCATCAGTCCTGTAGAAATCCTAGGATTTCCTCTTCGGTATTTGCTACCGCTTTAATGGTATTGGGTTTGCTGAAGATGTTACTAATATTAGCAGTACTAAGATGTTTTTTATGTACCTATACTTCTCTGCTGCACTTCCAGATGATAACAATTTCAACGTATATATCATCAGTGCCAGTATCTTCGATTATCCTACCGTTTTGCTTCATTACAATTAACATTAGCTAATGCCTTTAAGTGCATTGAAAGAGGAAAGTGAATGGGGACAAAACTTTAAGTGAAACATAAAAATATCTTTTTCTCGAACACGATAGCAGAGTAATAGCACAATTGAAGAGACTAGCATTATAAATGACTTTTTTTTTTTAATTTAAGGAAGAAAAATTGATGGTAAGATTTTTAGTGAAGAAGCATTAAGTATTACAAAGTGAAAAAGTAAATTCGCTGCTTAATGATACATTCATTTTATACGAAAGGTAACATAATTATTATAATGGAATCCATTGCGGAATGATTTTTTTTTTCAAGATTTTCCTCACAATGATATAACTTGAAAAATTGGTTTCCATATTATTTTACGATACTTCTTGATCTTGTTACGTCATCTTCTATAAGGACGTTCTCTAGGTCATTTTTGTATCTTGATATCCAGTCAAGGAGTACTTCCCCGTATTGATCATCATTACTTCTTGTTATGTCCATGTTCACTTCAGCGCCTTTATTTTCACGAAAATATTTCACCACTTCGATAATTTTCGTGATCAGTGTCACTCGTTTCCTACTTTTGTGGTCAATTTCTATAATCTCTTTATGCTTCTTGTGTAGTCCTGTAGATTGTTTTACTGTTACTTACGTCAAATACGTCAAATTAGTGCATTGCATTCAGAGTGCGTTCGTTGAAATTTTCACACATTAGACTCTGACATTTCACATTTTAATATGAAACATTTCTTTCTGACTTTCAGTCTAGCTTTGAAAGTCTGTTAATACTTTCTTCTTTAACTCTGCAACCACTAGAAATCTTCTGTCCTAGGTGCATGTAGGATTTAACTTCTTCTAATTCCTTCTTCTAAACTTCTGCTTTGACTGCATTTGCGTAGTTGTTGGACATCAGCTTTATATTTTCCACATTCATTTTTAATCCGACTTCTTCTCCCTTCAAATTGAGCTTTTTTGCCCTATTTTTGAATTCTTGTAGGTGTCGCTTGCAGAAATGATGATAAGGTAAGTAGGGTTGAGTAATATATGTTTCATTTATCTTTATACTCTTGTTCTACGGGTTCTGACAAGGGAACCTTCCGAAAATGGTAGTTGCAGTGAAAGATATGGCCTATGCCAATTGAAAGAGCTGTAACAGAGATGAGCATTCCCAAAAAATTAGCTGCCCATAGCAATAGGTTCAAGAAATATAAGGGGTAGAAGTTCGGGAAACAGCAAGGTTGGACAAGGGGGAAAAGTGCGAATTCCGCAAAAAAAAAGGGGGGTACGGCAAAATACAATGCTGGCAAGTGATGTATAGAAAGAGACTTGCCACAATAGGGAACAAATGGAGGCCACCAGTAGGGTTAACAGTGTTGCCAACTGCAATAAAAAGTACATGTTTTGTAAAGAGCACTATATGAATTGAGTGCAATATTCAGTGTCATGTAGAACATAGGATATGGCGTGTATAATCAGTGGTACAATTTAAGAAAAGAAAATAGAAAAAACAGAAGTACGAAAAATACGGAAAAGACGAAGTTGGCCATAATGCGCCACATTTGATCACGAGCTGTGCATATTAGAATGAACAAAACAAGAAGCACCGACTATGCAGGAAACCGACGTACCTAGAGTCGACAAGAAAAACGAGTTCCAAACTTGGCAGCACTGGCCATGAACATCCAGACAAGTCTAATATAGTTAGGTCACTCGCTTCACAAAACGAAAATTCACCAGGCATCACTCGAAATGCATCAATGCTAGAGTGATTGAGGCAATACCAAATCGGGGAACATGAAATGGTTGGGTTGAGCCAACAATCTATAATAGAAGTAAACATTATGTCATGGTTGGGTCGTATGTGGGAATATACAGGGTGTCCCACGTAACTTTGTGACCTGAAAGATTTGAGAAACGAACAAAAATGTGACGGATCCAGTTGTGCAGGAATGTACCAATGTCAGGGGATGATAAAAGTCTGTGAGAAGCAAGTGCTCCCAGGATCCCCATCATAGGGCCCCAGGAGCCAACTTCAAACTTTCAAATGGCAACAGGGACCAAGTGGTACCTCTCTCGATAGATCATGGAATGTGCAACAACACATATAGGAAACATTTGCTATATGAAGCATGTTTTTCAAAATGGCCGCCACAAATATATGTTGTGTCTTAACATAGCATCGAACATTGTGATCTCAAATTGCTGCGAAGCGAAAAGAGATGTTGCAAATCCAATTGCACAGGAATGTATTCATGTCGAGGGCCAAGAATGCTTTGTAGGAAGCAAGTCCCCAGGGTCCCCATCATAAGGCTCGAGGGGTCAACCGCAACATTTGAAATGGGAACAGGGGGCGGATGATATTTCTCTGGATAGATACAACACCGCCTATAAGAAACATTTGCCATATGAAGCACGGGTTTCAAAATGGCCGCCAAAAATGCACGTTGTTCTTGTCACCGAGCAGATATTTTTGGCGGCCATTTTGAAATCCCATATGGTAAATATTTCTGATATGCGTTGTTGCATATTCCATGATTTATCGAAAGAAATATAACTCGACCGATGATGTTATTTGAAAGTTTGAAGTTGACCCCTGGGACCCTATGATGGGGGACTTGGGGGCACTTGCGTCTCACAGAAGTTTCCGGCCGCTGACATGGGTACATTCCTGCACAACTGGATGTGTCACGTTTTTTTTCGCTTTGAAACTATTTCAGTCGCAGAGTTAGGTCGGACACTCTGGATACATCATATAGGCGGTGATAGTACTGCAGAAAGCAACACACAGCAGATCAAGCCTTTGATTATATTTGCTTTCTACTGGTGTGGATATGTGATGGAAAGACCACCAAAGGTTCTGACACCTCTAGAGTACTGTTTCGAGACATTCACAGGCGATCATTGTACCATGTATGATGGATTGGCAGTATTCCGCTGTACTCACTGCAAATGTATCTTCTGTTTGGACCATTGTCTCATCGAACAATTGCACGTACAATGTGGACGAGCATGTACAAATGATGCGAAGGCTAATGCCTGTTGCAGGAATTTTCTTTTTGTGAAGCGAGTGGCCTAACTATATTAGAATTATCTGGATTTTTATGGCCAGTGCTCCCAACTTTGGAACTCGTTTTTCTTTTCGACTCTAGGTACGTCGGTTTCCTGCATAGTTGGTGCTTCTTGTTTTGTACATTCTAATATGCACAGCTCGTGATCAAATGTGGCGCATTATGGCCAACTTCGTCTTTTCCGTATTTTTCGTACTTCTGTTTTTTCTATTCTCTTTTGTTAGATTGTACCACTGATTATTCACGTCATATCTTATGTTTTACATGACACTGAATATTGCACTCACTACATATAGTGCTCTTTGCAAAACATGTACTTTTCATTGCAGTTGGCAACACTGTTAACTCCACTGGCGGCCTTCATTTGTTCCCTATTGTGACAAGTCTCTTTCTATACATCACTTGTCAGCATTGTATTTTGTCGTGCCCCCCTTTTTTGCGGAATTTGCACTTTTCCCCCTTGTCCAACCTTGCTGTTTCCCGAACTTCCACCCCTTATATTTCTTGAACCTATTGCCATGGGCAGCTAATTTTTTGGGAATGCTCATCTCTGTTATAGCTCTTTCAATTGGCATAGGCCACATCTTTCACTGCAACTATCATTTTCGGAAGGTTCCCTTGTGAGATCAAAACTCATATTCTTGTGTGTTTGTAGAAAACTTGGGAAAAATGTTATCATCTTGTCGTATTTCATTCTAACCGCTCTTGTGGGCTAAACAGTTTGATGTTAGGACTGGATTCTTTATTTGATATATGATGCGTTCAGTGTACAAGAGAACCAAGTCCACTATTTGGTCATTTTTGAAATATTTCATCATTAAGATTTCTATCTGGAGTTCCTTTCAGAGATTGAAAGATTCATGTCCAGAGATTGTAATGAATTGATTTAATATAAAACATAAATATTAATATTTGCTTATTCTTAACTGTACCGTACACATTTTTTCTTTTTCTCACAACTTTCGTACTTGCGCTTGACTTGCAAGTAACACTTCCCAAATGCAGCACTTTGATTTCATAAAATTTGGCAGGTAGACACTACACATAAAATAAACAAATACGTGTGTTTTATTTTCTGCGGAAAAACGGTTTTAGGGGTCAAAAGCCCCAACCCAAAGTTTTGAAAGTTGACGCCCCAAAAGGCAAAAACAAATGGATCTAAGTGAACGAAATTGTGCACAGATATTGCAGACGTGAAATGAGCAATACGTGTTTCGTATTTTCCTGGAAAAACGGTTAGGTGGGGCACGGACCCCTCTAAACCGTTCATTACGAAATATCAAAAGTGCTAGTAACAGTATGTCAGATGTGTCTAAAGGACATGAAGAACTGCAACAAAACTTTGTGTAGGGACAATACAGAAAAAATAAAGGAATACGGGGTTTTTATTTTCTGCGGAAAAGCGGTTTTAGGGGCAAAAGCCTCACCCAGAATTTTGGAAGTTGATGCCCGAAAGGCAAGAAGAAATGGACCGAAGTGAATGAAATTGTGCACAGATATTGTAGACATAAAATGACGGAATACATGTTTCGTATTTTCCTGAAAAAAAAAAACGGTTGGGCGGGGCACGGAACCTTCTAAACCTTTGATCTTAAAATATCAAAACTGCTAGTAACACTATGTCAGAAGTGCCTAAAAGACATGAAGAATTGCAACAAAACTTTGTGTAGGGACAACACACAAAAAATAAACGAATACGTTTTTTCTTATTTTCTGCTGAAAAACGGTTTTAGGGGCAAAAGCCCCCACTCAGAATTTTGAAATTTGATCCCTGAAAGGCAAGAAGAAATGGACCGAAGTGAATGAAATTGTGCACAAATATTGTAGAGGTAAGATGAGGGAATACGTGTTTCGTATTTTCCTGAGAAAAAAAAAAAACTGTTGAGCCTACGGAGGCGTTGAGTGGTGGAAGGAGTAGACCGAAGTGAAAGAAATTGTATGCAGATGTTGGATATGTAAAATAAGGCCTTTCGTGTTTCACAAGTATCTCCATCCGATTTCTTCAAATTTGGCAGATCAACAACAAGCACAAACATTATAGCATATTTTATAGTATTTCAGGATGCACCTTTAACTCTTACAGTGCTTTTCCGCATAAACAAAACACGTGTCGATTAATTTCCTGTTTGCTGTTGATGTGCCAAATTTGAAGCAAAACGGATAGGGACACTTGCGAAACACGAAAGGCCTTATTTTACATAGGGTCACTAAAATATTTACACAATTTTCATTTGCTTCGGCCCACAGCTCCTGCGCTATTACGGTAACATTTACTTTTTTTGTTCGGGGGCCTAGGCCCCAACACTGTTTTTCTGCACAAATTAAAACACGTTTCATTTATTGTTTTGCAAATTTTCTCTATACGAAGTTTCGTTACAATTCTCCATATTCTTTAGGAACTTCTGACGTATACATATTTGCACTTTGATATTTCGTAATCAACGGTTTAGAAGGTCCGTGTCCCACTCAATCGCTTTTTCCAAGAAAATACGAAACCCAATTACCTCATTTTACGTCTACAATATCTGTGCCCAATTTTATTCAATTCGGTGCATTTTTCTTGCCTTTTGGGCCATAAATTTCAAAATTTTGGGTGGGGGCTTTTTCCCCTAAAACCGTTTTTCTGCAGAAAATAAAAAACTTGTGTTCGTTTATTTTTTGCGTATTGTCCATAAACAAAGTTTCGTTGCAATTCTTCTTGTCTTTTACACGCATCTGACATACTGTTACTAGCACTTTTGATATTTCGTGATGAATGTTTTGAAGGGTTCCGTACACCACCTATCTTTTTTTTTTTTTTTTTTTTCAGGAAAACACGAAACATGTATTCCCTCATTTTAAGTCTACAATATGTGTGTACAATTTCGTTGACTTCGGTTCACTTGTTTTTGTCTTTCGGGCGTCAATTTTCAAAATTTTGGGTGGGGCTTTTGCCCTACCTAAAACCGTTTCTCAGCAGAAAATGAAAAAAACACGTGTTAGTTTATTTAATGTGTAGTATTTACGTGCGAAAGTTTATCAAAATTGGAGAGTTAAACTTGGGAAGTGTTACTTGTTGGTTGTGTTCTGAACGCTACTATGCTTTTTCAACACTACTAGACTTTGGTCATTGATACTCGAGATCTTATCGAAGACATAAGTGTTTTCTTTATACATATTTATCTATCTATCTATACATACATACATATCTAGCTATCTGTTGTTCCCATATACACGTACATAAGGAGAACAACGAATAAACATAATTCAGATTAGTTTATCCGTTTACTCTTGGTATTCTTCCTAAATATTGTGCTGTATTCACTCCTAAATACATTGTATTCTTTTTATTAGGTGAAATTTGTGTACTTTTGTTTTCTAATTAAAGCGTCAGTAGTATTTCGAAATTTGTAGAGACAACTTATAGTTGGCGAAGATTTCCTTTAATTCCCTATTGTGAAAGGCACATCTTTCCCAAGTGTAATTTGAAAATAATATGCAAAGTTATTATTTTTTAATAAATGCAAATATCTTACCTATTTGCATATTAATATTTGAATTTTGCATTTTAAACATATGCATTTCCAAATACGTTTTGAATTTCCGTACTTGTAAATATATTACCCTTACGAACCCTCATTCGATTTGAAGTAGGTGTAAAATTTCATCTCATAAAGTAATTATTTTGGCATCTGGAAAATCTGTTGTGCTTCTCAACTGAGAGTGGATGATGCCACCCAACCAAAAAAGAATTCAACAAAATAATCACTTTCAAGTGATAACAGGTGTATTTAGCTATACTATGTTAGTCAATATGAGTATTTTCACATGTTTTCTATTATATTTTTTTATGTTTTATCAATCATATAACTAAATATAATCGAAGAATTAACTGCCTAGATCAAATTAAAAACAAAATAACCGGATATGTAAACATAATGAAAAAATGTTTTTCAGTTAAGTAAAAGTAAGAATATTGATTCTTATATATATATGGAGCTTTTGTATGTGGAGCGACTTACTTAGAAGTGACATTCTAATAACGCAAAAAAGAAAAACCTAAAGTTTTCCACAAGATTCTTTTTTAAGAAAAGCATAACACAAACCAACGAACAAACAGCGTCTCTTTCCAAAATTGGATATCTGGAATGAAGTGGCGGGAGAGAGAGAACAACAATTTATAAGAAACGACTGGAGGAAAAAAGAGGGTCTGTTGGTGCGTTTTTGTTTCAAGTATGAAGAGGGAGATCTCCTCACAGACAAAACTAACCAGAAGGCTTTAGTAAAAAATAACGGTCAATGCAACTTTAAAAGACTAGTGCTAATGCCTGTGTATTCGGTGGCAAAGTTTGTGCTTTTATATAAAAAAAGCCTGTAAATATTTCAGGACATGAAAAATGAGTAATTAGTCATTACAATTTAAAAAAACTGTGTTACTGTACTAGTCTAAGCGCATCACTTACTATTTCTCCAAAAACTAAACTCATCGGAGACTTATTAATTATTTCTAAATAAAATAAAAAGTCTACCATACAATACTATATATATCCCGTGAAGATGTATTTTATTAATTTGTTCAGTAGTACTGAAGTGTGAAAACATAAAGTCTATGCTACTCGAGCTAAAGTGTCATGTTAGTAAAACTCATGTGAAATAAAATCAAAAATAAGAGTGTTTAGCTGAATAGATATTATACTCCATAAACTCTTCAGTTTATAAGAACTTCCATTTGTATTTCTTTAAAACATTTCAAAAAAGATTATGTCCAACAGTTCAATTTATGGTGCGCACAAACAGTAAAAAAAAAAATTTTTTTTGTTGTGTTATCACAAGTAAATAATCAACATTAGTTTCCATATAGAAGAAATTTGTAGAACATATTAATCACATTGGTTTATAAACAAAAATAAAAGTGATATTGTGTTCATTCCCAGAAAAAAAGATTATTATTATTATTATTATTATTATTATTATTATTATTATTATTATTATTATTATATTATTTCATTTTCATGAATCCTTTTTCATCAGGCTATGTAGTAAGTACAGATTTTAAACCTGTATTGTCTCTCTTTCAGGATGGGAGGTGTGATTTCCTCCCAGAAATCAAAGTAATTAATAATATAAAATTGTCTGATGGTGGGAGATATCTTAATATATATAGTGGGCAGTATTAAGCCGTGTATTTGGAAGGAGTCACTGACGGGGCAAGTAACCATAAAAAAAAAAAAAACAACCCACTAGTTCGCAACCTAGGGAATGTGAATATACATAACTATCTTAAATATTTAGATATTCTATCAACATTTTCTAGTTATTAACATCACTTACATTTGTATATGAAATTTTTATTTCATTTATTATTTCAAAAGAAAAGTTTTGGTTAAAAAAAATCGCATTCCCTAAACACAGTCCCTTTTGACACTTCCCTCAAATAATGTGGGTTGTGTAAGCTTGCGTTGGAATATGTAGTTGGAAAAATTGTGGAAAGTCCTTTTCATATTGTAAATTAAGATCTTGATCTGGTCGGGCTCCCTCCAAACAATGGAATTCGGGGGTAGGCATTAATGACAGTGGCGTAGCGTGCGTAGGTAAGTAAGAATAGTCGATATTTCCCCGCGGAAAGGTACGCCATCTCAAATTCAGGAAGGATTGTAATCGATGTCCCCAGAGTGTAGACGCTGGATACATGATTTAGAGTCAAATATATAAACATGTAGAATGTTGTTCCTTCCTAGTCCACATACCATAAGATCGGAAGGATATGTCACCTCAAAAACATTTGAACAATGCGATTACCGTTATAGACTGGGAAAGAAAAGCTACTCGACCAAAGTTCCCCCGTGATGTTAATCATATGTTCTTAAGGAAGAAGCATGAACTGAGTATGAAGCATTGAGTTTACATTATTGAACTTCAAAGGAAGGTCTGGAATTCCATAGTTTCCGGATATTTAAGTAAGAATTTTAAACGTATTCTTGGCATTTATAATTATTATGGAGAGAATAATCTTCGTTGTGCAGTTGCATAACTTGAACTTCGTTAAGGAACTATCCGGTTGTAATGATGTGAACAGACTTTGGAGGAGATGACTGCAATTCAGCTCAAATTTAGAAGAGACTGTTTAGATTATATAATCCAAAACAAATTGTCCTAAAATGAATGGAACATAGTCAAAAAAGCACAAAATATTAACATTAATATCAGTGGAAAACCAATGAAAAACAAATAATTACTCCACGTGCGTCGAAAATCAAAAGAGGGTGATGGCTGGTAATCAGCTTAAATATAGAAGAAACTATGAAGATTCCATATTCTGGAAACAAATTGTCCTAAAATGAATGAAACATAGTCCAAAAACACGAAATATTAACATTACTGTCAATGGAAAATCAATGACAAACAAATTATTCCTCCACTTATCTCAAAACCCAAAAGAGAGAGAAACTGAAATTCAACTAAAATATAGAATAGACTGTGTAAATTCTACATTCAAAGAAGAAATTGTCCTAAGATGGATGGAACATGAAACATGAATATTAAAGTCAATGGAAAATCAATGACAAAAATGAAGTCGTCTACATATCTCATAAACTATAGTAATTAGGTGGCTAATTGAAATCTTATTGCAAAGAAATAATGAAGAGCTTAAACTGATGTGTAGCACATAATGTAAATGCAGATAGAATATAGTCAAAAGTCAAGTTGTTTGAGTAAAATAAATAATAATGATAAAATGTATGCATCTTTTTCAAATTATCTCCACGCGGAGGGTAGAATACTGTTGGGAAATGAAATGGTTGGCAACGAATTACTTACGTTTAACGCCAAATATATCATCTTTAGAAAAAGAAGAAGTATTCTATGTTAGTATGTTGTTTATGTGTAATTAGTTGAAATGGCTAATAAGTTATGAGATTAAGAAGGGAGGGGTTTTATGGTAAGTGGACGAAATAATTGTGTTCCGGTACCAGAGAAAGTTCTGTAATTGTAGCGGTATATGAAGTAATAATTAAATGAGTGATACGATAAAAGATAAGAGTTAAGATTATAGTTAATACCATTTATTAACTGATTAGTGTACAGCGGGGGACACTTCTAAATGGTACAGCCATATGGAGATTTACGGCTAAGGTATACCATTTAGAAGTGTCCCCCGCTGTACAAGTTAAGCATAACAATTTATTACTTCAATCACTTATATAAATAGTTGAATTTTCATCACTATCAGATACGTGTTTGAAATATCTTATATTTGGATTTGGAATCTCCAGACTCGATTTAGTACGCAATGTGACTTTTAACCTGATCACGTGACACAGTCTGATCCTTATGGCAAACCGGAAAAGCCCTTTGAAACCAAGTTTGTTTCAATGTCACAGACTGTCTTGTATTTGGGATTACTTTGTCAAATGGAACTCTAATAGCAATTTGGAATAATTTTGGAACTCTGGGGCCAAAATCAAGTAAAATTACCATGTTTGCAGGAGAAATGAGTTGATGCTATGTTAAGTGTAATTACTAACAACTAACATAATATAACCTAATCTAACCTAACCTAACCTAGTCTAAACCATCAAAACAGAAAATATAGGAAGAAAGTACGAATTTTAAGCAAAGAATTCTGGACCCCCAAATCGAAATATCCTATCCTAAAATAACCTAAACTAAACTAAACTAACCTAACCTACCTAAACCATCAAAAATACAGAAAATATAGCAAGAAAGCATGAAATTTAAGCAAAATGTTTTGACCCCCCAGTTCCAAAAATATGTCGGCATTTTCACATAGTATAGGCCTATTCATTGCTAGTTGCACAAAACTTAAATCGGATACAAATCCATAACTACACCCTACTTATTCGCAATGGAATGTTAGCATGATAACTTCATAAGTTCACTTGATCATGCACAACTGAGGTAGAATGAGGAATTTACACACAACCCGTTCTTTACGAATATATAGATCAGCGTTTCCCAACCGGTGTGCCGCAAATGGGCCGCTGGTGTGCCGCGAGGAAATCGAAACAAAATTATTAATTCTATAGCAACCAAATTGCAAGAAATAAGAAAAATATATATTTGTATTTCACATTACTATGATTATCTACAATAAAAAAAAAAACTGTAATTGTAATATATTATTGTGCATACTGTGTAGCAGGTAGTATTTCGAAAACAGAATTTTGCCGCAATCTCTTACACATTTCTGCAGCTATTTCTAGAAAGGCTGTGAAAGTTCTCATTCCCTTTTCTACATCCTACTTAAGTGAAGCAGGATTTTCTGCAATGAACACAATCAAGTGTAAGAACAGGTCACAACTGTTAACTCCGAAACACGATATGAAGGTGTATTTATCAACTATCCATCCAATTGAAGAAGATTATGAACGAATATTGTACTCAAGTTGCACATTAATTTTGCTTCGTGCACCAACCTGTTTTCCTTATTTTTGAAATAGTGTATTGTAATCTTCATATATTAGAAAATATTAATAAACTATTGTAACCTTCAATAGATTTTATTGAAAAGTTGTTACATTGTAGAGAATATTATTGAACAATTCTAACCTTTGTGTAATATTTTAAAATTGTAACGTAGACCTATATTAACCGTGTTAATAAATGATAAGTTTCATACTGTGTTACTTTTCTGTACAATTTTAATGTCGAAAAAATTACTTTTCATTGTTATAACCATTATTGCTTCTCTATTGTTTCAAACTATTTCCTAACTTGAAATTTTAAAATATCATTCAATCCTTTCGACAAAGTAAATATGCATACAAATTACCTACATTTATACTTTTAAAGCACAAGGGATTTGTTTGTTCGTTCGTTATTTGGTGAAAGGTTGGATCTAGTTTTCGAAAAAGAAAGTGTATTTTTTAAAACCTGAGTCCTATATTTCATTGCAGTTAT